>NW_006159515.1:7780137-7803864 GCF_000334495.1 Tupaia belangeri chinensis | reverse complement strand
CTCTCAGAATTTCCTCAGTGTTTTTCAGGAGCAGTTTTATAGTTTGAGGTCTTAGATTTATATCTTTGATCCACCTTGACTTGATTTTTGTTAGAGGTGAGAAGTAGAGGTTCAGGTTCATCTTTCTGCAAGTGGAAATCCAGTTTTTCCAGCACCGTCTGTTGAAGAAGTTTTCCTTTTCCCATTGGATTGACTGGTACTCCTTGTAAAAATCAGTTGACTGTATGTTTGGGAATTTATTTCTGGGGACTCTATTCTGTTCCATTGGTTCACATGTCTGTTTCTGTGCCAGTATCATGCTTTTTTTATTACCATAGCTTTATAGTATATTTTTGGATCAAGGAGTGAGATGCTGCCCACTCCACTCTTCTCGTGTAGAATTGCCTTGGCAATACAGGGTCTTTTATGATTCCAGACAAACTTTGATTGTCTTTTCTAGATCTGTGAAGAATTTGTCTGGTACTTTGATTGGCATTACATTAAATATGTAGACTAATTTGGGTAGAATTGCCATTTTGATTATATTAATTCTTCCAATCCAGTAACATATATATCCTTCCACTTTTTCGAGTCATTTTCAATTTCTTTTTTTAACTTCTCATAGTTTTCCTTGTGGAGGTTTTTAACGTCTTTTGTTAGATTTATTCCAAAGTATCTTATACTTTTTATGGCTATGGTAAATGGAATAACTTTTTTCAGTTCTTTCTCAGTCTGCCTGTTGTTCGTACATAGAAATGCTATAGATTTCTGTATATTGATTTTGTATCCTGCAACTTTAATGTATTCATGGACTACTTCCAGAAATTTTTCATGAAAACCAGTGGGTCTTCTATGTGTACAGTCATGTCATCTGTGAATAGAGAGTGTCACCTCTACTTTTCCTATTTGAATGCCTTTTATTTTTTCCTCTTTCCTGATTGCGTTGGCAAAGACTTCCAGTACTATATTGAAAAGGAGAGGAGAACATGGGCATCCTTGTCTTGTACCTGTTTTTAGTGGGAAAGGTTTCAGCTTTTCTCCATTCAGGATGATGTTCACTATGGGTTTTTCATAGGTAGCTTTTATTGTGTTGAGAAATAACCTTCTATGCTGATTTTTCTGAGAGTCTTGATCATGAAAGGATGTTGTATCTTATCAAATGCTTTTTCTGCATCAATTTATATGACCATATGGTTTTTATATTTCTTCCTGTTAATATGATGTATTACATTTATGGTTTGTGTATGTTGAACCAACCTTGCATTCCTGGAATAAAGCCTACCTGATCATGATGTATAATCTTTTTTATAAATTGTTAGATACAATTTGCTAGTATCTTGTTGAGAATCTTTGCATTTATATTCATCAGAGATATTGGTCTATAGTTTTCCTTGCTGGTCCTGTCCTTATGTGTTTTAAGGATAATGGTGATAGAGGCTTCATAGAATGAATTAGGAAGAGATTCACCCTTTTGGATCTTTAAGAACAACTTGAGCAGAATGGGGGTTAACTCTACTTTGAAAGTTGTATAGAATTTAGAGGTGAAGCCAACAGGGCCAAGGCTTTTCTTTGTTGGGAGGTTATTTATTACTGATTCAATCTCCTGGCCTGTTATGGGCCTATTCAGACTTTCTATGTCATCCTGGCTCAAACTTGGTAAATTATATGTGCCCAGGAATTTGTCCATCTCATCCAGATTGTCTTGCCTGTTGGCATACAGATGTTCATAGTATCCTCTAATAATGTTTTGTATTTCTATTATGTCCTTTGCTATTTTGCCTGCTTCATTGCAGATCTGATTCACCTGGTTCCTTTCTCTCTTCTTCTTAATAATTCTCCCTAGTGGTGTATCAATTTTGTTTATCTTTTCAAAGAACCAGCTTTTACTTTCATTTATTTTCTGTATAGTTCATTTATTTTCTATTTCATTTATCTCTGCTCGTATCTTTATTATTTCCTTTCTTCTGGAGTTCTTTTGGATCTTTTTGCTGTTGCTTTCCAATTGTCTGAGGCATTATGTTAGGTGAACCATTTGCCTTCTTTCCATCTTCCTCTTATGTGCACTAATTGCTATGAACTTCCCTCTTATAACTGCTTTAGCAATGTCCCAAAGATTATGGAAACTCATGTCCTCATTATCATTGGTTTCCATGAATCTTTTGATTTCAGTCTTTATTTCTTCAGTAGTGTGGAGTCATTCAGGAGTAGGTTATTTAGTTTCCATGTATTTGAGCATTTCTGATGATTTCTCTTGAAATTAAACTCAAGTTTAATTCCATTATGGTCAGAGAAGATACTGGATATAGTTTCTATGCCTTTGAATCTGTAGAGGCTTGCTTTGTGCCCTATGATGTGGTCAATCTTCGAGAAGGTTCCAAGTGGGGGTGAGAAAAAAGTGTGTCTCATGGTTTTTGGATGGAAAGTTCTATAGATGTCTGTTATGTCCATTTGATTTATGGTATCATTTAGATGCACCCTCAAAATTGCACAAGGAATATTTCTAAGTTCATACATATATGTGTAATTTTTTTTTTTTTTTGGAGAGGTTTTTGCTATAGGGCACGTGCACTTGCCAGAAAGACAGAGAGAGACAGAGAGGCAGAAAGCGAGAAATCTCCCCAGGGGCAAGGGCCATGCCCCAATCCCTTCTCCTCCATTCTCCTCTCGGGATCTTGGGCACGCACGCACACGTGCCCGGCATGAGTTTAAACCACCGGGTCTGGGACTCGAACCGCAGTTGACCACATGGGAGTCCAGCGACATAGCCATTATGCTAACTGCTGGTCCCAGGATGTTTTTGTTACCTCTGGTTGCCTATGCTATGGCACAAGATTATATTTTTAAATTATAATATGAATGAACTGGATTATCACCAGCTTCTACAAATTTTACTTCTCAGTGACTATGCACACATGAGCTTCTCGGCTCCTTTAGTGCTAAGTTGCAGAGCCACACCCTTTTTATGTTCTAGTCGTTCTATCAGAGCCTTAAATGACGTCTTTTTAACATTATATCAGCACATGTGTGATTTATTAGACACTTTTATTCCAGTTGGGCTCTATCTGTAATGATGACTCTCCATCCATAGGGGACAATGTGTAGATAATTATACTTTAAGAAACAAAAGGGGAACTATGAGGGGAACTGTGAAGTTCTTTTAGAATTTACCCCAAATAGCCTTGTATACTATTACATTGTATACACACACACACACACACACACACACACACACGGGGTTAGGGGTTGGGAGGAAGAGATGGAGGAGAAAATGAGGAAAAATCAATAATGAAATTTCCCTCAAGGACTTAGTGATAGCAACTTATCTGTAACTGATATTTTAAAAAGATGTTTCTATGTGTTGTATGTACAATTTCAGGTCTTGTTATATGAAAGAACTAGAGACAAGAAAGAGGATACTAGAACTTTGCAAATAATCTGTTCTCAAGGACCACAGGTCAATTCCCACCCACTCTTTACTCCTTTAACATGCGTTGGAGAATGATCTTGCTAAGTGTCATTAGAAATAACCCTCGGCTACATACACTTCCTTTCCCAGGGAGCTGCACAGCAGTCACATCTTTCCTTTTTGTACTGGAGAGAGCTTAGGAAACAAAATTTCACCTCTTGACCATTCTCCTGGAAGCAAGGATTGAGAGTTTAGAAGGTCTGCTGCATTCGTGAACAGTGTTCTAGGTTCCAAAGTTGGAGTAGCAATGGTCACCCTCCCCCTCTTTGTCCTTGTGTCACACGTGTGTGCAGGGGTAAACAGAGAGCAGTCTGTACCTGCCTCTGCAGCTGCTGTCAGTCTCCCTCTGTGACCTGTACTCTGCGTGGAGCAGGATGCCAGAAACATCACACCTGAAGCTCAGTGCATCAGATGGGCAAAGCTGAGGAGCTTAGAATACTGTAGAAAGGCACCATATGCTCAGTGTCTCTAAAATTCTCCTTATGGGACCTCATAGGCACTTAGTTTTCACCATGACTAGTGTTCCCACTAATAAACCAAAGTAGGCTACAAATATTGATGAGGAACGTACTGAAGAACATCCAGCCGCATCTGGATTACACGGGCAGAGTGGCCATGGAGTTTGTAATAACAACACCTATATTTTGGAGTTTAACTCAGTATTTATAACTGAACAATTTTAGAAAAGTTATTCAATTCTGGAGCCTTCTCTTTTCTCAATAAAAATGCTTCCCTGGCCCAGTCACCACTGTGGCTGGAAGTAGTGGTAGTACATTATGCAATGCTGGAAGCCATGTGGGAGATCAGGGCTCAGTTCCTAGACTGACATGTACATGTGAGCATGCAGATTCCCCTAATCCTGGCTGAGTTGCAGGGGGCAGTATGAGATCCTGTTAAGGGTGCTTGTCTCTCCTTCTCTCTCTCAAAAGAAATTAAAAAAAAAAAGCCACAAACAATACCTCCCTGCATACCTCATAGTTTATGAGAACATTGAATACATTTTAGAACTGTAAATATAATAATATGTCAAAGAGAAACTGTTAAGAACTATTACAATGTCAGGTATTGCCATCATATATCGAATACCATGCCAGGCAACATAGAATAAAACTAAGACTTCATGTCGATCTAAAATAAGCTCATAATGTAGTTGGGAGGAAAGGCTAAATACATGATAAAAATATGCTATTTTTGTATTTATATATTGTGTATTACTGATGACAAATGACACTTTTCCCTAAAAAGTCATCTCTATTATCATTCCCATTTTACAGGTGAAGTAGTAAGACACAGTGAGCTGGAATAACTTTTGAAGGTCACTTAGCTATAGCAAGGGGCATATTCAAAGCATGAAACCTATGAAGTCTGACTCTAGAGCCCAAACTCTACCTTGGCACCATGCCATCACTTTTTGTTGGTACTAAGTATATACTACAGACAGTAATTAAGTGGACTAGGTTATAGAAGAAATAAATATGGTAAGCCTCCCAAAGATCCCATGTGAGTATTTTTCCCTCAGAGCTCTGTTTTTAGCTAGTTGATAAGCTAGAGTACTAGCCTAGACATAAGAACTAAGCCTCTATAATATGCTCCCCTCTGAACGGTCTCAAAATCTGTTAATCAATTTACAATGTAGAACTCTTTTTGATTTTTTAAAAAGTTTCTTTCTTTCATGAGATAGGGATAAAGAGAAAGAGACAGAGGAAGAGAGGAAAAATAAGGACCCCAGCAGGATCTCGTCGTGCCGTAGTCCTCTCCCCAGGCTTCCAGCAAGCCAAGGTCACAGGTGCACTTGTGGGTCCAAAACATAGGCCTTCCCACAAGTCTCCAGCATCATGCAGCAGTGCCTTACTTACTTACAGTGGTGGCTGGGCCTACAATGTAGAGATCTTTATGAAGGACTTAATGGAACACCAAAGACCAGGTCCTAACACCTGATAGAAATGGCATCTTCCAGAAAATCTTTTTGTTTGTTTGTTTGACAAAAGGAACATGTACTTGCCAGAGAAAGACAGAGAGACAGAGACAGAGAGGGGGAAAGTGAGACAACATCCCCCATTCCTTCTTCATTTCTCCAACCTGTAGGGATTTGGGGTACACAAGCATATCATGCACCTGGCTTTTTTTTCAAGCCACTGGGTATGTGTTCATTTCAGCTCAGTCACCATGGTCAGCCACGTGGGATATTCAACTCCCTTAACCATCAGGCCACAGAGCCGGTCCCTTGCTGAAAACCTTGAAACATGTCTTACAGACACTAGCAGTTCTGCCTAGACGTTGGGCTGACTAAGCCAATGGACATCATATTTACTAGAATATTATATAAGAATACTCTTACCCTCTTGCTCAGAAGCATTGGTCTATTGCATAGTTCCTGTGCTACATTGGTTTGACTTAGAATTTAATAGTATGTCTGACTTTTGCTGATAGGGTGATCAGAATGATATATCAGCTGATTAGAAGTAATGTTAACACACCAAGAGGCAGTGCAATTAAAGAAAAAAGAAATCCCATGAGAAAGCTAATCTGGAGCAGGATGCTATAAACTTACGAATGATCTTAGTCCTACTAATATCTATGAAAAATCACTGGTCCCTGAAACTTCACCCATGTTGCGTGGTGCCCTTTAAAATAAACAAAATATTGACATGACTGCCTCTAATTCTGACTCTGTTAATAGCTATCCTGTGTTATTTCAGCTCAATCACCCCAAAACTGCCAAATGAAACATTGAGGTTATATTCTCAAGGACTCACAATAGCAGTGCTGAAACTCCATAGACCTTGATATTAGAAAATAGAGTTTTTTTTTTTTTTCTGAATACCTTTGAAATAAATTTTTCTGATTTTCAATGCATGCTTAAGTACTGAAGACTGGTCTGTCAAGCAGGTTCCCAGGCCATTTTATGAATGATCAGACTTGCAGTGTTCTTCTTGGTGCTGGGGTGACCACATAATACACACTTCTGGTTCCCTCATCTCTTAAGAAACTTTGCCTTTGGCAGGCAGCCCCTCAAAACCTACTGTCACAGTGGAGTGATGTCAAATCAGAGCAGTTTCTTAGGTGAACATCTTTGAGATATAGAACAAGTAGACATTTGACATCTGGTCAGGGATTTGGCCAAGGAACTCCTGGAGGGCAGCAGAAGTCAGACATCTTTCGATGTGCTTCCATGTGTCCAGTAGATGTTAAGTTTGGATATTTGAACTCTGCAAAAATAAGGTGAGACTAAGATGGCTCTTTAAGAATTTAATGAGGAACCTTAGACCAGCCCCAGAATGACCTGAACTTAAATGCTTTCAAGAAGTTCTAAGCATAGCAAGATGCAGAAGAATTTCATGTGTCATGATTGATCAGGGTTTGCCCTTCCAAGTAGATCATAATTCTGAATCTTGTTCACCTCTGTTTTCCTATGTGCAGTACAGAGTGTGTGTTTGGGGTCAAGGCCTGGTGGAGCATCAGGACCCAGACATTGTACTGTAATAGAAATGATATGTCAGCAGGCCTCAAAGTTTTCATGCTACCCTTTTCCTTGGGGTCAATTCTTGTGGATTTGGAGCACAACTATGCTTAAGGAAAGCACAGATGAGTCTATATTTCGGTAGCCTCTTAAATGTTCCCCAGAGAAACCTCCCCTAGCTAACTTCTAGAAGGAATTCAATTTGTTTTAAGATTTTTTTTTTTAAACTCAGCTTGTTAACATAAGTGGAAAAGAATGAAATATATTCACCGATGACCCCTAGCTTTTTGAGAAATATGCTCTGTGTCCAGAGAGTAATAAAAATTTCCAACCCAGACAAGTTAGAGGCAGTTGAAAGCATTTCCTTGCAGAACTAAAACAGCCTGGTGTTTTTAGTATTGGCATTGTTGATGTCTGTTACATAACTTTTTTTTTTAATTGGCTATTCTCTTTTTGTCTTAAATTCAGTTTGTTAGTAGAGATGCTAGAAGTATTGGCATAGAAAAATACATTATGACTTTTCTGACAACCCAATATTAAGGATTTATATTAATTAACATTTTGTAGGGGAAGTTATTCCAAATGTCATCTTTTAGTTAGATGAATGTGTAGGGGGTTACAAATAATTCCTCTCCCACCTCCAGATGCAGGAGCCTTAAATTATCTGGAGAATTGAAATTTTTTCCTACTGTCATTTCCTCCAAAGAGGATGATGGGCATAATGAATTAGGAATCTTTTTTTTTAATTTCAACTCTTTCTTAAAATGTTAAGCATAAGGAGTGACATCTTACTAAATACTTTTTTAAAGAGTTTGTTTCATGAGAGAGAAAGAGGAAGGCACCATGCCATGATTCACCTCAACTCTCAGCTAACCTCAGTCATGTGCACCCAATGAGCTCAGGGAGCTCCTGAGACTAGAACCCAGGACCTTTCTCATGTGGGTCCAGTTTGTGTCACCACTGCACCATTACCTGGCCCATTATTAGGTGCTTTCTTTTAGGAGGTATAAAACTAAGCCAACCGTATGCATTTTCTCATTCATTCTCATATCTCTCGTATGAGATACCATAATATTGCTTATGCTACTATGCTGAACTTCATAGCAGTTTTTCAACTGGTCCAATATCACACATGCTGCCACTGTTATTATTTTTATTACCTCTCAGCTCCACACTCACCTTTCTTTATGAACTCTACTTTGTGAACTCAGCTCCACAAACCTCATTTATCCTTTGCCTGCCAACAGGTAGCACTGGAGAGAGGCAGCAAGACTTCTTAGAGCAACTTTAACAAAGAACCACAAGGAGAAAAACAGAGAGGCAAGGCATTTATGGGACACAGAAATTGGTTATTATCCATGGATGATAACATGTATAGTATCCCAACTGGACTGGTAAAAAATGTTTTCATGTTGCAACATTCACTTTACAAGCTAAGTGATGTATGTGATTGAATGTATAAAAGAAATTAAAATAAAATAAAAAATATATATATTTTTAAAAAGAACCACAAATGACTGGCTTACCAGAGAGGTTTATTTTCTCGTGGTTCTGGGGTATAGAATGCTAAATCAAGGTGTCAGCAGGCCATCTCTCTGAAAGCTGTAGGAGAATCTGTTCCAAGATGCCTTTCTCTTAGCTTCTGGTGTCTCAGCAGTCCTTGGCCTTCCTTGAGATATAGATGTCATTATTGTGCCTCCACTGTCACATGGCCATCTTCCCTGTGTGAGTCTGTGTCCTCACTTGCCAGTCTTCTCCTTATGTGCACTTGATTTTCTGTCTTTTCTCCTCTTCTTATAAGAACATTAGTCATATTGGAGTAAGGGCTCAACCTATTCCAGAATGACTTCATCTTATCGTTCATCTTAACTCCATCCGCCAAAACCATATGACCAAATAATGTCATAGACACAGGGACCAGGAGTTAGGACTTTGTGAATCTTTAGGTGGACATAATTTAACCCACAGCAAGAATATTCTTTCTCTCTGTTTTTGCTTTCTTTGAGAGGTCCATTCTCAGGGCAAGTGGTGGTATGCAGTGGCTGTGGCCTTTGGGATTTCAAAGCAGGGAGCCCCGGCGAGGCCTTCTCCTAGGATGACTGTTTCTCTGTCTACCACTTCTTTAGCCCCAGGTCTGACTCTCAGCCGTACAGGGCCCTCTTCCAGGATCCTCTCCTGGTTTCTCAAGCCCTTCCTTGTTACTTTTCCCTCTGCTTTCACATCAGTAACTTCTGTCTACCATTAAACCATTTTCTCTTTTCTCCCTACTGGTAGGTAGTTAATTACCTTTTAATTATTCAGCAATTTTTCGCCTTAAGTGCTCTTCATTAAAATATTGAGAATGGATTCTAATTTCAAGAAAATTTAAGAAAGACCAGCTATTTTTGGCTTTCCTTACTAATATTTGGAAAATGTTTACTGCTATATTAACAGTATAAAATAATTCATTTTTCTGCCTTATCATTTATCTTTTTTAGAAAGAATTCTCAATATCCATTGTTGCCTATAATCTTTTTGTATTTTTATTTATTTTTTTTTTTTTTGAGTAAGAGAGACAAAGAGAGAAAGAGCACTTCTAACAAGGGTCTTGATGCCATAATCTACATTCAGCCTTTGGCCAGTCCCAGATGATGGGTACGCGTGTGCCCAACCTACTTAGGTTGGCCTCTAGCCTTGCATGGAAAGTGTCCTGTGTGGGATGGCCCTTGAAGAGTGAAATCTGAGACACTTCTTTAAAAATCTTTTCTGGTCTCTATGTGTGTCCAAGGGGTGAACAGAACCATTGGTCTCCTACTACCCAGCACCAGCACTCACTGTGCAGTAGTCATGGGGCTGCTTACAGGTACCCACTTTCATCTCCTCTGGGCATGTGGCAGCATTTCCCTTGTCTACCTCTTTTGAAGTTAGCTGTGGTCATGAGATGAGATTAGAAGTGGCTTCCATAATCTCCAAGCATAACTTTAAGAGCTAATATGAAATTCACCATGTGTCTGTCAATTATGGAAGAGATGTTGAAACAGAACCTACACAAGCCCATGTTCCTGAGTGGCTGTAATATCACCCACCCAACCCGCACTGTACATGTAGTATGGGTGAGAAATAAATGTCTGTTGGACCATCTGTTAATCTAGCATACCAGAACCTGTCTTGACTAGTAAACGTAGACTCCCATATCCAAGGGCAATCCCTCAAGCTCATTTCTTTTATATAGTTTACTGACTAGTCTCCTGAGACATTATCTTTTCTAGACATTCTTTCACTTTCATTGGCTTCTGTCCTTCTGAAATGTTGCTGGGTCTTTCCATCATTTTGATCTTTAAATGCTGAAAGAACTCAGAGCTCTGTATTCAGTCCTCTTTCTTTTAGTTATTTATTTTATTTTATATTTTATTTTATTTTATTTTTGAGAGATTTTTGCTATAGGGTGCGTGTGCTCACCAGGGAGACAGGAAGTGAGTAGTAATCACCCTTCAGGGAATGGCCATGCCTCAATTCTTTCTCCTCCATTCTCCTCTTGGGATCTTGGGCACACATTCACACATACCTGTTATGAGTTTTAAGTCACTGAGTTCAGGACTCGGACTGCAGCTGACTATGTGGGAGTCCACTGATGTAACCATTACACCATCTGCTGAAACCCAGTCTTCTTTTCCTGTCTATACTCTCTCCCTAAGAAATTTCACTCAGTCCCAAGAAGTAAATATACATTTGCCCGGAAGTCTCCCTTTGCTACCATTCATATGACGAATGAACTATTAATTATCTTCATCTTAATGTATTACTGGCCACCTTAAGTTTCAGACATCTAACAGAATTTTGGATTTTGTTCCACACCTGCAAAATCTACTGTATCTCTTGGAATTGTACCAGCATTCACCCAATTGCTCAAACCCCAAATCTGTAAGTCATTTTTGATTCCACTCTTTGAATTACTTCTCCCAGATCCCATCCAGTTCAACAGTAAGTCATCTTAGCTTCAATTCCAAAAGCCTCCCTAGTTCTCCAAGAGCAATCATTTATCTCTACTTCTGCATCTACCTATTCAGAGCCACTACAATCTGATGCTGGGCAAGCTGCAGGGCTCTGTTATGGTTTGGATAAGGTTTGCCCTTATCATGTTTATTCATGTTTTGGAATTTGGTTAGACTGTTATTGGCTGTCTTCCAAAAGTTCATGCATTGGGACTTGGTTGTTTTGTAAAGATGTAAAATGAAAGCACCTCCATGGTGTTCAGGATGGGGTATTTGGATGTGATAAAGTCATTAGGATGGGGGTCCCATAATTGGGTTCTGGTGTATATATAAGGGGAGGAAATGAGACAGATAGGAGCAATGTGAATGCAGACCAGAACAAGGAGATATTTATGGACAGATCTTCTTTTCAAGATCCTGTCCTCTGCCATGTAGCCTTGCCTGGAGTTGGCCCCTGGACCTCTAAACTGTGAGCTGAATAGACTTCTATTTCTTTAAAAATTCACCCAGTCTCAGGAATTTCTGTAAGCAACACAATAACATATTAAGCCAGCCTTTTACTGGGGCTTTCTGCTTTTACTGTTAGACTGTTAATACTCATTTCCCAGACTCTAGCATAGTATAGCTATAATGTTACCTTTAAAACAGAAATTATGACACTTTATTCTCTTATGTTAAAAACGTTCAATGACTTTCTTCTACACTCAGAATAAAATCAAATTCCTATAGAAATAATAAAATGTAACACTTAGATTTGTTAATTCATAAAATGCAACTGAAGTTAGGAACAACAGGCCTTATTTCAGAATTTAATAAAAATGCTGAAAGAATGGAAGACTGTCGACATGGGAACTTGAAAAGGCCAACAGCTCAACTACAATTATTTGCTATTAGATAAGCAAAAGAAAAAATATAGATAATATATACACACTAGTTATTTGCAAATTTAAGTGAAATTTCTACTTCTTTTGTCCACATAGGTTAAGTTTCCTATTTCACAGAAAAGCTCTTTGACATTCTTAGCATTTTGAAAGGATTCTTAAAGGCTTCAGAAACTGGTACCAGCACATGGAGTAATGGTTATATCACTGGACTCCCACGTAGTCAACAATGGTTCCAGTCCCAAATCCTGTGACTTAAAATTCTCACTAGGCACATGTGCATGCATGTCCAATATCCCAAGAGGAGAATGGAGGAGAAGGGACTGAGGCATGACCATCCCTCCTGGGGGATGATTTTTCACTTTCTGTCTCTCTGGAGAGCACACTCACACTATAGCAAAATTCTCTCAAAACAAACAAACAAAAAGAAGTAAAATCTCATACCATGCCTTACTTCTGCACCCAAGGCCCTGTATCATTGACCAACATCTACTTCTCTGACACGTTTTTCTATTACTTCTCCTTGTTCATTATCTCTGGGCACACTGGCCTTGTTATGTTTCTTGAACACAGCAAGAGCCTTCACTTTAAACTTGTCGATTGCTTTGTTTGAGCTTCCCATGATGCATACCTCCTCAATGCTCGGTTTTGGTTAAAATGTCACCGCTTCCCAGAAGCCTCTCCACAACACTCTAACCATCCCTCCAATTCCTTACATTACACTGTCATCACCCTGTTTCTTTTTTTTTTAAATTTTATGTATTACATGAAATTGTGTTGTCACACATTTATTTGTCATCCTCCATTAGAGTATTAATTCCATGAGAGGAAGACCTTGACCTTTTTGTTTATCCATTTTTCTTGGCATCTTGAACTCTGTCTAGTCAATAGCTGACCATATGTAAGATTGCAGAATTAAGGAGTAAATGTTTAAAACTTCAAAAGCGTCTTAATGGATAGTAATAGCACAGTATTATCTCATATATCTCTATGAAGTGGGTCCAAGGACAATTCCATAATGGGAAAATTGTGTAAATCAGACAATTTAGTGCCTATCTTCTGTGGGTTGCAGCTGCAGGTTTAGCTGATGTGCATGTTTTTCATCAAAGACCACTTGAAGAGTGTATTGATCCACCTGTGAATTAGAAAGAACTCAGCCCACAGTCCCAAGGGTGCCAAATGATTCCTGATGTTGTACATTTTGAAAGTGAGGCTGAGCTGGTAATGTACATAAGTAAAGTTTATTGAAATAATTAGGATGCCATTAAATCCTCTTGCTAAGAAACTTTCCAGCATGTCCATCTGCAGCTCAATAACTGTCCTCGATAAAACCTGGTGTTTGTAAAATATCGTGTTCTCATCTGTCAGTTACGTTGGGTCAGGAGCTTGCCTAAGACTCACCCCTCCAATTGGACCAGATTTGAGTAGAGGAAACAAGCCAAGGCTGGTGTTAAACCCAGATCTTGATGCATCGGTCAGATTCTAAGAAACCAGTATGGAAAAAAATTGGGGTAATTCTTTAATATGTCTTTGATCTATATTGTTATTTCTAATAGAGATTCAAAGGTAACTACACTGCACAGAAAAAAGAACTCTTGACTTCCATTTGCAGGGGGCAGTGATTATCCGCCCCATGAAAATTTGATAGGACAAACTTGTACAACCTTTTTGACCTGAAGCTTTTCATTACTATGATGTCAATTTTTCAGATGGTTTTTGGTACATTCATATTTCATATTCTAATGTCTGTAAGTGTTTTTGCCATAGAGCATGTGCTCTCACTGGGGAGGGACAGTGAGAAATCACCTGGAGGGATGGCCATGCTGCAATCCCTTCTCCTCCATTTCATCCCAGGATTTGGGCATGCACATGCACGCGCCCAGCATGAGTTTTAAGCCACAGGGTCCAGTACACAAACCATGGTCAGTCCTGTGAGAATCTAGCAACGTAATCACTACATCATCTGTTGGCCCCCATATTTCAATTTTTAAAAAAGCATCTTTTTAGAAATATATCTTTTCTTTTCTTTCTTTCTTCTTTTTTTTTTTTTTAAAGAGAGATTTTTGCTATAGGGCATGTGTGCTCACTGCAGAGCCAGAGAGACAAAAAGTGAGAAATCACCCCCCAGGGGGGATGGCCACTCTGCAGTCCCATCTCCTCCATTCTCCTCTCAGAATCTTCAGCTGATCCCAAGAAATTTATCTTATGGGACCAGTAGATTTAGTTATGTAACACACAATGTTTTGATTTAGTTACGTAACACATACACTTTTAGAAAGTAATATATGTAGCTGTTTTTTTCTTTAAGTCTGCATTTTTGCATTTATGTCTTCTATTAACCTCCTCTGTCTTCTGGCATCTTCGTGGCTGGCCTGAATGTACAGGGAAACTAGCAATCTATGCCTAGTTGAGTGTCCTACCCAGGGATTTTTTTACTTACTTTTAAGGAAGTTTTCACAAACCGTTCTATTTTTACTAACCATTGAATATGAAATTATAAAAAATCAAAGGAAAGCTTTGCTGTCACATAAACGAATGACTGCTGGGCTGTTTGACGCAGGATTTGCTGTCGTAGAGGGGCCACCTCTGCAGGTATTTGCTTTCTTTTCTTCCATATTAACGTGAGTTTAATTATAAGCAAATGACAATAATACCAAAAATACTTTGGTATTTTACCGTGGAATTCCTTGCAGATTCATTGACATTGTTTCATATTTAAGCAAATGAATAGGTAAGATAAAGCAGTAAGTACTTCACTTCCATGTTTTCATCTAAACATTGTAAAAATTGAATTAATTGCAGTTTACTCATCATTTAGATTTGTCCTGGGAACACATTAAAATGTGTGGAGTTTTTTTGATGGGGCAAATACTTTTTCAATAGGCTGCCTTTTGTGACCTAAAGCAGATGTGAAATCAGTTAAGTAGCAGATAACATCAGTTGCTGTGCATTTATCTTTCGGTGTGATTCTGAAACGGACCTAAATTACTCCACTGGGCAGCATAGAGAAGTGGCTGTTAATTTTGTCTGTGAATTTGATAAAATTTAAGAGTACTAAAAAGATGATTCATATAACTATTTTTTTTTAAATCCATAGAGTCATCATTTGGCCTGAGGTTAAAGTGCTAGGTTCCACATGATGGACTCACGGTTCAAGTGCTATATCTGATGCCTTGAAAAACACCCCGAGTGTATGTTAGTGCCTGACCAAAGTCCTGAGAGGAAAATGGAGAAGGGATTAAGGCATCACTCTAGAGATTTCTCACTTCCCTCCTCTCTATCTTTCTCTGGTGAGTGCATGTACCCTATAGCAAAAACAAACAAACAAAAAAAAAAATCAGGTCTATTTATCTGTGAGCTTTTGTACTTCTGACATATATAGTTCTAAGGGGATCTACCATTTAAAAAAAAAAAAAAACAGTTGAGGGGACCAGCAGTTGGTGTAATGGCTATGTCGCTGGACTCTCATGTAGTCAACCACGGCTCAAGTCCCGGACACGATGGCTTAAACTCGCGCCAGGTGCATGTGCGTGTGTGCCCAGGATTCCGAGAGGAGAATTGAGGAGAAAGGATTACAGAGTGGCCATCACCCCGGGGGGTGATTTCTCGCTTTCTGTCTCTCTGTCTCTGTCTTTCTGGTGAGCACATACACCCTATAGCAAAAACCTCTCCAGAAAAAAAACAAAAACAAAAACAAAAACAGTTGAATTTCGATAGGCCGTAGGTCAAGTCATTCTGTTATTATTGATGTCATTGTTATTTTTTACCTCTTAGTGAAAGTGACAATATACATTTAATCAAGAGGAATGTTTGTCATTGTATTAGAAAAATTTTGATTAATGTGATTCAAATGATGCCATTTAACATATGCTATTTTTCAGGATCTGTCTATATGTAATTTAGGGTACTCTGTTCATATTTAAAATATAAAACTATGTTAAAGTTATAAAATAAAACTACTCATTCTGAATTTTAAAAGGACTCGATCTTAATGTAAAAAATTTCTTTTTGAATTTTCAGTATATTCAATGACTACTAAAAATAGAACAATTTACAAAACTTTTTAATACAGCAAACATTTTCCATTTGTAAATTTGAAGGTTTGCAAATTTTAGGATTGCCTGGCAATTAATTTTGCTATCAAATTGAATATAATAGAATTCCTGATTTTTTTTTCCCTAGAGCATGATGTGTGCACTTACCAGAGAGAAGCACAGAGAAAGGAAGAAGAAAAGTGAGGCAGCACCTCCATGGGGAATGCTCACACTGCAACACTGCAATCCTTTCTCCATCTCTCCCTCCTTCCCAGGTTCCGGGCTTGCCTGCACATGAGCCCAGCATGTTTCTTCAGCCAGCAGGTTTGGGACTCAAACCGCATAGTCAGCCATGTGAGATCCAGCCACCTTGACCACCATTAAGATATTTGACTGATCCAAATATATAATGTATTTAAAGTATTTTTTCACTCCCTCCTCTTCTCCAGATAATAACTTTGAATTAAGATGAAACTTTTCATAACATCATATTTTCTAAATGTAATAATTATTTGTAAGTACATAATGATACTAAGAAAGCAATAATAATGCTTAAATTCCTATTACTTAATAAGACTCGTAGAGTGTTTTTTCTATGTGCCAGGAACCATCTTCAGCATGTGCACATATCGGCTCGTTTAACAATCAGGACAACGCTATTAGGTGATACTGATATCGTTTTTTAAAAGATTTTTTAATTTTAATTTTTATTGTCTTATAAGTGATCAGAGGGAGAAAGGGAGAGTGATAAAACAAGTCACTAGGTCCAGGACTCAAGCTATGGTTGGCCACATGGAAATTCAATGACCCAGTCACTACACCTCCTGCTGGCCCCCAGATATGAATACCTTCATTCCCACTTTGCAGATGAAAAAAAAAAAAAAGAATCACAGAGAAACCTAATTACTTGCCCAAGATTATATCCTTTAAGTGGCAAAACTGGGATTCAAACCTAGCTCTATACCCTAGAGTTCAACTTTTATCACCATGCCCTATCGCCATAGTTGAGAGTAATACAACTTTGTTGTTCAATTGTCTGTCTTATGCCTTTTACAACTGGAATTTGAAACTTTCTCTACTTAATACCAAGATTGGTAAACTAATATTTTCTAGTTTTAAAAAAATTCAAGAAATATGGAGTCCTCTAAGCAGTTCCCTGAGTTGCTCATCCAATTTAGTTAGAATATTACTCAGGTAACATATACTCACATAACAAGGATACAGTACACTATTTTAAAAACAAAATAAGTCAGGCTAATCAGAGATTAGGCCTGTTTTTATTAGTTAATATAGTTTTTGACATGCATAGAGTTACCTAAACTGTGGAGAAAAATCTGATGAAGCTGAAAATGCAGCTGTCTACCAGCAGATGTCACTGTTTCCTCTCAGCACTCACGGGTGTAGACTGAAGAGAAGGATGATGAAAAACAAGAGAACTGTTTTATTAAAATCTCTGGAAGGCAGTGGGTACAATGTTTTGGCATTTATCATGCAAAAGAGTAAGAGAATCTGCCTCCTTCTATCTGCAAAAAACACAGTGGATTCCTTACAACCTAGTCCCCCCTAAGACATCACAGGCAGCAGTCCCTAGAGGAAGGCCTGGGACACTGGAAGGAGCTCTTCTGCAGGCAGCACAGATCCTCTCATTCAATGTAGCCAGAGGGACTCGATTACACCACAAGGGCTGGAAAATAGAGTTGTGGCCACAGGGTGTTAGTGAACAAACCTGGTCTATGAGCACATACAAGGTAATATTTACTAACTCCTATAATTAGTAAATAATTGGAGATAATTTGCTGAGGCTGAAGGTGTTTGAAGACCAGAGGTAGGAGGGACATAAAGCCATGGAAATAAGGTTCCCCCAAAGGTGTTCTGAGCATCTCTGCTGACCTTTGGGATGCAGAAGTGAAACAGAAAGCAACCTGTACCTTCTGCTTACCCCGAAGGCAGCAAGAATGTGCAAGTTCTCCCAGCAAAGCAGAAAATTGTGACTATAGCCTGTGTATACTTTTTCTTCCCCAAAAAGTATTCTACTAATTCTTGAAAATAGATTTAAAAGAGAGTAAGTGTATGAAACATTGCCGTGATACTTACTTTCAGTACATTAAGAGAAAATTCTTAATCATTTGAATGATTTTATAATAGGATGTCAGTTAAATTATATTGTCTATAGAAGTATTCATTATTTGGGATTTTAAAAATATCTAATGCTTTAAAATGTTTACTTACAGTGACTTCTGTTGCTTGGGGTAGTTAGGAAATTCACTCTGCTTACATTTAAAGATGTTATTTCAGGGTTTATTATGGACAATTTCATGAGACCAGTTGATATACTTTTCTCACTTGGCCGTGTGATTTTGGCAAGTTTTACTGTGTTTTGTTTGTTGTTATTGTTTTATCACCAGAGGGCTTGTGTGCTCATCAGAGAAAGAAAGAAAGAAAGAGAGAGTGCCATCGGGTGCTCCCCAATGGCGTGTGCTCATATTGTAGTCCTCCTCCTTTCTTCCATCCTAGTTGGAGGTGTCCATTTTGGGCATACACGCCCACTTACACCTATTTCTCAAGCTGCTAGAGCTGGGATTCACACTGTGGTTGGCCATGTGTGATTAGATTCTCTTCAACACTAGGTTACAAGGCCGGCCCTTTGAGGCTCACTGGGGAAAAGGAAAAGATGTCAGTCCTTGCTTCTGGATGTAGGTTAGATTTTGGTCAAATTGGCAGTGAGAAGGCAGCTGGAGGGTGACTCTCAGTACTATGGAGAGCAAACGGGCTCCTTTAGCTTAAACTGATAGTCAACAATGTATCTCAAGGAAAACACTAATTCCAAGATCAATAGTTGAAAGTTGAATGGTGATGCTTCCTTTGTGAAATGATTCTCTAGCAAAATAAAACATTCACTGTGATTGTCTCACCCTGGCCTATAGGCCAGATCATTCTTTTGAGTTTCAATCCCAAGCGTACTAACTGCATGAAAAAACATTCTCATGTGGATGACTCCAGGATCTTAAACTTATAAGGTTACCAGATATATCAACTGAAAAAACCAAATGCCCATTTAAAATTGAATTTCAAATAAACAGAAAATACTATTTTAGTATAAGTATGTCATTCTGTAAGTATTCCTATATAGAACAAACTTAAACTAAAAATATATTCATTGTTTGTCTGAAATTTAAATTTAACTGGATGTTCTATATTTTATCTGACAACCCTACACACTCAACATGTCCAAAATGGAAGTCCTCATTTTATTGGAGTTGCACTACTTTCTCCGCCTCTAGGGTTAGAGTATGGTACCACCATCTACCCACTGCTTTTCTCATCCTTTAAACCCAATCACTCATTAAATTGTTACATTCGTTAAATTTTAAATGCAACAAATCCACCCAGTTTTCTCTATCTCTACTAAACTCCTCTTCTCCCAATTTGCCACCATCATATCTTGTCTTCACTATTGTATTAGTTAACTCATTTCTCCACATTATAATCCACAAACCGTATCAGACATGAAAATATCTACTTTAAAACCCTCGAAGGGCTCTCTAGGGTGACCAGTTGTCCTGATTTACTCAGAACTATTCTAATTTACAATGAAACTATGTCCTGGGAAGGCACTTAATTCCAGATACACTAAGAGAGTTGGCTAACCTAAGATCAGGCACAAATTTTTAGTTTTATTTATAAGATTTTTGGCTTCCCTTTCCCCAGTTACTTCTTTAAATGTCATCTTTTGTTTCTTGTTAATCACAATATGTAATCTGCTCTTATTAATTTTCTACCTACTTTAAAAAATCAATTTATGGGACCAGCAGTTAGTGCAATGGCTATGTCACTGGACTCCCATGTAGTCAACCCTGGTTCGAGTCCTGGACCTGGTGGCTTAAACTCCCGCTGGGCGCGTGTGGGTGCATGCCCAAGATCCCAAGAGGAGAATGGAGAAGGGATTGCAGCGTGGCCATCTCCCCTGGGGGGTGATTTCTTGCTTTCTATCTCTCTGTGTCTTTCTGGTGAGCGCACATGCCCTATAGCAAAAACCTCTCCAAAATAAATAAATAAATAAATAAATAAATAAAACTGAGACCAGCAGTTAGCGTAATAAATAAATATAACTAAATAAATAAAAATTAAAAGCAAGGAGTACCAGTGAGGCTATAATGAAAAGGGAATAATCTTGTGCTGTTGATGGGAATTTAAAATAGTACAGCCATTGTAGAAAACAATATAGAGAGTCTTTAAAATTTTTCAAATAGAAATACCATGTGATTCAGTAATCCCACTCCTTGGTATCTACCCAAAGGACAGGGAAACACTCAATCTTAAAGATGCTTGCATATCCATATTGATTGTAGCTTTATTTACAATAGCTAAGATACAGAATCAACCTAGGTACCCAAAAATGATGACTGAGTGTTTTAAATGTAGTACACATACATTATGGAATATGACTTAGCCATGAATAACAGCAAGACAGTCTTTTAATACAAAGTGGACAAATACAGAATAATTCATGCTAAATGAAATAAGCCAGATTATGTAAACAAAACTGTATATCCCCATTCAGTATATACCAAATGTTTTGCATTTTATGGCAGAAATTGAAAGATTCAAAGACATAATAGTAGAGAGGAAAAAATGTAGATATGAGAAACTGTAAGGGGGGAAGGTGTATAAGGGGAATGAATGGAAGGGCCTCAGGGGAAAAAGGATTAACAGACATAAGAATCTAAGGTTCTTTGTTGAAAAAGACATATAATATCCTTGATTTCATTATCACATGCTGCATGCATGCTTTGAGAATCCTTATTGTATGCTGTAAAGATGTGCAACAATTAAATATAAATAAAAATTATGGGAAAAAAGAATATAAGGAACAATGAGTTAGAGTTCTAATCAGGATGCTATTACTCTGCATACCAGATCTCAGAAATGGGTTTTTATTGATGGGGAAATAATGGCATGTGGGTTAGCATGTAGCATAACAAAACTTTCAAGATGAAATTAACTGTATGTAAAGTATGTACATGCAAAGACAAAAGAGAGAGAATTGTCATATTTGCCATTCTGATTCAAGTGGAAATAAAATTGACCAATCAACACTCATGTATGTCCATTATACAAATATGAAAGATAGTTTTAATGTAATTTTGTTTGTAACTCTCTTTTTCCCCCATATGATTTAAAGGACAACTGTATAAATTAATTATCATGTTTCTGTTTTGATGGGTGCATAATATATAAAGATATAATTTATGACAATAATAACGTAAAGGGAGCTGAAGCCAAATAGGAGCAAAGTTCTTTATATGTGATTAAAATTAAGTTTTCTGCTTTCCTCACAGAAGCTTATGTATATGTGTCATTCAGTTCAGAGCTCTATCACAAGGCAAGGATTCAAGAGTTCAGGTTGGAAGAAAACCACCCAACCAAAGGTTGAACGTGAGTCTTCTCTTGGTTGTATTAGTATTGCAGCTGGATCTTCTGCTAGGAATCAGAGAAGAAACACTTCTGATGGGAAAAAATAATCTTGTTTAAGACTTATTTTCATAGTTAAGCATAGCTAGTGTTGTAATAATATGTTGTATGTAGATGCTAAACCATTGATAGGAATGGCTTTCTATAGTATTCTTAACCATTCGATATTTACCTTACTCAGGTTTTCTACTCCTTGTTCCAGTAGGTACATGTTTTTCACAATCCTTGTGGATTTTAAATCTCAAACATCAAAGTTAAAGTCAAGAAGGCATATCTAATAGCAGAATAAAAGCACAGTCAGATGTCAGGAAGATGACTCAGATTTCCAAGTACCTGTCAAACATTTAGTCTTTTTTGAGAAAATGAATAAAACGTTCACAGACCATAATTTTCTCGACTTTAACTCTTTAACAAGCCTTGTAAGAAAGAAAATAGCTTCAGAGAATCAAAATTATAATAGAGAAACTTGTCTAAAGAGAAAAGGTCATCTACATACAATGGCTTTGAAAAAAATGAGTAAATTTGGAAATTAAATTGATATATTCAGAGAAAGGGATTTCTCTGAATTTTCTAAAAGGAGAATAATTTTATAATACATGCATGCAAAAGACACACTTGGAATAAAATGACATTGGAAAGTTGAGAATAAATAGATAAAAAGCATATATAAAAATTAATAAAGGGAAGCCTGTGTTAAAATACTTGCATTAGGTAGACTATCAATATAATTCTTTGTTAAAAGCCTTTTGGTGTATAGAATAATTCTCCCTTCCCCCAAAATGTCTCTTTCTAAGCCTAAAGACCTGAATGTGTTACCTTTTATAGCAAGGGAGATTTTGCAGATATGATTAAGAGTATAGAGGTACTATCACCTCAGAGAGATCAAAAGATCAGAGCATTTAATCATACAGAGGGCTCTTTGTAAGATCAGGTCTGAGCCTGGTTCCATCAGCCATCTCAGCAGAAACCTAAAGTGAAGGTGGGATTCTTCACCTATTCCTCGTTTTAAGAGTTTTTCCTCACAAATAGATGCTGGGCTGGGGCCAGCAGTTAGCGTAATGGCTATGTTGCTGGACTCGCACGTAGTCGACCGCGGTTCGAGTCCTGGACCTGGTGGCTTAAACTCACACCAGGCGCGTGTGCATGTGTGCCCGAGATTCCGAAAGGAGAATGGAGGAGAAGGGATTGCAGCGTGGCCCATCCCGTGGGGGGTGATTTCCTGCTTTCTGTCTCTCTGTCTCTCTCTGTCTGTCCAGCGAGCGCACACGCCTGATAGCAAAGATCTCTCAAAGAAAAAAAAAAACACAAATAGATCAAATAGATGCTGGACTTTGTCAAGTGCTTTTTGTGCATCTAGTGAAAGCAGAATTGTATGTTTCTTTTTTACTCTGTTAATGTGTGAATTTCATTGACTGTTCAGTACTATTCCAATCTTTAATTACTGAAATGAATTACTTTACATGTTTTCCCTTTCTCTATCTTTATTGATTCAATTTGCTAATATTTTGTTAAGGGTTTTTATCTATATGTTCTTAAGGGATCTTTACCTATTTAATTATCTTTTAAAAATATATTTTGGTGTCTGGATGATGCTGGCCTTGTGGAATGAGTTCACTGTGTTGCTTCCTCTTCTTATACTTGCTGAAAGAATTGTATAAGATTGGTACTATTTATTCTTAAAACTTTTGATAGACTTCACCAGTGAAACTAACGGGATCTGAAGTTTTTCTTTGTGGGAAGGATTTTGACAGAAGATTTCATCTTCTTGATAAAACTTTCTATTTCTTTTGTATCACATTTAACAGGTTTTATTTTTCATCTCAGTTTTAAAATGTATTGGCATAAAGCTATTCATACTAGGACTAGCCCTGTGGCCTTGTTGTTAAAAGAGCCAGATCCCATATGGCTGACCACATGGTTCGAGCTCTGGACCTGACAGCTTGAGAAACACACTGAGTGTTTGCTTTCATGCACAAATTCCCAACAGGGTAGGCAGATGGAAAAGGAATTTCCATATGACTATGTCTCATGAAGGGTGCTTCTAACCTCTCCCTCTCTGTCTCTGTACCTCTCTCTCTTTCTGTCTCTGATGAGTGCACACACTCTGTGGCAAATTAAAAATAATAACATTTTCTTTTCCAAAGGACATATGCACTTGCTGGGAGGAAGGGGGAGAGAGAGAGAGAGAGAGGAAGTAAGAAAGCACTACCCATGGGGCAAAGCCGTGCCATAAACCCTTTCTCTCCATTTCTCCCATGTTTTTGTATCAGGCAGGTACACATAGACATGTTTCTAATGTATGTTTAAGTCACCTGGTCCAGTATTCTAACTGGGCAATTAGCCGTGTTGAATCTAGCCACCTTAACCACCATGCCCATGGCTGGCCCAACAAAATACTTTTGCAAAGCTAAAAACCAGCAGATGGCATAATGGTTATATCACTGGACTCCCATATAGTTGACAG
>NW_006159515.1:7760671-7780106 GCF_000334495.1 Tupaia belangeri chinensis | reverse complement strand
CAGGTCCCAGACCCGGTGGCTTAAAACTCACACTGGCATGAGTGCATGTGTGCCTGCCCAGAATCCTAAGAGGAGAATGAAGGAGAACTGACTGCCATGGTGCCATCTCCCTGTGGAGTGATTTCTTGCTTTCTGACTCTCTATCTCTGTCTCTCCAGTGAGAGCATGCAGCCTATAGAAAAAAAAAAAAAGAAAGAAAGAAAGAAAAGAAAATCTATTCATGCTACTCCCTTTTTTTTCCCTTTAACTACTGTAGGATAGGTTCATTCCTTCCTGGTATTAGTACTTTTTTCTCTCTTTCTTTTTTCTTAATTAGTACTGTGCATCAATTTTATTAATTAAAATCATGCTTTTTATGTTGCATTTGTCTTCCCAATGCCTAGCATAGAAATTGACAATACATATCTTCAAACAAACAAATGAAAGAAGGGTAGGGGACTGAAGGAAAGCCTACTGGATAGCTCCATGTGACTGTCTTACGGATAGTTTGCTATTAGCCTTTCATCATATATTGCCTGTTCTAATTTTCATTCTGTCAATTTTTGCTTCATGTATTTTGAAGCTCTGTTATTGAGGCATATATATTTATGTCTGAAGTGTTTTCCTGATGAAACAACTTTTATCGTCATAGCACATCACTGTGCATTTTCAGTAATACTCTGTCTTGAAGACTACTTCGTCTGCCATTAACATGGCCACACCAGCTATCTTCTCCTTTGTGTCTGCATAGTCTGACTTTTCCTATACTTTTCTTTCACCCTGCTTATGACTATTTTAATTCTACCTCATCCATAGACCCACTGAGAGATGGCTCTGGACCCCACATTGTCTCACAGAGACCATGATGATGCTCCCTGTCCATTAGCATCTGCATCACTCTGTCCCTTCCCAAAGGAGCCAACTGCCATCACAAAGGCATCTACATAGCAAGAACAGGAAGATCTGGACATTCCACTGTCTTTTAGCTACAATGGACTGGAAGGATTTACAAGACATGATCCTCGGCTAACTCTTCAACCTCATGTGGCCACTGTCCCCATAACACCATCCTCCAGCCATAGACGGCTGGAGACATAAGACATAAGACCTTCATGAATAGTCATGCCCTGCTGCCTGACATGTTCTTTGTTTGTGTCCTTTCATTACATAAATGTAAAATACCTCCTTGACTGCTCTATCTAAAGTACTTTCCTCCCATTATTTTTCACCACTCTGCCTTACTCATTTTCTTCACCATGCTAATCGTAATTATGCAGTAGGTATTCAAGAAGTTCATGCAATGTGTGTGTTATGCGAAAACAATGTATGGACTTCAAAATTTTTGTACCTTATACTTTAATTCCTTTTTCCATGATTTTTTTGAAATCCCTGTATAAATATAAGTGTACGTGTATGTATAGCATATGTTAAAATTCTTTCTCCTCTACTAGGTTTTAATCCCCACAAAAATAGAAACTTCATCTAGTCTATTAACAAGTACATACTTGCCTTTTTTTTTGAGAGCGATTTTTTTCCCTATAGATTGCATGTGCTTGCTGAAGAGACAGAGACAGAGAGACAGAATACAAGAAATTACCCCTCAGGGGGGATAACTTTACGGCAATCTCTTCTCCTTCATTCTCCTCTAGGGATTTTGGGCATGCACACACATGCCCGGGGTGTGAGTTTTAAGCCCCCAGGTCCAGGACTTGAACCACAGTCAGCTACGTGGGAGTCCAGCAACATAGCAATTAAGCCACCTGCTGGTCCCCTTACTTGCCTTTTCTGACACAAAGAAGTATATGTTCAACAGATAATTTTTGAATGTTACTGAGAAAAATATTTATATATGTAAATATAATAAGCGTTATGAATTATATGCAGAAATACAAGTATTCTGGGTCAGCCTTAGTGGTAGAATGGCAGCACACTTTCCCAAGATGTTGGATCTATATAGATCAGGGGTTCATTTCCTGTGTCGACCTGCAGGAGCACACACGTACCTGTGACCTGTGATCCTGCCTGGCTTGCCTGGCTGAGAAGACTGAGTGGAAAATCACAGCCTGAGACTCTGATGTCCTGTCTTTCTTTCTGTGTCACTTACCCTCATGCAATTAAAATTAAAAAGAATATATAGGGTTGTCAGAAAAGTTACGATGTATTGTTCTACGTTTTTCCATGTAAAAATGCATCATGACTTTCCTGACAACCCAACATTTTATACACACACACACACACACATACACACACACACACACACATACATATTTACAGAAGCTTATTCACATTTAGGAGTGGGAGAGGGGCAAAGTGTCTTTCTGTCGAGTCTTTTTACTCACTTTCTTGCTTAGGCCTCTAGGAGGCCCTTCAAAGCACTTTCACTCTCCCCTTTTGTACCGGGATTTCTACCCATAGGCAGTTCTTCATTGGTGTGTGTTCTTCACCTGCATACAGATAAACATGTATAGCAGTTCAGTGTTTTTGACTGAATCGAGCTAAGCTAAACGGCAAGACTTTCTTTTCTTTTTCTTTGCTATTTTAAGAAACTGCCCAGGGAGTGGACGAGATAAGGTTTGTTCTTGGAATATTTTGGCTTCCTTCTCAGTTCTGCAGAAAAACACAGTTTCAATCAATTTCCAGAGGTTCAGTCACAGACTTGGGCTTTTCTGACCCCTAGTGGCAGGTCCAGTGACTCCTACAGAAGCAGAATTTGATTGAAGCTTTTTTGACCAAGCTTTTGGAAAATGGTCCTGTCAAAATGTGTTTTATCACCAAACCATGACCTATATTCTGTCCCCAGTCTTCACTCTGCATAAAGAAGACTTTCACTTACATCTTTATCAATATTTAAATACTAAATATTTATTACCTTTATGATATAAAATAGAAAATATTATTCAAATACCTTTTCTTTTTCTTTTTTCTTTTTTTTATCTTTTTTTTTTTTAAGAGGTTTTTGCTATAGGGCTTATGCGCTCGCCAGAAAGACAGAGAGAAACAGAGAGACAGAAAGCGAGAAATCACCCCCCAGAGGGGATGGTCACGCCGCAATCCCTTCTTCTCCATTCTCCTCTCGGGATCTTGGGCACGAATGTACACGTGCCTGGCGTGAGTTTTTTTAAGCCACTGGGTCCGGGACGCAAATCGTGGTTGACTACGTGGGAGTCCAGCGACATAGCCATTATGCTAACTGCTAGTTCCCCTCAAATACCTTTCAAAATAACCTTCAGTTTTAGTGAAGTATTAGTCTGCCCCATGAAACTATTGTAATAAAAGTGTTAAAGACAGAAAAAAGATCATAGCAGAAAAAAATATATAAAACATTAAGTGATTTCTTACTCAATTTGGAAATATGAATATAGTCTACATATTCTCTCTAGACTTATCCCCAACTCATTTTTAAATATATGAGGGGTCTTTAGAGTTCATGGAAAATGCATATTTGAAAATATTGTATATTTATGTCAATATTTTTCCACTAAATTAAACTCATATTTTAATTCTATTTTACCATGATCTTTTTAAAGTCCCCCCATATAGATGTTAAATTAGGGAGTATCAAATAAACATAAGGCCCCATTTTTTTTGGTAAGTATTTCAGGATAGTTTTAATTTTGGGCTATTTTTGATAAACAAAAATATCAGCATTTGTTCTCCCTCCTGCAGATTCAGAGCTATCCAAGAAGTTCCCTTGAAACTATTTTCTATAGTTTGTATGACAAAAAAATAACTTTCTTTTTCCTTTTTTTTTTTTTTGAGAGGTTTTGCTATAGGGCGCATGCGCTCGCCAGACAGACAGAGAGAGACAGAGAGACAGAAAGCGAGAGAGTGTGAGAGGGGAAGAGCATAGAAAATTTGGGGGAGAAATAGAGAGGAAAGACCCTTGTGGGAAACAGATAAGGTCTATTATCTACTGACAAGGATGTGTGTGGTGGTCTCAACTGAGCTGGACTGAGGTGTATATCATGGTGGGTAAAGTCTCTTCACAATATAAACGATGTATAGTGATTTAATGTATGAATAATAATAAAAATAAATAAAAATTTAAATAAATAAATAGATATTTTTTGAAAATCATTTTTATAGGGACCAAAAAAAAAATAAAAAAGAAAGAAATCATCCCCCAGGGGGATGGCCACTCTGCAATTCCTTCTCCTCAATTCTCCTCTCGGGATCTTGGGCACACACACACACATGCCCAGTGTGAGTTTAAGCCACTACTGGATCCAGGACTCGAACCCCCGTTGACAACATGGGGGTCAAGCAACATAGCCATTATGCCAACTGCTGGACCCATCTTTTTCCTTCTTAAATAACAAATTTTGGGAAGGGATAGGAGAAGGCACAATGCTAAAGTGCGACTCACTGAGAGGTTGACCCTCATGGAAAGGTTCTGAGTTCAAGTTCAGGGACCTCCCTGGGTTATGAGTGCTTGTGATCCAGGGCTGACTGGGGGTTAGAGTGGATCATGTCATTAAGACCCTATTAGAGGTGTCATCTCTCTGTTCATCTCTTTCACTTATGAAGGAAATAAATAAAAATAGACTTTTTAAACAATTGTCTTGGTTATTATTGCCTTGCCTACTCTGGACCCACCCCACTCTCCACACAACTAAATACACATCTTGAATAATTGCTTGTTGAGTATCACTGCTTTAAAATTCTGGTTTCATTAGCACAAAACCACCAAGTTCGCTGGCTTCAGGAGGTACTATCAATGGTTCTAAGCAAAATACATGTTAATTCTCTGATATTATGAATCATCTTCATCTCAAAATCTCTGAACTCTCTCAAGCAACATGGTTTACTCTACATTTATCTTTACTTGATATATTAATCAGTGGTTATGGCAGACACATGAATGAAAATTTCTACGAATCATTTACCAGATGGTTCCTGGCCCAATGGCATTGCCATCACCACCGTGGGTTGAAGTCAGTGAAAGACTGAAGCTCAGCAGGGAAAACATTGAGACACTCCTTACATGAACATTAGTTGTTTACAGAGTTGAAGATTTAAATTCTATTTGGTTCCATAAACAGCCACCCACATAGAAATTTCATGTTAAGTCCGGGGGTCAATTTTTGTGAAGATTAGAATTTCAAATGCTTTGAAACTCAACTAGTTAAATACCAAGATTTTCAAAAAGGAAAATATCTTGTTTGAGTGGAAGTAAATGAAAAAAATAAAAACTTTGTGAAGAAGAGGCATTACTTAAGATAACCTCATGAATTTTATTTTTTAAATTGCCTTCTGGTTCATGCATAAATATTAGCCCACTGGAAATTGGAAAAGCCATAGATAAGTGAAGTAACTAGCAATTACAGGTTGTGTGAGGGAGATATAGTGAATGACAGATGAGGGCTCTTGAGGAAAGGGGTTAATATGGACAATATATTACAGGCTGAGATAGTTAACAAGCAAATACATGTAGTTCCAGTGTGAATTGTAGCTCTATGCTTAATGCAGCCTATCATGGCCACAAGATGGTGATACAACATAACTGTCCTTGGTCTCATGCAAATGACAAATAGGGAAAGCAAAAAAAAAATAAAATAAAATAAGGCAAGTATTGAGCTTTTCATAATGTGATGTAACATTTTCTTTTGCCACTTCCCAGAGCTTACCATCTAGAGTATATTGACATCTATTATAACCTTTTAGAATATCAATATGTACATTTTATAATCTATGAAATACCTACACACAGATATTACTGCAGATGCATAGTTATTTTTGTTTTGTATATAGGAAGTCAGTATTACACACGAATCCCATTCTCACATCAAGTTATGTCAATAATTTTTACTGATAAATTTATCTGCATACCATTATATAAGAAACTGCATCTTTACACATGGATACATAGTTACATGTAACTGTAGATAAGAATGTGGATGAGAAGAAGGGAATCAAAGTGAAAAGAAAGAAGCAAGACATTGAAGGGATACAAAAATGGAAAATTATCTGTTGATATAATGTGTATAATATCTTTAACTGGACTAATACAGAGTGTATTCATGCTGGGAAAATTCATTTTGCATGCTATAATGATATACAGTGACTGAATGTATAAAAATTATATATATATGCATATATATAATGTGTGTTCCAGTATATGTACATAATGTACATACATGTATATGTGTGTGCATATGTATGTATGTATGTATGTATATTCTCCTTTTTTTGAGGAAAGAAACAGGAAGGTATTTTTAATTACAAATTAAACAATACAGCTAAGGACAAACTATGGTTTCTTAGCAGTACATTTTATCAATTTTCTTTCCATTCATAATGATTCTTCCAGGTGGATTATAACCCTCTTGAGGGTCACATGCTGCACTTTTTGCATCTCCAGAATCTTCCAAGACAAGGTCCGATGTGATCTCTCTATGCTCACCTCTGCTGCTTCACCACACTTTCTCTTTCTCACCATCTTCTTTCTCTTTAAATTCTCAGAATGGGACAACATGCTTCAGTATTGGAGAAACATAAGATTCCCAAAGACTAAGCATGTTGGTATGACTGCTGGGAGTACCCAAACAAAAGCCTGCAGTGGAGTCCATCATCAGAAAACTTCACCCAAGCACGTGAGTTACAGTCCAACCTTCAGAGCAGGAATCCCCATTGGTCTTACTAATGTTAATCTCATTGCTTTAGCCAGTGACTGGGCTGGAGGAGGCCAGAGCTCACTGATGGAGGTCTTCCATAGGGGACCACCTATGCATAATTTTAATTTTCAGATTAGATGGGGAAGATTTGGCTGGCATGGCTCTTTTCCCACTTCCCTTCCTCTTTTCCCAACATGGAAAGCAGGCATGATGTCAACGGTCACCTTTATGTCATCACATGTTGACGTAGATAAAGCAAAGTCCAGAACCTTATAAACATGGCCCTAGTCATATTTAAATCTCTATCCAAATGTTTTGTTATGTTAGAATAAACTTGATTCCTAAATTCTTCTTTGTGGATAATTTGAATGTACTCCTGACAGATAATCCAACATCTGACTGGCCAGGGTTTCAGAGGAGAGCGTCAACTCTGTGAAACAGGGTAATGCTTTGCTGAAGAGAGGCCAGATCCCACTTGGTGGCTATGGTTCAAATATCTGACCTAGTCAGCCTGAAACATGCCAGGCACGTGCACTACACACGAGTACCCAACATCCGACAGATTAGAGAAAGGGATCATAGTGTGACCAGACTCCGTGGAAGTTGCTCCTCTCTCTTTCTCTCTGTCACACTCTCAAGTGTCCACACATGCACTCTATCATGAATAGAGAAAAAATAATTACAGAGAGAAAAAGAAAATAGAATCTTAAAACCAAAAGACAGAGGTTTTCAGATTGAAAGTACCTGAAACAAAGGAGAAAATGGCATATCACTAGAAATTTCAGACCAAATGTATTTTTTTAATCTAAAAGTTAACACGGGAAAAATAAAATCAAACACATACAAAACATCAGAGATCATAATGGCATTGGATTTCACAACAGTAGCTAGAGTAGGGCAGTCATACTCGCAATGCCTGAAGAAACTGTTTCCATCAGATTCTAGACTCAGCCATCCTGCAATAGAAGACTCAAAGAAGCCCAAAATTATTTTGGTATATTCACAGCCTCAGAATTTTTACTTCTTATGCACCCTTCTCAGGAAACTCTAGGGAGAGAGATGAAATGCTCCACTAAAGCAAGCAAGCTCCCTTAGAGAGACATGGGATCCAAGAAGCAGAGTGTTTGATGCAGGAAACAGGCTCAAGCTATTCACCAAGATGATAATGAAGACAAGTCTCCAGATGAGAGCTGTCTGGCAGATTAAGAGCATCTCTTCCATACTGGAGCAGAAAAATAGAAAACTCCAAGATAGAAGACTCCAAAATAGAAGAGAGCTGTCCCCGAAGAAAAAAGAGAGTGTTTGGCCAGAGGAATTTCTCTGTTCTCATGGGGAGTTTAAAGAAAAATGCAATATAGTATAAACATAGCCAATTTAGAAAACAAAAAAAATAAAACAAGGCATTTATCAACTATAGGAAAACACAAAGATGTGCAAACAAAGAATTATAATAATTGCACAATATGGCTCATGTTTAAGTCATATTTATAAGTCATGATAGTAGAAATTGTGAATATTGACTCAATGAAGTATTGTGATAGAGGTATTTTGGGGAGATGGGGGTAGAGGTGATAGAAAACTAAGTTCCTATCTATCACATTAAGAGTTCATAGATGCCTGGGGCCAGCACATGGTTTGGTGGTTAAGGTGCTAGACTCTCACATGGCTGACCACAATTCAAGTCTGGGACCAGCAGCTTGAAAATCAAGCCTGGCCCATGTGTGTGCATGACCAAAATCCTGAGAGGAGAATAATAGAGAAGGGATTGTAGCATTGCCAACCCCAGTCAGCAAATGGGGTAGGTGATTTTTCACTTTCTTTCTCTCTGTTTCTTCTCTGATGAGCACATGTACATGTGTCTTATGACAAAAAAAAAAAAAAAAGGAAAAGGAAAAGGAAAAACAAAAACTAATCCATAGATACCTAAAATTTTAAAAAGGAAGACATAGCATTATAAGTATTATTTTATTTTAAAACATAAGGTAAATTTCTTTTTTTTTTTCTTTCTTTTTTTGGAGAGGTTTTTCCTACAGGGTGCATGCTCTTGCCAGACAGACAGACAGAGACAGAGAGACAGAAAGTGAGAAATAACCCCCCCCGAGCGACTGGCAAGCACACGAAATTACCCCCCAGGGGGGATGGTCACGCCGCAATCCCTTCTCCTCCTTTCTCCTCTTGGGCATGCACGCACACGCGCCCGGCTTGAGTTTAAGCTACTGGGTCTGAGACTCGAACTGCTGTCAACTACATGGGAGTCCAGCAACATAGCCATTATGCTAACTGCTGGTCCCAAAACATAAGGTAAATTTCTGAAAAAAACTAAATGATTTTTAAAGTGAGGGATAACAATGGACAAAGGATCTCTGCATTTTCCTTAAAAATCCCTCCAAAATTTTGACCTTAAAGAGTATGAATAGTGCTTTTGGGAACCAGCAGTTAGTGTAATGGCTATGTCGCTGGACTCCCACATAGTTGACCGCGGTTCGCATCCCCTACCCAGTGGCTTAAAACTCGTGCCAGGCACGTGTGTGTGCATGCCCAAGATCCCAAGAGGAGAATGGAGGAGAAGGGATTGCAGTGTGACCATCCCCCCTGGGGGGTGATTTCTCAATTTCTGTCTCTATGTCTCTCTCTCTGTCTGTCTGGCGAGTGCACGCACCCTATAGTGAAAATCTCTCCAAAAAAAAAAAAAAAAAAACAGTATGAACAGTACTTTTAATACTTTGACAAAAATTAAACTGAAATATTTACTCATAAATAAAGGAGCAAAGCATTAAGATAGATCTTTTCTAGTTGCATTAAGGAACTCTAAAAGCAAAAATGACTATTTAATAAACGTTGGGTTCTATGATCTGCTTTTCTGTGTTTGTTTCTATGGTTTTTAGCAAATATTTTTGTATAATCTGAAATGGATCTGCTAAAACCCACTATAAAAACCAGGTGCTTTGAAACATTAGAGAGGTTTCTAACAGGAGAATTTAAGTATCTTAAGGTAATGATTTACTGTGCACAAATCTAAAAAATTAGCAATCTGTAAAGTAAGTTTCCAGTCACCTCATGAACTTTCTTCCTTTAGAATATAAAATTATAACCTTTCAATTCAAGAAAAAAAAAACATTTTAAATTAGGTGACAATCCTCATTCTTTTATAGCTTTCTAACAATTTGATAATAATTGTATAAATCCTATCAACCCTCTTATGAAATACAATTTCTGAAGAAAGGCTTTTCATAGAGATTTAGGTATGTTATTGGAATATAATGATCTTTTCTTTTTTTATAGTATAACAATATTGAAATCATGACTTTAAGACAGACATTATGTTTATATTTTAAAATAAAATATTTTTAGAAATGAATTGAATATGTGTGTTTGTATGTATGTGAAAGTATATGATGAATATGTACATGAGTGAAATAATTTTTCAAGCTATCAATTTAATAAAATGAAAGACCCTGCTGGGCACACTGAACTGTGGACTTGGTATCATGTAAGTCGAGATTATTTTTATGGAAACCTTTTGCTTTTAATTAATTTATGTATGTTTTCTCCACCCTTTCCCCCTTTCTTTTCTTCCTTCCTCCCTTCCTTTTATCCCTTTGTAAAATTTAATGTTTATTCTATAGAGAGTATGTTTAATAGAAGGTTTATGCAATCAACAACTATATTGATTATCACCTTAATATTTTTTAAAAATAATTATTTAATTTTATTTATTATTGCTATTTTTTAAAATTTGCTATGGTGTATATGCACATATCAGAGAGAGAAAAATTGAAAAACAAGCCAACAGATCCAAGATTTAAAACCATGGTCAGCCATGTGGGAGTCCAGTGCTTTAACTACCACACCACCTGCTGGTCCTAATCATCTTAATATTAACTGGATTGATAATTCTGGTTCCTAATCACCTTATTATTAGTTAGATCGATAATTCTGGTTATGTCTCCTTTGGAAAAATTGTACAATGGTTTAAATGTGCCCCCCACCACTTCCTTCAAAGTACATGTATTGAGAATTTCATCCCCATTGTGAGGTTATTCAGAGGTTGGCCCTTTAAGAGATGAATAGATTATGATGGCTTTCTTCATGGATTGATTAATTTCTTTTCCATAAATTGGGTTAATTATCACTGGAACAAGTTCCTGATAACAGAATGAGATTGGTCCCCTTCCCTCTCTTGTGTACCCATGTAGTGCCATCTGTTCTGGGATGACACAATGAAAAGGTCCTCCCCAGATTTAGCACAACGCTCTTAGATATTCCAGCCTCCAGAGCCATAAGCCAAATAAATCTTTTTTTTTTTAATAAATTACCCAGTCTATGGTATTCTGTTAAAGCAGCATAAAATGGACTAAGACAAAGAAATTACTTATACAAAAGAATGCTTATCTGTTCATGGACATTTGGGTTGGTTCCATGTCTTAGCAATTGTGAATAATGCCGCAATAAACATAGATGAGCAAGCATTTTTCCAACTAAGCATTCTCCTGTCCTTTGGGTAAATACCCAGGAGTAGAATTGCTGGATTATGGATTGAAAAAGTGGCATATATATTTCACTGAATACTGTTCAGCCATAAAAACAGAAAAAAAGTGGACGAATATGGGAGATTTATTACTGAGCGAAGCAAGTCAGGTTATGAAAGAGAAACATTGTATGTTTTCACTTAACAATACCAACTGTCTGCACTCTATAGAAGAGACTGAAAGATTAAAAGACATAAAAGCAGTGAAAATAGTTATGGACACTGGAGACAGTGTGGAAGGAGGGCAGGAGAGGGGAAGAGTTGAGGGAAGGAGGTTAGGGAGAAAAAATAGAGAGGTAAGACATTTGTGGGACACAGAAATGGTTTATTACCTGTTGATGATAATTTGTAAAGTATTCTCAACTGGACTGGTCTGAGGTGTATTTCATGTTGGGTAAATTCTCTCTACAAGCTAAATGATTTATAACGATTGAATATCTAGATAATAATAAATAAATAAATAAAATAAAAGTGAATGAAAGAAAAAAAACTTGAAGAAAAAGAAAACTTACAAGAATACATCACTATAAGATGATTTTCCCGTAAATATAGTTCTCCATAAAACATTTGTATCTCCATGGGAGTTGTGCCCTCAACAATGTACTTTTCTATCTAGTATACTGATCCATTTCAATTATCTTCAAATTTGTTTTTAAATCAACTCTTCTGTTTTCTTTTTTTAATTGACACATAATTGTACATGTTGGTGGGTTAAAGTGTGATTTTTTTTTCAGTATATAAATACTATCTGCAAGGATCCAATCAGATAATTAGCATACCAAACAGATAGTTAGCATACCTTTCTTTTTTTAGCTAGCCTGAAATATGCTGTAAATTATGGTCACTTACAGTTACTTCATTGTACTATACAACACTACAAAGTTTTCCTCTTATCTAACTACAACGTTGTATTCACTGATATCTCTCTATTCCCCCTCCTCCCAAACCTTCCCAGCCTCTTGTAATCACTAGTCTGCTCTCTAATTCTGTGAAGTCATCTTTTTTAGTTTCTACAAGTAAGTGAGAATATGTGTTATTTCTCGTTCTATGCCTCAATTAGTTTTGCATCAACTCTCCTGACATTAGATGGCTTCTCTTAACAATTTCCATTGCCAGGTTCTGCATATTCACCAACCATCCCCCTCACTCTGTAAAATACCCACAGCACACTAGTGCTGCGGGTTTCTCCTTGGGTGACTATTGGTGCCAGGGCTGCCTTTCCCATCCAATCAGTGTGTGTTCAGAAAGGATCACTTCAGACCACTTGTACCAATGGTTTCTGTGTTGTCATCACAGAATTAAAGCTTACTCACACCATGAAGATGTGCATGGGCAAAAGATATGTTTCTCTGACAACTAATTTAAATGCTCTTTTGAGAAGAGTTGATGGGAGTCTTCAAAAATTTACCAGAAAAAAAAAAGTGCTAGAATTAAATAGTGAAAACAGCTATAAAATTTTTGGAAAACAATGAAGAATATAATATTAAAAACACTGGTGCTTAAGAGTCTTTTGGGGTCCATTGCTCTGTGAATACACTGAGAAATGTTATCATGGAAGATACATTATAAATGTGGCTTACAAAAGAGAGAGGCCTCTGTTTTCCAATCTCTTGGAGTAGAAAGATATTTGGCTCTTTCTCTAATGGTTGACTAAAAAATGAAAACAACAACAACAAAAAATATGTGCCTTAGTTGTTGTTACTCAAGGGTACGTGCCCTCACAGGAGAAAGACAGAGAAGATAAAGCAGCATTCATGGGGCATGGTCATGCCACAATCCCTTTTCCTCTCTCTCTCTCCTTTCTAAATTTTGAGTATGTACACATACATAACCAGAGCTTCCAGGTCCAGGACTCAAAGTACAAGATTGACCATGTGGGATCTGACTGCCTTAATCACCAGGCCACAGAACCCATTCATTGGAAGACAAAAGCATTGAAAATAGTTATGCCTTGCTTCTTTGTTTTTGAAATGCTTAAGGTTTGTATGTATTGTTTTCTTTGACTAATAACTTCAACTACATTTTTTCCATTAACCAGATGCACATGATAACATGTGATGTAAAAAAAAAAGAAAAATGGCTTCTATTACAACCACTTTTTCATCTGCAGTGTTTTTTATATTTACAGAGATTTTTGACATAGGGTGTGTGCACTCACCAGAGAAACAGAAAGTGAGAAATCATCCCCCAGAGGGGATGACCACACCGCAATCCATTCTCCTCTCCAGATCTTGGTCATGCGTGCACACATGCCCAGCATGAGTTTTAAGATGCTGGGTCTGGGACTCAAACCACGGTTGACTACATGGGAAATCCATCAACATAACCATCATGCCATCTGCTGGTCCCTCGTCTGCAGTGCTTTTTCTTATTAATGGTCTGAATTTCTCTGTTCCCATAGAATCCTCATGTGACACCTAACCCCCAATACGAAGGTTTTAAAAGATGGCAATTTTAGGTGATAATTACACACAGAAGATCTGGCCTCCTGAATGGGACTGATGCCCTTGTAATAGAGGGAGCTTATTCATCTCTTTTGGTGAGGAAGCTGAAAGAAGGTACCAACTTCGAAGCAGAAAGCAAGCCCTCGTTAGTCATCCAATCTCCTGGCGCCTCAACCTAGGATTTTCCACCTCTAAAACTGTAAAAAGAATAAATTTCTTTTACTTTTTTTTTTTTTTGAGAGGTTTTTGCTATAGGGTGCGTGCACTCGCCAGACAGACAGAGACAGAGAGATAGAAAGCGAGAATTCACCCCCCAGGGGGGATGGCCACGCCACAATCCCTTCTCCTCCATTCTTCTCTCAGAATCTTGGGCACACATGCACACGCGCCCGGCATGAGTTTAAGCCACCACGGACTCCAACTGCGGTCGACTATGTGGGAGTCCAGTGACATAGCCATTACGGTAACTGCTGGTCCCAAAAGAATAAATTTCTATTCTTTATAAGCCACCCAGTTTAATGTATTTTGTTATAGCAACTCAAATGCATTAAGACAACAAACTAAATACCTACTCACTAGCTTTAGTCACTAGGCTAAATACTGTTATATATTGATAGTTGTGAAAAAGGGAAATGTGGTCCTGCCTCCTGAAGCTTGAAATTGCTTATGGTTATATTCTCTTTTAACATTTCATTGAACTAAAAGTATGCTTACATATCTGTTTTTCTTGCTATTTGGCAATCACCTCAAAGGTAGGAAATATCACTTTCATTTTTGTGTTTTCAGGCACCTTAGAAAGTAACTGGCACTTAAGTAAAGACTAAATAAACATAGGCTGAACTGACTTAATAAAGCTCAAGACTTTATCTTATCTAAAAGTTCTAATATCTATAAACTTACCTCTTTAGATCAGTTGTGTGATATATAATTTGTTGATTTGCCTGCCTTAAACCAATGGCTGGGATTGGAGCATAAGCATATCAATGATTTTTTTTTAATAAAGAAAGAAGTGACTACAAGGTTGCACAATTAATTGGGGCATTACTTACCAAGGGAAGTACACACACAAAAAACACCTGTTTTTAGAGATTTTCACCATGGTCTGTCTTCAGTAGGACTCTCTCATAAAAGGTCAGCATGAACATAACCTCACAGTCATGCAACTATTTTATAATGAATTCCATTTGCACAATAGATGAGTCAGAATAACAATCCATTTCAACTGAGGGAGGGCCTTTTAAGCTGAGATTCTTGAAATGAGTTCTTCCCCACACTTAACACTTTAATCCTATAATAACAGCCTGGAATGTACATAAAGATTCCTCAGAACAGCTTGCACTTTTAACAAGTTTTATTCAGCTAAAAAAGCTCTTTATTTCCACCCAGTAGAAAAACCAATGAAAACCACACATGAAACCAGAGTTGATAACATTGATAATTTAACCCTGAAGAACTGGATGGTCCTCTATGAACTGTGTAATGGAATCTGACTTTTGTTTCCAGGATTTGTTGCTTTATCAAGTCATCTCAATGTTGTCAAGTAGATTTGCTCTGTCATGTGTTCTTAATGTTGGTCTCCAATGTTTCTGTGCTACTCATGGATGTCAAGATTTCTCTAACAGATGGCAGAGTTTCACACTTCCAGTTTCTCAATATAACTGGGTAACATGCAGCCATAATTTACTAAAAGTACAGTCACCTTACTGTGTTGTTTTTCTTGAGAAATTAAAAAATATAGACAAGTACAAATAACGTATCATACCCATGCATCTACCACCCAGTATTGAATGTTATTGACATTTGACACATACAATTCAAATATTTTTAAAAGTAAGTATAATAAAGCATTATGAATAAAACTAAAGTCTCTCTTGCTCTCTATTTTCAGGCTGAATTCTATTCTTCCCTCCCCAAAAGTAACCTTTATCATGAATATACGTTTTTTTATTGTATTGAAAAAATTATATGTACACTTTTGCTTCTAAGAGCATAAAAGAGCAGCAGTTTGCACGATTTTTTGTTAGTGTAAATGGTCTATTATTCCATATCTGGTATATTCAAAGTTGTATAATTTGAGATCTACATATATATAAGTATACATAAGATTCATTTTAGAGACTGTATGCAATTCTATCAAATCAAAGTTTCATAATTTACTTATTGATTCACTCATTAATGGGCCTTCAGAACATTTCTCATTTTTCACCATCGTATCATGCTTTAACTGTTTAGAGTATATTTTGTGCACAAGGTGAGGTTCCTTTTCTTAAATACATATTTTAATTTCATTTATTTTATACTTTCAATCACATACATCACTTAGTTTGTAAAGTGAATGTTCTGTGCAGCACTCTTCTCTCTATTACTCTTCCCTGCAAAGTCCACATGCTTCAACTTTCTCCAACTCTAATCTCTATGACCTCATCTCAGGGAAATCACCATGCTCATTTCTAGGTCCCCTTACCGGCCCAGTTATCCAGAAAGTGTCTCTAAGACGAAAATACCTCATTTCTTCCCCATATCACAGAGTTCACGGTTCTGAGATGCCTGTGGTTCAATTGCTGAACACATTTGCGTCACTTACTCTGTCTGGCTTTCTATTTGTTTATGGTGAGAAGGTAAATCCTCTTCCAGCTACTGTTATACTAGAAGCAAAAGCCTCCATATAAGTTCCAAATGAAATGTGAATATTAGCCTTCATCCAATTAATCGAGAGAGATCCATTCTTCCTTTCCTTGGATCCCCTTTCTGTGATAGTTTGGGGCTCTTACTCAGCCCAGAGGGTTTCATGCTGATTTGTCACCTGAGATAAGAACAGGAAATGTGCTCAATGCCTGAAGCTTGTTCTCCACTACCCACTGGCTGCGGGCACTGCTCCTTCACACCCTCATCATAACAGATTTGACATCAGGTGTGTATTTCCTATCAGGGATGGATTATTTTTATGTTTTGCTTCTGTACTACACAATCAGCTTTAGGAATAATCACGAATTAAAGTAAATGCTTCCCATGTGAATTAAAACTTGCACCTGCCGAACAAACAATAGTCTACCTTCCGGTGAACCTTCTGTTTTACACAATTTTAAGTAAAAAGCCTAAAATGTCATGTGGATTCGTAGAATTAAATGGTATAAGCTTTGTTTCTTTATCCCTGTAATCACTATGTCATCATTGCTTATTTCTAATATTACTTAAATGGAGGAATGTGTAGTGTCATTGAAGTTGGTGACAAACTGCTCCTGAAGCAAAGTCGTATTTTTCCAAACCATTATGAACTTACTCTTGAAAAATTCCTGTACAGCTAATTCTGCACATGTGAAGGACTGATCATATAACAAAGATCTCTGAAAGGATAGGTATAAAATGGTGTTAACATGGGCTAGGGAGTCTGGCAAGGAACGGGCAGATGTCCATCAAAGGTATAATGTTTCAGATAAACAGGAAAAATAAGTTTTGGAAATTCATGGTACAGCAAGTTGAACATAATAATGTATAGTATACTTTAAAATTGTAATGGCCCAGCAGGTGGCATGAAGGTAAGGTGGGAGGCTGTATCCCATCTGGCTGACTGGGTTTCACATACTAGACCCAGTGGCTTAAAAATCACATCAAGCACGTGTATGCATGTGTGTGTGTATGTTGCAGTGGGGGGGAAACCAAAATCCCAAGAAAACAATGGAAGGAAGAGATTACAGTGCAGCTATCCCTCCAAGGGGTGATTTCTCACCCCACCCCCATCTCTCTCCAGTGAGGGCACATGGCCATAGCAAAAACTAAAAACAAAACAAAACAAAATTGCAAAGAGAAGATTTGAGTTGTTCTTATCACAAAAATGATAAATATATAATGTGTGGGATATGGTAATTAGCTTGAGTCAATCATTTCATCCAAACCTAACTTTGTACACCATAAATTCGTATAGTTTGTCATTTATATTTATTTTTCATTTATATGTCAATTTAAGTGAATAAATAAAATTTTGGAAATCTCGTAAGAATGTACATGTACAGTTGGCCCTCCATATCCACAGATTTGACATCTATAGATTCAACCAACCACAGATAGAAAATAACAATATGATCATGAAAAATAAAACCAATCAAAACGACACAGATAACAACTATTTATAGCATACTCATACTGCATTAGGTACTAAAAGTAACCTACAGATTATTTAAATTACACAGAAGGATGTGGACAGGTCAAATGCAAATACTACACAATTTTATATAAGGGACTAGAGCGTCCTCAAAGTTTTGTATCAGTGGGAGTTCTGAAACCAGTCCTCCATACCTAGGGACAACTATACAATTAAGTCCAGAAGTATCTGATTTTTTTTCACAAAGGAATATTTTTATCACAGACATTGTTTAGAACTACAAACTCAGTGTAGACCGCATTTGACCCCTCTCCTGCTTCAGCCAGTTCATGAGCACATGCATACTTAGCATACTCAGGGAGGTCTCTGGCCCTGAACTGGGAACTGTCCCATGTGGATCAACCTTTCAGAGCACCATGCTTTACCTCTGCATCACTGTCCAACTCCTCAACATCCACCTACTTAAGTGACAAAAATCCCTCTGTTACAAACACATGTACTAACACATGTCTAGATTAGAAGGGGGTCTAGCCAGTTGGAAATATTTTAGTTACCATAGTTGTATCTGTATTTAAAGTAATTAGCTCATCTTTTTTGTAATAAATTGTCTTGTTTTAGTTTCAGTGCCATGTTGTAGAGCAAATTGTAAAATGCCCAACTCAGTGCTTTCAAAGGACCTAAATACAGAAATGGAGCTCCTTGAAGTTCTATGGACCTCTGATAAAATCCTGTGGACTGGTGCCTTTTGTGTTGAGTAGTATTTGACTAAATTTTCTGGCTAAAATGAAAATCAATTTGACTATTTGTAAAAATTATAAACACTACTTATAAAAAGCTCCATTAATATAGAAAAGGAAAAGATGGCAAAGATAAAAGTAAAATACTCAAGTCCAATTGCCTATGAATAGTCATTAATGTGGACTTTGATAAAAACAGAATCGTACATTTTTCAATAAAAACTATTAAATGTAATTTATCCACAGTTAGTAGAAGAAAAATGAGCAGAAGCTTAACATTCATGTAAATGTTGCTTCACTCCATGAGTTATTCCCCAATAGAAGCTCCCTCTAAAATTAAGGGAAGATAGTAAATAAAACACTGAAAGCATGGAGTCCTTATGTCCCATTATGTGCATAATATAATCTTAGACAGTATCAGCTGATCACCTGTAAGGCTAGATAAACACATTAGCAATTTCAGTCTTCTCCCTTTGTTCAGTATTTATACTATGTAACCATAATTCCTAAAGATTTCTCTAATGGGTCTTCCATACAGATGAATTCAATACTCACCACCTTCATTTCCATTTTTAAAAAATCAACCTCCATCATTTTTAAATCTTTTTTTTTAATCTTGAAATAATTTTACACTCACAAAAAGGTTTCACAAATAGCATCATGTTCCCATATCAGAAGAGAATAAGGATGGCAACTACATGTAATGTGGGCTTATTTCCAGACTCCTTGTTTTACTTCATCTATGGATTTTTCTCATCACAGAATTTACTAAAGAGGTAGAACTGTATTTTATGGACAGACCCGGGTGTTCCCGTTATGCCTGAGAGCCGGTGTGGCTCTGTACAGTCTGCAACCCAAATGACTGCTCAGGGTTCTACATTGAGAAGGATCTGTGTTTGATTAATATCCCACCACTGCTGTCTTGAAATTCTTAATATTTTTTTAACACACAGACCTCATTTTCATTTTGCCTTGGGCCCCCCAGACTGTGTTGCTGGTTTTGATGGAAGGCATTTGTTTGGAGGTGAGGTTTC
>NW_006159515.1:7750027-7759867 GCF_000334495.1 Tupaia belangeri chinensis | reverse complement strand
GAACCACTGTCGACTACGTGGGAGTCCAGCAACATAGCCATTACACTAACTGCTGGTTCCTGCAGAACATAGCACTCAGGTCTTCCGGTATTAGACCTCCATACAGAGAAATTAGAGACCAGCCTGAGATCCTTCCCTAATTTCAGGCATTGGATTTTGCTATTTTGTGCCTGAATGAATCCTCCGTTATCTTTGAGGTGCAATCACTTAACCAGAGTATGCCTCTGTGTGATGCTTCCTATGTTACAGATTTTTTGGAACATGGTACGCTCCTGCCTCAATCTGCAGATTTGTTTCAGGGAATTATGCTTGCATAGTATATTTAGATATTGTTTCACAGAGTACAGAGGCTGACCTGGCCCTCCATATGTTCTTTATTAAGCAGCACTCCCCTTGGACCTCAAGCTTCCATCCGTGGCAATGAAGGAAAGCTCAAAACCTCTTCCTACAGGAGGCAGGAGGGAGATCTCTTTAAAAAGCAAAATAAAACTCTGATCCCCAAATCCCTCTTCAACTAATTTATAGTAAAATTCCTTGAAAAAGCTGTTATTCCTGATCCTAGCTTTGGAGTGCTAGTGGCTTCCTGTGGTTGCTAATCTCTTGGCTCAACAATACCCATCTGTCATTGCAACTCTCCCCTCACACATGGGACTAATTTCTTGCACTAAATCCCCCACCCCTGTTATAATTAGTTTCTTTTTCCTTGGTTGGTTCCTGACTGATAGAAAGTGATAATAGCCATTATTATTTGCATTGTTTAATCTTGTATATCTTTTCTGACTTATTTGTGTGTGTGCGCTCGATTAGTTGCTCAAGGGTTGAAAAGTTTCCCATTGTATTGACAAATTGGTCAATTTCTCCTTATAGTCTTTTAATTTAAAAGTATTTTATTTGGTGTTTATTAGTGTATATTACTCAAGGAATACAAGATTAAAATGGCTATATTTTTCAAGTTGGGACTCAAAGTTAATTTCTGCTCAGTGAATTATATGAGCCCTTCCAAACTTAAGTGGCCCAAGGGCTGTGGTGGGGAAAAGTATGGTTTTAGTTTGCACATTTCTTTTCTGTGTGTAATATTTTTCTTTCTCTGGTTTCTACGCCCTTCTGATCCAGTCTGCCTTTTCTTCCAAACATTGCTCAAAGTTTCTGGTTCTCACATTTCACACGTTTTTCCCAGTAAAGTGATAGATATATTCTTTTTCACTTTCTGTATGTGTGTATTTGATACACACATGTTTTCTACATATATTCCCATTTTGATGGGATAAATACAACAACTTTATAGGTTTTTTCCTTACCTTGACTGTTGTATGACACTGAAATCATATGTTTAAAAGCATGTAATGCTAAAATCACCAGGGCTCTCTGGAGAAGTAGTTCTGTGAACACTTTGTCCTTTTCTAATAGTTAACCATTTTTTTACTTTTTGCAGTCATTTTAATATTTTACATTTTCTTTAAAACTGAACTTTTATCAAGACTTTTAGACCTGCTGGCATTTAATTTTCATTCTGATTTAATTTAAAACTATAAACACTTGTTTAATGTCATTACGTTTTTTCCGTAGAGCTAATCAATCAACTTCCTTTCCGCTTTTATTGTTTTATAATAAATAATTTACAGTTAAACTTTATAAATTCTTTTCATCTTACCACATTAGGAAGCATGTTTATGTTACGTTTCATGTTAGAAAATACAAAAATGTGCAAAGAAAAAGTTAATACTCCTCTCTCATTCAACACATTACTACCCTGAGATACTGCTAAGTGTCTGGTGCCATGGTTCTGTTTCAGCCCCCTTCTACATGAATGTGTGAGCACACACACACACACACACACACACACGCACAGTTTTTGTTGTTTGCTTTTTGTTTGCTGAGTTTGACATGCACGGAGCAGTTAATGTAGAGATTACAGATTGGGAATCACAGAGTATAGGTGACATTTGGTACCATGGGACCCCATGGAATCACCAAAGTGGCACCTGGAGTTACAAGAGCTAAAAAGTAAGTTCTGGGTCACTCCCAGATTTGGATGAAGAGAGGAGTAGATTAGGCAAAAAAAAAATCAGTGATCGGTATGGTGGGAAAGAAAACAGGAGAGTGTGATATCCTAGATAGAATTCAAATACTTACAAATATTTTAATTATGATGATGTGATCAACTCTGTTAAGTGCAATATGTATTTTAAATATATTTTCTGGCCTGTCGTTCATCTTTCAAATTATCTAGCTCTTTATATTCATTTATTCATTTTTTTTTTTTTTTTTTCTTTTTGGGTTTTTAGTTTTCCAGTCTGAAAAAAAAATGAAATCATATGTTTAAAAGCATGTAATGCTAAAATCACCAGGGCTCTCTGGAGAAGTAGTTCTGTGAACACTTTGTCCTTTTCTAATAGTTAACCATTTTTTTACTTTTTGCAGTCATTTTAATATTTTACATTTTCTTTAAAACTGAACTTTTATCAAGACTTTTAGACCTGCTGGCATTTAATTTTCATTCTGATTTAATTTAAAACTATAAACACTTGTTTAATGTCATTACGTTTTTTCCGTAGAGCTAATCAATCAACTTCCTTTCCGCTTTTATTGTTTTATAATAAATAATTTACAGTTAAACTTTATAAATTCTTTTCATCTTACCACATTAGGAAGCATGTTTATGTTACGTTTCATGTTAGAAAATACAAAAATGTGCAAAGAAAAAGTTAATACTCCTCTCTCATTCAACACATTACTACCCTGAGATACTGCTAAGTGTCTGGTGCCATGGTTCTGTTTCAGCCCCCTTCTACATGCATGTGTGAGCACACACACACACACACACACACACACGCACAGTTTTTGTTGTTTGCTTTTTGTTTGCTGAGTTTGACATGCACGGAGCAGTTAATGTAGAGATTACAGATTGGGAATCACAGAGTATAGGTGACATTTGGTACCATGGGACCCCATGGAATCACCAAAGTGGCACCTGGAGTTACAAGAGCTAAAAAGTAAGTTCTGGGTCACTCCCAGATTTGGATGAAGAGAGGAGTAGATTAGGCAAAAAAAAAATCAGTGATCGGTATGGTGGGAAAGAAAACAGGAGAGTGTGATATCCTAGATAGAATTCAAATACTTACAAATATTTTAATTATGATGATGTGATCAACTCTGTTAAGTGCAATATGTATTTTAAATATATTTTCTGGCCTGTCGTTCATCTTTCAAATTATCTAGCTCTTTATATTCATTTATTCATTTTTTTTTTTTTTTTTTACTTTATGGCTTTTGAGTTTCCTAGTCTGAATAAGAAGTTCTTCCCCAGTCAAAGTTACATAAGTATTCACATAGAGTTTCTTTTAATTTTTAAAATTTTAAAGTTATTTTATCTTTACTTTAAAATATAAATTGGGGGGTCAGCAGCTGCCCTCCCACAGGCCCAACTGCAGTGTGAGTCCTAGACTCCCTCATGGTCAACTGTGGTTCAAGTCCTGGTGACTTGAAACTCGCTCCAGGCATGTGTGCTTGTGTATCCAAGATCCTGAGAGGAGAATGGAGGAGAAGGGATTGCAGCATGGCCATCCTCCTGGGGGGGAGGGGTGATTTTTCTCTTTCTATCTCTCTGGTGAGCACAAAGGCCCTGTAGCAAAAAAAGAAAAGAAAAAGAAAAAAACTCTTAAAAAAAAACACATTAAACCTTTGTGGATATTTTGGGTAGATGGTGTGACAAAGGGATCTTGTTTCAGTTCTTTAAATGAAGAGCCAATTCTGCTATCACCTATACTAGGACATCTTTCTCCACAGAGTTAAAATGTGTCTTTTGTCATATTTCAAATTTAAATATATTCTGAATCCATTTCTAGATATTCTGTTTCACTAAATATACTAATTCTGATGACTGGAGCAGCAATTATTATTAGCCCAATGTGAGTCAGGTGCCCACTTCCGGTCCAGTCAACTCCAGCCAGACAGTAGCATCACGTGGACTCACACCTCTCAGCTGGAGCAAATGGTCTGGAAATAAAAGTGGACAGAACCAACAAATTGAGTAATGTTTCTATGCACTTCACTTCTAAGTACGGAAGGGTGTAAGAGTCCCTGTGTTTATAAAATCTCTCTAAGTATCATTAGAGATGCCCTGTTTCACCACAGAGAATTACACATTTCTACTCTTGGCTAACGACTAGTGAAAAGTAGAAAATACTTGTATATATCAAACAATCCTTTAGTCTTTCTACCTTTTCAATTCATTTTCAATTCTGAAGTTATTATTATTATTTTTTTTTGGAGAGGTTTTCACTATAGGGCGCGTGCCAGACAGAGAGAGACATAGAGACAGAAAGCGAGAAATCACCCCCCAGGGGGGATGGTCACGCCGCAATCCCTTCTCCATTCTCCTCTCGGGATCTTGGGCACGCACGCACACGCGCCCGGCGTGAGATTTAAGCCACCGGGTCCGAGACGCAAACCACGGTCGACTACATGGGAGTCCAGCGACATAGCCATTACGCTAACTGCTGGTTCCCGATTCTGAAGTTATTTTTAACCCACAGAAAAGATACAGCATTCGGTATTTTGTAGATTTTAACAGAAGTGCTTTTCGAGAGTGCGTCTTTGAACTGATGTGCGGTGCTGTAGTTTGTATCAACTTAGGAAAGCTAGCTTGCTGACCCAGAAGAAATTCAGTGTGATCACTACAAGTAAGTGATGGGCAATTCTCAACTTTGTTGTAAGTTGAAAGAGAAGAAATAAGCTATAAAAAGCTTAACATTCAAATGGAATTTTAATAAAATTTAATTATTTCAAAATTTAAACAGAGCTAAAGCTTGCACACATCACATGCCTACTTGGGCCACAGTGGTGATAAAACCATCATGTACGTGTGTCCACATCAATTCAAAATCACACAGAATTACGGTATACTCCATTTTCACCATTCACAGACTCCATGTTTGCTCATTCATTTACTCAGGAAAGTTTATTCGTAACCACAAATGTAGTACTCATAGTTCTTTGCTAGTCTTTCACAGACTCACCCAGTAGAAAAACTTGGAGGTTCTCCATACTCATGTTGCCAGCTGAGGCTAAGCACTGCTGGTTCCAGCCCTGGTAGGATAAACAGGTGTTCTTTCACAGCCTAAGTAGTGCCACTTGCTTTGCATTTTTGTGTTTTCTGTTACTGATTTTTAAATAGCCCCCAAAGGATAGCGCGGAGGCGCTAACCGTTGTTCCCAGGTAAGGCTGTGATGTGCCTTTTGGAGACAACACATGTTAGATAAACTTTGTCACAGAATATATGCATTAGATATAGTATGAATGGTACTGTTGCCTATTAGTTCATTGTTAATCAATTGACAATATATATCATATAAGGTGCAAAAAAACCCCAGAAATGCACAGAAGACTATGTTACATATGTATCAATTGGCAAAAGTAGTGTGACCTGAGGCTCCCAGGAATCTAACCCTGCTTTCCTCCCTAGGAGCAATAATTCGTACAGCAGCCATATAAAACCTAAGTAATGTGAATAAAGAGAAGCTACTGTATTTCAGACAGGTGCACATTTTGAGAATAAATGTTCCACAATTAAACCAGTTTTAGTTGTATTCATGCAAAACAGGTTAAATAAAGTTTGGCTGATTACTATCTTCAAATCACACACACACACCCACACACACACACACACACACACACATCGAAACCAAGTTGGTGTTTCAATATCAGCTAGGAGCCAACTCTGAAAGGATTAGATTATTAGAGGCACATTTCTCATAGAAACTATGAGGGCAGTCAGAAGCTTTTAAAGATATCTGTGTATATTTCTTCTCCTTTTATGGCATAGCCATTTAAGGTGGATCTATTTCATGACTCATTCTATCCATGTATTGAAGCTGAAAGTAAAGCACAATCAGAAGAAATATTTGCTACTGGAAAGATGATATGTTAAAAACATACATAGTAAATAATCCAGGGAGTCAACGTGGAACTAAAATGATCACTTTGAAGTAGGAAGAGAATTGTTGTCTGTGGTGTCATTAGCATTGCAGTCATCATCATTATTAAGAATTTGAACCTGGCAATCAAGCTATGGAGGTTTGTTTGTTTGTTTTGTGGAATGGAAATGCCTTCCATTACTTTGGGAAGCATTTAATGAAACACTGAGAAGTGGCAGATGAGAGTAACTCATTATTTCTACAAAATGTAAATACAACAATGACTATTTATCAACTTTAACGTGTTCTCAAGTCAGTTCAAACGTAGGTGTCCTCCTGTGTCAGAGCATGCATGTAAATAACACTGATAAAAAATTAAAGGATGCGATACATCATTTTTCAAATGTTAGACAGGTTTTGGTTTATTTTTATACTTCAGATTCTTTTATGTGCCATTGTAAAAATGAAATTTTTGGTTTAGATAGATGTGTAGTTCACATTGATTATTATTTATGGAAGGTAAGGATTTAATTAAGAGTACATTGATGGGGCCGGCTCCATGGCACAGCAGTAATGTGATGCTCAAGAGAAGTGAGACCCCACATGGTGTCCGTCGTTCTACTCCCTGTTCCAGTTAGCCTGAAACACACCCGGTATGGAGACGAGTTTCCAAAATCTGATGGACTGGATGACTAGAGGAAGGAGATTGTGATGTGATCAGACCTTGCCGAGGGTACCTCTCTCTCTCTCCCTCTCTCTCTCTTTCTCTCTCTTTCTGTTTTATCCATACACATGTACTTTATCATGAATAAAAGAAAAAAGTGTGTGTGCGTGTGTGCATATATATGTATATATATATATGTACACACATACGTATTTACTTATAGTCCTTCCCAATCCAGTCTTATCCCCAAATCTCTTGACCACCTTTCCAATCTGTTCCAGTTGCCTTCACCATCCATTGCTTTATACCCCTGCATCCCACCACCATCTCTTATCTAAGCATTTTCCGGACTTAGTGTTTTTATTAGGTTGGTGCAAAAGCCATTGTGGTTTCGGACCATGTGTTTTAAATCATTATAACTAGGCTCACACACATCTTTATTAATTAACCTTTACAATCAACACATTTTTTTGCCAACCAGAAATAAATCTGTTTATTCCTATAGCATAAAAATTCATGTTTCAGGATACAAAGAGCTCTTGGAGCTGCAAAAAAGTTGAGATACTTGAAGATCAATGGAAGTCAGTTGATGGGAGAGGCCAGGTATATATGGTGGGTAAGGCAAAATTTAGTAGCCCAATTCATCCAACTTTTGAAGCATTGGTTGTACAACATATGACTGGATGTTGTCAGGAGAAGAATTGGGCCCTTTCTGTGGACCAAAGCTGGCTGCAGGTGTTGCAGTTTTTGGTGCATCTCACTGATTTGCTGAGCATACTTCTCAGATGTGATGTCTTGCCAGGATTCAGAAAGCTGTAATGGATCAGACCCCACTGACAAGTGACCATGACCATTTTTTTGGTACAAGTTTAGTTTGGGGAAGTGATTTGGAGCTTCTTTTCTGTCCAGCCACAGAGCTAGTCATTGCCGGTGGTCATATAAAATCCACTTGTCAGTACACATCACAATCTGACCAAGAAATGGTTAATTGTTGGTGCATTGAATAAGAGATGACACACAATGAAATTTTAAATTTTTGGTCGGCTCATAAGGCACCTTCTGAGTGAGTTTTTTCACCTTTCCAAATTGCTTCAAATGTCAAACGACTGTGGAATGTTGACATTGACGTTGACTTCTTCAGCAACTTCTTGTGTAGTTGGAAGAGAATCAGCTTTGATGATTGCTCTCAATTGGTCGTTGTCAACTTCCACTGGCCAACTGCTACACTCCTCATATTCAAAGCTCGCGCCTTTGCAAAATTCCTTGAATGATCACTGCACTGTACATTTGTTAGCAGTTCCAGGGCCCATGCGCTGTTGATGTTGCCAGTTGTCTCTACTGCTTTATGACCCATTTTGAATTCAAATAAGAAAATCGTTTGAATTTACTTTCTGTCTAACATCATATCCACAGTCTAAAATACACACACACACACACACACACACACACACACACATATATATATATATATATATATAGCAAGCAATAAGCCATTAGCAAACAAAAGTAAGAAATGCACATTAAAACAATATATAATATAACCACATTTATTAAAGAATGTATCCAGTATCGAATGGCAAATTTCAACAATGGAAAACTGCAATTGTTTTTGCACCAACCTAACATTATTTTACCTAGAATGCTAACTTTCTTTTATAATGTCCTTGTAATTCACATTCATTTCTTAAAGCATTCTAAGAACAAGATGAAAATGTATTCTCTCTTTCCTGACTACCAAATTATTCCTATACTTTGTCTTTCATATTTTAACTTTTTTTTTTTTGGAGAGATTTTCGCTATAGGGCACGTGTGTTCGCCAGACATGCCCCGTGTGAGTTTTAAGCCACCGAGTCCGGGACACGAACTGTGGTCGACTACGTGGGAGTCCAGCGACATAGCCATTACGCTAACTGCTGGTTCCCATATTTTAACTTTTAAAAAAATTAATGCTTCACTTCACATGTGTCATATGTTCAATATCCCTTTAGTTATTTCATGTATGTGTGTCCTGCTTCCTCAGTAAAATTTTTAGAGGGCCAGTCCTCGTGTTATATTTTCTCCTATTTTCCTGAGGATTAATGCACACACCTTTTCAGTAGCATCATGTGAATTGAATTTTATTCCTTAACGGTTTAACTATAAACCAGGCATGAAAGCATCAGACTATAAGTTATGGACAGATTTTTCCAGGAGGAAGTTGAGAATGGGGTACAGGGCTAAAGATAAAAGGAATTTTGCTTAAATTCTAGGAAAATAATAATGATGTATTTCTTTTTATAATCATTCTTCCCATTTTTCTACTTGTACCCTACACAATAGCCAAACCACACATTTTGCAAATATGGTTTCCTTCTTTTGCACCTTTTCACATTCCACAACTTGACAAGGTCACTCTGGGCTAGGTTTGCATCCCTATTGAATTGTGTCCTATGACTCTGAACATGTAACTTCTATCGTAGTCTCAGTTTCCATATCAGAAAATTGTGGATGGTAGTGATGCATATAGCCTAGAATTTCTGGAAAGGTCAAGTGACATTCATCGTGCAAAGTACTCCCTACCCTCACTGTCTCTTTAGGCCACGTTTATCAAATAGGAGACAATGACCTATTGGGTTGTGAAATAAACTCCAGGGGTCCAACCAGGATTTTTGCCTAAAAAAAATAAATAAATAAATGGAATAAGGTAGAATGGGACATAACAGAATATATAGTTCATAAAATAGGAAAATACTGTTTTGCAACATTTTTATTTCAGAGCTACGTGAAGAAGTATTCTATACCATGGCATGAGATATATTTCTCACTAATGGGGTGAGAATATAAAAGTTTGGAAAACACTGATTTCATGTCAGTTTAAATTGCATGTCATTCATGAAACCATTCCAGATTGTGTCACCCAGAAATGACCTCTCTTCCTTTGACCTTTGGGGACCCTTCTTATGTCATATATAAACAATCTTCAAAAATTTCATGGAAAATGTGTACTATGGAAAACTATGCATTGGACCAGTCCTGTGGCGAAATAGTTAATGGAGGGAGCCAGACCCACATGGCAAACTGCGCGGTTTAAATCCAGGTCCCAGTAGCTTGAAAAACATGCCAGGCTCATGTACATGGGTCCCCCAAATCCTGACAGAATGGAGATCTGGAAAAAGGATTGTGGCATAACTGTGCACCCATTAGAGGGTGTTTTTCTTCTCTCTCTCTCTCCCTCCCTCCCTCTCTCCCTCCCTCCCTCCCTTCCTCTCTTTTCTCTCTCTG
>NW_006159515.1:7713270-7731808 GCF_000334495.1 Tupaia belangeri chinensis | reverse complement strand
TATACACACACACACTTATTTATATATGTATATACATATACATATATGTATATATATATATAAAACTATATACATACACACACACATATATCAAACTATATATATATGTGTGTGTTGTGTGCATATATATATATATATATCAAAGTTTTTGCAACAAAATAAATTCATACTTTAATTCCATTTTTTTATGAATTTTTTTTGAGAGGTTTTTGCTATAGGACGCATGCACTTACCCAGAAAGACAGAGAGAGACAGAGAGACAGAAAGCGAGAAATCACCCCCCCAGGGGGGATGGCCACGCTGCAATCTCTTCTTCTCCATTCTCCTCTCGGGATCTTGGGCATGCACACACATGTGCCCGGCGTGAGTTTAAGCCACTGGGTCAGGGACTCGAACTGCGGTTGGCTACATGGGAGTCCAGCGACTTAGCCATTACACTAACTGCTGGTCCCTCCATGAATTTCTTGAAGTCCCATCATACTATGTTGTATTATAGCTACTATTGTAAAAATCACAGTTTTACAGCAGGTTCAGAATCTCTTTGAGCTTTAGGCCACACATTGTTCATCTCTGAATACTTGGCAAAGCCCTTAGCATATCTGTTTGCATGTTGTAAATGCTAAATGCATATTTTGTTAATAGATGACTAAGCTTTATGTACATTCAATTCTGTGGGACACAAACTGACAAATTCTTCTCCGTGAGGAGAATCTAGAGGCAACTATTAAAGAATTAACTTCAATACAAGAAAAAAAAATCTACTTATTTGTTTTGGTGAAGAATTCCTACCCACCTCAATAAAATATTTTAAAATTTCTCAATAGGAGGTTTGCTATTGGATGAAATGTTTTCCTCTTAATCTATATAGGGCAGGACTTCCTAAACTGGCTTTTAAGGGTAATCTTTAGGAATACATACTCTCTCTGAAATTGTATGTAAAATCTGTTTGTATGTTTTTATACACACACACACACACACACACACACACACACACACACACACACACACACACACACACACACACACACACACACACACACACACACACACACACACACACACACACACACACACACACACACACACACACACACACACACACATACATACACTCTCACCCTGCAATGTGAAAACCCAAAACTATATTCTCCAAGGAAGGTGCTTCATAATCCAAGAAACCACAAGTATATGTCTATGATATATCCCTTTCAGGAAAAAAGGAAAAAAAAAAAAAAACTTTCTCCATTTTTCCTTAACATCAACCCTCTTTCTTCTTATCTTAAAAGCCATCATTTAGGGTTAATGATCCAAGTTCTCTCCCTACTCCAAAGAGCACCTTCTGCTATCAAATTAGGTACAGATAGGCACCGTGACTCTTCCAAGCCATTAGGAAATCATTTAGCCACAGATCTCCTGTGGCATGCTCCCTTTAGTAATCTCTTACTAGCTTTCGATGGCAATAAATCACCTGTCCACTCAGCGCCTGGACAGTTCCCGGAATATGTGACCACCATGCTCATCAGCCTCTCTGGTGCTGTGAAGCCCGATGGCTAGTGTATCGCTTCACTAATGTTCAGTTTGTTTTCAGTCTTTCACTTGGAGTAGGAATGAGCTACACGAAAGCCACTACAATTAATGGTTATCTGAAACCACCCATAATAGGTTCCCTGGCAGGGCACCAAGGGTAGGTGTGCCCAGAAGATTTAGGAGACAGGGTACCCAGTCTTGACGTAAAATTTAATGTCTGCAGTTTTGTTTGCAGCGCAGCCTTTGGGTTTCCCTCACCAGGGAGACTTCTTCTAGCACCCTCCCTAGAGCAGGCCAGAAGGGGTGGGTGGCAGCCACTGCTCTGTTTAAAACAAATGAGCTTCACCTTGAAGCTCATCCTCTCCCTTTCACACTAATTTCTACCATGAAACTGACCTCATTTTCCAGAGATGAAATGCCAGAGCCCTAGGGAACCTGACGAAGGTTTCAAAACCAAGTCAAACTGTCCAGGCAGTCAAGAAGTAAACAGACATATTCCCTGATTTGAGGGGCAGCTAAGTGTGCCCCCTCTGTAAGGAAGTCCTCCAATTCCATCAAGTCATTCTCTCCAAGGCTGCCCTTTCCTGGCCTACAATAATCAGCTTCAGGGAAGTGGTCCATCGTAGATGCTAATTCCAGAAGACTAGACTCTCCTGGCAGCGAGTAGCTTGAGGAGAAAACATCATTCTGGCAGGTGAAAGAAATTGGTTCCTGGTTTTCTTTTCTTTTTTATTTTTTTCTCAAGCACAGGACTCTCAAAAGCCTGAAATGTTAATCTCTCCAAATGCCACTCCCCTCTCTACCTTAATTGAGCCTTTATCTTATGAGTAAACAATTTAGCAGTGAAATCAAATCACTTAAAAGGTGACTTTTTTTTTTTTTTTTTTTTTGGAAAAGAGTGTCTTAGGCCAACAGCAATCTCCATTTTCCACTCTCCACTTAAAGCATAGTTTCTCTTCTTGGCTGAACTTTCTTTTCCCCTTTTTCTTTTCCTATCATGCTTCAGTTTTACTCAAAGCAGTAGCAGCCTTCAAAACATCTGAACATCTTCTTCACCATTCATAACTCCCTTGCTCTATATAAGCAAGGTATTAATTCCCCACGTGGCCCCTGATAGATCAGAAACACAGCAAGTATTGTCCATTGACCATGCATGCCTCTTAACCAATAGTCAGTATCTGCAGTAGGATTTGCCAGGATCCCTGGTTTTTCATCCAAATAGGAAAAAAAAAGAAGTTTTATAATCCCTTCTCTGTTACAGCCTTCAGCAGAAAGAGAAGCTGAGGCTCTCTCTATTCCTAATGGCTATGCTAATCAAGAACCACATCCAGGGAACCAGCAGTTAGCATAATGGTTATGTCACTGGACTCCCACGTAGTCAACCGCGGTTCGCGTTCTGGCCCCAGTGGCTTAAAACTTACGCCGGGCGTGTGTGCATGCATGCCCAAGATCCCAAGAGGAGAATGGAGGAGAAGGGATTGCGGCGTGACCATCCCCCCTGGGGGGGTGATTTCTCACTTTCTGTCTCTATGTCTCTCTCTGTCTGTCTGGCAAGTGCATGCACCCTATAGTGAAAACCTCTCAAAAAAAAAAAAAAAGAACCACATCCACTGGGACCAACAGATGGCATAAAAGTTATGTTGCTGGACTCCTATATAGTCAACTGTGGTTCAAGTCCCAGACTCGGGTGGCTTAAAACACACCAGGTGCATGTGCATGCATGCCCAAGATCCCAAGAGGAGAATGGAGGAGAAGGGATTGCGGCGTGACCATCCCCCCTGGGGGGGTGATTTCTCACTTTCTGTCTTTCTGTCTCTCCAGTGAGCACAACCACCCTATAGCAAAAACCACTCTGAAAAAAAAAAAAAAGAGAGAGAGAGAAAGAGAACCATGTCCACTTGTGTTGTAAGCAAGTGAACGTCCACTCAACCTTGAAATATTCATGATAGTGGTAGAATAATAAGGGGAGAGTGTTCACAGATACTCTTATTCCCGTTTCTCAATCCTTGGCATTCACTTCTGAAAGGTAGGCCTAATTTTACTTGTCTGTAGTAAAAGTTTTAGTCAATGCTCAGCTTTGGGGAGCCATGAGTCCTCTTATGTCATGTTCTATCAGCCTTTGCACCTGCCTTGGTGGCACTGACAAGAAGTTCTGAGCCTGGCCTGCTTTCTCCTTCCGGCCCTCAGACTCACCCAATAGTAGAGGCAGCCTCAGCTCTGATGCCAGCAGTTCTCTGCTCTGTGACTTAAAGCACCACAAAGGGTCCAAAACTTCCATGCTCTTGTTCAACACATGGACTCCCACTCCCTTGCACTTGCCCTGACCTAATGCATCACAGACCACTGCCCTCCACTATGCACTCTGAATGGCCCCTCAGTGGAAGAACCGCTGTGTCTTCAATCTCTGGTTCTAAAGGAGATGTAGTCTCCCCTGGGGGCCATGTATCTACCAACATTCAGAGCTCTTTCCTCCTTGGCCTCACAGCCCTAGACCTGGGATTTCAGACCATTTCTCTCCCCTTTTATCTTCAAAGACCATACATTAGGCTATACGGCCGGTTCCTCCATCTGATGACATTTACATATGCAATCACTCCAGGAACTCCCTCTTTTATAGAAAATTGTAGTTTCTGGTTCACTGATCAAGCCTTGAAATAGTTCCTGATGTTTCAACACAAGCGTCCTTCCTGTCACTCTGCCTCTCAGCTCTTCAGCCTCCTCTTCTCCAGTGCCACATCCTCAGCACTTTCTCAGTCCACCACTCCTACCACCACACACCCTGGAACTTTGCACTCCTCGGCACTGTACCCCTTCCTAATCTCAATTTCAGGTACCACACTTCAGTTCATCGCCTTTGCCAGATGGCTCCCTGAAGCACATCAACTCCAAAAATTATTCCACCCCAACAGGATTTACCATTGGCTTTCAGGGCTTTTCACTCCTCTCCCCTTCCTCATAGCCTCACATCCTTCTACCCAGCTAAGAGTTCACAGTCCATGGCTATACTTTGTGCCCTGAGCTCCCTTCTCCTGCTCTCCCGTTGTTGTAACCATGTGGGAAAGCCCAGACCCTGGGTTAATTCAGCCCTCTGCCTTGTCCTCATCTGCACTGGAGCAGCTGGCTGTGACTGGAGAGAAACACAAGCCCACATTGTTCTGCCACTTTCTATTAGACATGCTCACCTCAAACGTGCCCTTAGGGCCACCAAGTTATCCTTAGCTCACCTTCCCACTACTCTAGATAATGATTTTGTGCCTTTTCTCTCTTCGAACCTCCTACCTTCACCCTATTTCCCTTCTGGCAGATAATCCTTCTTTCTGCTCTAGAATCTACTCTTGGTTCTCCTGCTGTCTCTCTGGTCTCTTTTTGGTTTCCTTTGCTTTGCTCTTCCTTGTCTTCCAGATCTCTAAATATTAGAGAGTCTCAAGTTTTCATTCTGTCTTCAGTCTTTTTCACTATCCTTAAATACCTGCCAGTGATCTCACTGGGTTTTGTGGCTTTAAAAATTACCTATGTCTGGGACCAGCAGATGGCATAATTGTTACATCATGAGATTCCCATGTAGTCAACAGTGGTTTGAGTCCCAGACCGAATGACTTAAAACTCACACCAGGCACATATGCATATGTGTCCAACATCCTAATGCAGAATAGAGGAGAAGGGATTGCAATGTGGCCATCACCCTTCAGGGGTGAGTTCTTGCTTTTTGTATCTCTGTCTCTCTGTCTCTCTGTCTCTCTCTGTCTCTCCAATGAGTGCATAAACCCTATAAATAAAAAAAATTAAATTATCTACAGATCGGATCACTTCCTGAATTTTTGGCTCATATATGTACTTGCTTCCTTAACATCTTCACTTTGGATGTCTAATAAACATTTTTGGTCTAATGATTAAATCTAACATTGAACTCCTTATTTTCCTATGCCATAAGTCTAATTTCTCTGTATTTATTAATTTTATTATTATTAATTTTATTGCTCTGGGGCATATACACTTATGAGAGAGAGAAAGAGAGAGAGAGGACACTCTTCAGTGGGGCACGATCACATCATAATCCCCTTTTCTCTATATCTCCATGCAGTCAGTATCTTAGGCAGTCAGTATCTTAGGCATGCATGTACATGTCCTGGCATGTTTCTCAAGCTGCCATTGCTGGGACTCAAACTATAGTCAGTTATGTGGGACCCAGCTCCCTATGCACAGTGCCCAACTGCTGCATTATGAGGCTGGCACTTCCAATATATTTTTTAATCTTATTATACTGCAGTTCTGTTCTCCTAATTTCTTAAGAGAAAAAAATATAGGGACAGTATAGGGATATGAGCATACATGATTCGTATCCCTCCTCCCATTCACTTACTTTCAATCCAGCATAAATCATTTTCTACCATAAAATAAATCCAAAATGTGTGCATTTATTTTTGACCCCTCAAACTGGGAACAGTGCCTTCCACATGGAAGAACTCCATGCCTATCTGCTTAATATTGGTGAACTATGTCTTGAGACCACATAGAAAAGGGTAACACACACATATATATATATGTATATATATATATCCAACTGATTTTTGACAAAGGGCAAAGTCTGTCCAGTGGGAAAAAGAAATTCTCTTCAGCAAATGGTGCTGAAAAAGCTGGATATCCATCTGCAGAAAAATAAAACTAGACACATATCTGTCACCAGTTGTAAAATTGAACTCAAAATGGATCAAAGTCTAAATGTGAAACTTCAAATTATAAAACTACTGGAGGAAAATACAGGGAAACTCTTTGAGTCATTGGAGTAGGCCAAGACTTGTTAAATAAGATCCCCAAAACATAGACAATAATCTCAAAAATAGACAAGCAGGACTATATCATGCTAAGAAGTTTCTGCATAACAAAAAGAAACACTAATTAAAATGAAGAGACAACCTTCAGAATGGGAGACTATATTTGCAAACTATCTCTCAGATGAGAGACTGATAACTAGACTCTACAGGAAACTCAAGGAGCTTACCCACAAATAAATAAATAAATAAATAAACAATCCAATTGTTTATTGGCTGAACAGACAACTTTCTAAGAAAGACAAGCAAACAGCCAAAAAAACATATGGAAAAAAAATGCTCAACATTCTTTATTATAACAGAAATGCAAATCAAAACCATAATGAGATTTCACTTTACCCTGATCAGAATGACTAAGATTAAGAAAATAGGGAACCAGCAGTTAGCGTAATGGCTATGTCGCTCGACTCCCATGTAGTCGACCGCGGTTTGCATCCTGGACCGGGTGGCTTAAAACTCACGCCGGGCGCATGTGCGTGTGTGCCCAAGATCCCAAGAGGAGAATGGAGGAGAAGGGATTGCAGTGTGTCCATCCCCCCTGGGGGGTGATTTCTCGCTTTCTGTCTCTATGTCTCTCTCTGTCTGTCTGGCGAGCGCACGCGCCCTATAGCGAAAACCTCTCCAAAAAAAAAAAAAAAGGAAAAGAAAGAACATTAAGTGCTGTCAAAGCTTCAGTGAAAAGAGAACACTCCTATACTGCTGGTGAGAATGTAAATTAGTGCAGCCACTGAGGAAAGCAATACAGAGGTTCTGAAAAACCTACAAATATCACTAATATGACCCAGTAACCACTTGGATTCTTACCTAAAAGATATGAAAATATTTGCACATACATGTTTATTACACTATTATTTACAATTGCTAGGACATGAAATCAGACCAAATTCCCAAGAACAGATGACTGGATTGAAAAAGATTTGGCATATATACACACCATGGAACACTACTCAGCCATAAAAAGCAATGAGACACTGAGATTTGATACAAAGTGGATGAATATGAAAGATTTAATACTAAGCAAAGCAAGCCATACTATGAAAGAGAGATATTGTATGTTTCTGCTCAATATGCACCTAATTTCTGCCCTCTATGGCAGAAACTGGAAGACAGAAAGTAAAATAATAGGGAGGGTAACCGTAGATATCAGAGACAGTATTGGAAGGAATGAATAACAGGGAGTGAGATGGAGGGGATGGAAAAAAAATACTTAACAGACACATGAATGAAAACTTATCTGTTGAAAATAATGTACATGTTGATATCTTTGACTTGATTTTGTACACTGTAAAGAGGCACAATGATTAAATGTAAATTTAAATTTAAAAAGTGAAAAAAATAGATTAAAAAATAAAGTCATGACATCATCAGAACTTTCACAAAGATTGTGGATGCAGAGAGATGAGAAAATTGTGTGATGGATTAGTTACATCATCTCCATTGCAATCTCACAGCCTTCCTAATTCATGCTCATTTTTAGCAAAGCAACAAGTATATGAACACCAGTACCTTTAGATTTGCTAGTATAGAATTTAAACTTACAGAGTTGATCTAAAAGTGCTGAACATTGACTAAACTGTATCTTTGCAGTTAATATTCTGTATTATCTTATCACGTACAATTTTTAAAAAAGTACTAATACAAATATACCAGCAAAAGACCCATAGGGATTGTAGAAATTTTTTGAAATGTGAAACTATGTTTACCTAGAGCAATTCTAAGTAGTTAAATATTTATTTGTTCAGTCTTTATAACCACTTTGTTCTACACACTCAATCCTTCCCAAAGATCAGTCTATTGCTTAATATTCATACCTACAAACTGTACCTGTGTGCTTTCCATATCTGTGGAGTACTTCAGTTTGATTGAACAATCACAAAAGTTAGCTTTATTGCCCTGCAGGACATTGAATGACTTTGTCTCTAACTCAGAAAATGATTTTAGTATGTCTTTCCTAGAGTACTTTACTACCTGTGTTTCTCTAATTCTTGTTTAAACTAGACTTACCTTTTCATTGGTTCCTTCATTAATGAACTACATAAATCTAAATTATATGTGTAAGGTGTTTTTATGAGAGGCATGCTTTTAAGTAGTTCATGTTGTGACCAAGCATATAATGCACCTGACTATATTGTCTTTCATTTGTTTGTTTGTAAATGGTTTTTACTGATGCAGGGGGGAAAAGTACACAGTTGATAGATGTAAAAATCCAATGGTTTTATTTAATGTATCATCCTCCAGTTTTTCTACTTAAAAAAAGTATTGTTTTAATTGCCAGAGGACACATATGCTCACCAGAAAGACAGAAAGAGATAAAGCATCCCCAGTTTACCATGGTCATGCTGCAATCCCTTCTCTTCCCATTTTTCCTTCCTGTTGATATTTGAGGCACACATGCACATGTGCCTGGAGTATTTTTCAAGTTTCCAGAACAGCGACTTGAACTACGATCAATCATGTGGCTTTTCATGCACAGCACTTAACTGCTATGCTGTAAGGATGGCCCTTGGCCCTCCAGTGATTTCTTAATACAGTGAACCTATACGTGTAACCAGAATACCGATCAATAAATACAGCATCACTAGTTCCCCTTACAAGAAACTTTCTTCGTCATCTTTCCTAGTACTCACTGTCCATTTCCAGAACAGAATCTCTCCAGACAGCAGATTGCCTGGAGGTTAAGGCAACTGGATTTCACATGGCAGAATACAAGGTGTAAGTCCCAAACCTGGAAGCTTGAAAATCACACTGAACATGTGTGTATGCATGCCCAAACTCCCAAGAAGAGAATGAAGAAGGAATCATTCTCTGGAGGATGATTTTTCACTTTTCCTCTCTCTCTGTCTCTCTCCAACAGCTGCATGTGCCATATAGCAAACAAAGGGAACCTCTCTTCTAGCTACAATGATCCTAGATTAGTTTTTTCTTAGCTTTGAAATGTATATAAATGGAAACATACTATATTTTATTTTATTTTCACTTTAGTTTTTCAACATCTTTGTGAGATTTATCCAACCATTGGAGATGGCGGAAGTTCCTTCATTCAGTACCTTATATTTGTGCATTGTTATGAACATGCTATAATTTATTGCTCATTTTACTACTGCTAGAGTTGTTTCCAGTCTGAGATTAATATGCTGTTGTTAATAAAGATTTCTAAAAATGTCCTTTTTTTTTTTAATAGAGGTTTTTGCCTTAGGGCACATGCACTCGCCAGAGAAAGACAGAGAGACAGACATGGTAAGAGGGAAAATGAGAAATCACCCCCCAAAGGGATGACCAAATTGCAGTTCCTTTTTCTACATTCTCCTACTGAGATCTTGGATGCACACACACACATGTCCAGCATGATTTTCAAGCTACTAGGTCTGGGACTTAAACCATAATCCACCATTTGGGAGTCCAGCAATGTAAGCACTATGCCATCTGCTAGTCCCCCAAATTGTCATATATATATACATATAAAAGTATACATAGGATATACTTATGATTTGTTTTTGTGGTTGCTACTAAAGCACACTATATAAATTTCTACTCCCATGAACAATGTACAAGAATTCCTGTTGTTCCACATTTTTACCAACACTTGGCAATGTCAGATTACTCAGAGCCATTCTTAGGTATATAATGGGATGTGGTTTTCATTTTAACTTGCATTTTCCTGATGACTAATGATATAATATCACTTTTCATGTGTTTATTGGACTCTTAGAGATCCTTTTGTTATGTGAAGTATATACATTCTTGTCTAACATCCATATCTTGTCTGGGTTGTATGAGCATTTTCTTTTAATATGTAGAAGGGATTTACAAATTTGGATACAAATGCCTGTCTTAAAACAGTTTGCAATTACCTTCTCTTTGTTGTGTCTTTTATTTTTAATCTCTAAATCAGCAATCTTCAAACTTTGAGGCACCATGGACTGGCCTTATGGAAGATAATCTCTCCACAGACCAGGGTAGGAGGGTGGGGAGTAGGGGTCCTGGACCTGGGATGACCCAAGCCCATCACATCTCCTGTGCACCCTATTTCCACCATGACCACATTGCAATATACAATAAATAATCATACAATAGGGTTTGTGCTCCTATGAGACTCTAACACTGCCTCTGATCTGACAAGCAGCAGTGAGTGATGGGGAGTGGCTGCAAACACCAATGAGACCTCCCTTGCTCACACATTGCCCACCCTGCTGTGGGGCAGGAGTAAGGGGTGGAGATTGGGGATGGCTCTAGTCCACATCTTAGCCCCCAACAAGGCACAGATGGGCACCAGTCTGTGAGAGGTTTGGGTAAATGGTGCCTTTAGATGAAGAGAAATGTTCCATTTATTGTTTGTCTTTTCTTTATTTTAGTGACTTTTGTGCCTGCTCAGAAATCTTTGCCTATGTTAGGGTCATGACAATTTTTTCCCATATCAGAAAATTTATAGTTTTATTATTCACAATTAAGTCAGTCTATAGGCTATTCAAAATTGTCTAATTGATTTTTTAGTTTGGTGCATGTGTATGTATGTATGTGTGTGTGTGTGTGTGTGTGTGCGTGTGCAAAATCTTTCTTGGATAACACTTTGGAGTGTAGGATATCTGAAGGGGAAAGGCCCTAATATCACATATAGAAAGACTACACCTAGAGACACCAAAATATCTGCTCAACCTAGGGCAAGTAATCTATTAATGTGATGGTTTAGTATCAGGTTAACCAACCAAATGAATGATATTTTAACATTTTGAATAAAATGGTTCAATTGCCAGTTTGTGCTTCACATACTGTAAAAGCACAGCAAAAGAACTAAACATGAAACTCTACTTAGAAAAAAGTGGTCTTGAAACTGGCTTCTGGCCTAGGCATAATTACTCCCAGGATACACCTGTTTATAAAACCAGGCTTGATTTTCTTAGGCACCTCTTATTATACTTATAAATTAATCATTTTCCTGGCAGGGGGCTGAATTGGGTCTGTTTCTTTTGGCTCTAATATTCAAAGGATCCTTGCTTCTCTTATTCGGGGCACATTAGCAGACAAATATGGAAATTAAAAAACAAATAGTATTAAGAGGACCACTGGCCACAGCAGATAACTTTAGATTTTGTGAAGAAGGCAGATTACTTTTAAGGTCTTTGTAGCTCTGAGAATTTATATGTATCTATGTATGTTTATAGACACACACGCACATAGTAACACGCTCTATATATATATATATATATATATATACACACTTACATACACACACATTTATATATATGAATATCTGATCTTGAGAATTATGCATTAATGATTATAATTTGGGGGAGAATAATCAGGTTGTTTTTCTATTTACCCAATCTTTTTTATTTTTTAAATTCACCAAAGAGTGTATGTGCTTACCAAAGACAGGGCAGAGAGAGAGAGAGAGGTAAAATGAGAAAACACTTTCCGTGGGGCATGGTCATACTGCAATTCCTTCTTCTTCATTTCTCCTTCCTTTTTGGATTTTGAGCATGCACACATACATATCCAGAATGATTTTCTGGCTTTTTTAAAATTTTTTTTGCCATAGCACATCTCCAGCACGCTCTTTTGCTGGAGAGAGACAGAGACAGTAAGAGGTAAAGTAAAAAATCAGCCCCAGAAGGGATGGCCATGTCACAATTTTTTCTCCTTCATTCTTGTCCGGGGTGTTGGACACACACATACACTCATTTGGTAGTTCACTATGGTTGGCCATGTGGAATCCAGCTGCCTTAAATACCTCACCTCTACTGGCCCTATTTATTCAGTCTCACTAAAGTAATAAAATCAAGGAACAAAACATCTATAATTCTGTCTCTCAGATATTAATCATTTTATCACTGTAAGGATAGTTTCTTTTAGTTTTTCATCTGTTAAATGAAATACATTTAATAAAAAATTTTTTAGATTTTTTTTTTTTTTGTTATAAAAGTTTCTGAAGGGAACCAGCAGTTAGTGTAATGGCTATGTCTCTGAATTTCCATGTAGTCAACTGCAGTTCGTGTTCCAGTCCCGGTGGCTTAGAACTCACGCCGGGCGCGTGTGCATGTGTGCCCAAGATTCCAAGAGGAGAATGGAGGAGAAGGGATTGCGGTGTGATCATCCTTCCTGGGGGGTGATTTCTCGCTTTCTGTCTCTGTCTCTCTCTGTCTGGTGAGCGCACGCACCCTATAGCAAAAACCTCTCAAAAAAATAAAAAAATAAAATAAATAAAATAAAAAAGTTTCTGAAGATTGGGAGATAATAGTGAGATGATTTAATTTAAAAACAGGTCTTGAAAAATACTCAAAACTCACTCTGTTAGATAACATCATAATATCTTTTTATTATCTTTTTTAATATCTAAGGAATTGTAATACTGGTTTGCTGTGCTTTCTCTTTTTTTCTTTTTTTGAATAAGTTTCATCAAAGATTTATAAATTTTATTAGATTTTTTTATAGTAGATTGCAACTTTCTGTTGTATGTTTGTTTTAACTTTTATTGATTTCTGTTCCTAGTAAAGTTAGGAACTTTACTCTTATGGCTGTCTTTATTTTTTCCCAAATTTGAATCAAATTCTTAACTTACTAATTTGCATTCTTTCTTAATTTCTAACACACTCATTTGAAGACCACACATTTTTCTAAGTGATGATTTAACAGCATCACTTTCAACTTTTCAGGGTATTTTAAAGGTTTTTCAAATATTTTATTTTAATTTCTTTTATATATTCAATCACTATACATCACTTAGCATGTAAAGTGAATTTTCCAACATAAGTATATGTCACAGCAGTCCAGTTGGGGGTACTATACATGTTATCATCAATAGATAATAATCCATTTCTACGTTCCATAAATGTCTTACCTCTCTATTTTTCTCCTTAATGTCTTTCCTCATACTCTCCTCCTTCTTCCACCCTCTTCCCACTCTGTATCTGGTATTTTGTGTGTGTGTGTTTTGTTTTGTTTATATATCTTTTATAAAACAAAAAATGTACCTTATTTCATTTTGTTTTAAACCATACTGAAAATAATCAATTAAGTTATTCATACAATAGTCCGCTGTTCACATAAATGAACAACTACTGATACATTGAAGTCGGACCTGCCCTCTTTGTCTATTTCCAATTTTCTTGCCTTTTCAGTGTTTTCTTTTTTCTTTTCTTGACTTTTTTTGGGGCTCATTTTGTTTGACATTTCATATGTTTCCTCTACTAATTTGGAAGTTATTTGTCCTGTTTTTATTCTTTTTTTTTGTACTTTGGAAATTGAAATGTATCTTAATTTATCAAAGTTTAATACTAATAAGGTTTTTATCTTGAATGACACAAAAATCTTTTAAAATATTTCAACTCTATTTCTTCTCATTTTTGTACTATTTTGTCAGTATTTTAATCAAACATTTTTAAACACTGAAATATATTACTTTTAAAAATTTTATAGTCAAATTCATTTTGTACTACCTACCTATTTCCCACTTTCTTTGCTTTTTAGAATTAATTTTAGAAGCACATGGAGTTAAAAATAGTTGGTGACAATTCAATGTACACTTCAAAACAGAAGAGTAGATTGTAAATGTTCACAATATAAAGTAATGATACATGTTTGAGACAGTATTTTTATTGCCTAATTTGATCATTTTACAATGTATACACATCTTAAAAAGCCATACTCTACTACATAAATATGCACAACTATTATATGCAAATTAGAAATCATAATTATTAAAACAAATAATTCAGGCCTCCCATCTAGAATCATTTTTTCTACCTAAAATACATGTTTTAGAATTTCCTTTAATGCTGGGGCCAGCAGATGGTGTAATGATTATGTTGCTGGGCTCCCACATAGTTGACCACGGTTCTAGTCCTAGAGCCAGCAGCTTAAAACTTACACCAGGCCCAGAATTTCAAAGGGAGAACAGAGGAGAAGGGATTGTAGAATGACCATCTCCTCTGGGCGTGATTTCTCACTTTCTGTCTGTCTGTCTAGCTCTGTCTCTCCTGCAAGCACTTTCTATAGCAAAAAATCTCTCTAAAAAAAAAATTTCCTTTAATGCATTGATAGTGGTGAAATTTCTCAATTGTTATTTGACTCATATGTTTTTATTTCACCTTAATCTTATAAGATAACTTCAATGGGCATAAAATTACTGTTTGCAAGGTATATTTTTTATGTCATTGAAAATATCATTTTGAAACCCTCTGAATTCTGTTATGTACATTGAAAAGTCAACTGTCAATGTAGAGAAAGTGAGAAATCATCCCCTGGGGGGATGGCCACTCCACAAGCCCTTCTCCTCCTGGGATTTTTGGTGTGTATGCATGCACGCCTGGGACGATTTTCAAGCCTTGAGATCTGGGATATGAACAACTGGTGGTCATGTGGGAGTTCAGTGCCTTAACCGCCACAACACCTGCTGGCCCCTCAGGTTCTCTTTTTATCTTTGATTTTCTGCAGCTTCTCTGATATTTGTCTAGGTGATTTATTCTTATTAATATACATCCTGCTTGTGATTCATTGGGTTTATGTGATATATGCAATGGTGCCTGTTATCATCTCTGGGAAACTCTTAAATACCATCTTTAAATATTGATTGTGTCCCATTCCTTTTGTCTTCTCCTCCTGTAACTATAATGGCACTTATGTTACATGTTCCTTTTCTGGCCCACCTCTCTAATGCTCTTACATGTAATTTCAATTCTTCTTTCTGTGGCTTCACTTTAAATATTTCTATTGACCTGTCAGCCTATTCATCAATTCTGTCTTCATCATTCTAATTTACAACTGAATAGTTCTTCACATATGGTCTCTGTTCCATTCACTTTTGTTCTCCATCTTGAATTCTGGTTCTACAGATTTTAAATCTTTCACTCTGTCTACTATAACTGCTATTCTCACTTCTACATTATCCCTAAGTTTGTTTCATTCTTCAACACTCCAGATAATACATTGTAATTTAATTTAGTAATTATCTTTTGTTGTGTCTAATTTGTTAAAGCCTCCTTAAAAGTAGGTTAATTTCTTTCTAATTTCTAGAAATTTTATTGGTTATTTTTCACAAATACAATGTTGCATTTTTAAAATACTTTTTTGTTAATGTAGATATAGTTAAGCTAATCTCATATTGATTTATACATAGTCCTTTTGTGTTACAGTCTATGTCTAATAGAGCCAATGTATAAAGTCTTTGTGGATATTTTGTTGTATTTTATTTTGCACAGTTTGCTCATGAAAACTAATTTTGTTGAGGTCTGGTTGCCTTTGGATACATGCTGTGTTGCAGGTTAAAAAAAAAACATCTATTTGCAGAAATTATTTGAGACCTATGGTAAAGATACTTCCCTCCAGAAAGAATTCACTTTTGATTCTCCAAGGCACCTGTGGTCCCTGTAATTCCATGAACACCTTTAACCAAACCCAAGGTTTTTATTATATGCATAACCAAAGAATTTGAAACCAGGATAAAATTTCCAATGAACTTTGCCATTTTACTTTACCTTCACCTTTGAGGGCATGGCCATTTGGAATCTTCAGAATTACTGGGAGAGGGAAGTGCAAAGAGGTGGACCACAGAGTTTCCTCTATCTGGTACAGGTCCTGAGATTTAAGTTCAGTCTCTACCACTGAGAAGACCATCAAAATAAGATTTGAATATATTGGGACTGGCATACCCTCAAGGCAAAAATAACTTCCATGCTTCCTTAATTTTTAGGCATTTACTTATTTAAAAATTTTAATAATATATTTTATGAGTTTACGCCATTGTTTTAGCTCTTTTGAAAAATTAATGGAAGTAGCAGAAAGCTCTATGCATTTTCTTTTTTGCTTTGCTGTTAACTAAACAAATCTGTATATATTTAAAGATTAAATTTAAATGTGCAATAATTTTAAGGGTAAAAGTCATAAAATACATCTTCTGCTTATTGTACAACCCTTGATATTCTACTTGCAGTCAGCCTCTCCCTCACTTCCCACCAACCTTCCGCTCCCTTCTTTACTTTCTGCTACTGTTTTCCTGTGGGAAAATATATGAAAAGACTGTTCTATTTTGTATCTCTTGGATCTACTCTCGCTATCTACTCTCATTACCTTCTATATTTTTCTTACCGTTATTACTTTTATGGTTTGTTCTGAGTTTGGGGAGAATTTCTTAAGCTGTTTATCTAGTTTCTGGATTTTTCTATTCATTCTGTTCTTTAGGGCCTCTACTCTATCATTTTTAGTATAATCGTTTTTCTATGAAAGGAATTTTCCTGCTCTCAAATAGTTCTTTTTTTCATTTATATAATATCTTATGGAATCCATTGAGAATATAAATTAGATTTTAAAAACACTTTCTCCTGGAGTCTGCCTGGTGCATGATCTGTTTCATCATTAAATGTTTCCTTCAATAACTCAGATGCATGCACTTTTTTTGAACTCAAGAATTCTTTCCTGTATAATATTTTTCTTCTTTTTTAATTTTTTAAATGTGTGGAGCTCAAATAAGTTGTTTTGAATATGTGTATATGTGTCTGTGTGTGTGCGTTTGTGTATGTGTGTGTATATATGTGTGTGTATATACATATATATGTGTGTATATATGTGTATATATATATATGTGTATGCATGTACGCACATATATGTATACATATATACGTATATATGTATATATGTGTGTACACATGTACACATATATATATATGTATATATTTAGAAAAAGAGAAGAGAGAATATTTATATATATAAGTTTATTTGTCCTTAAAGAGAATAAAAATGTTGTCTATCTTCTGTCTATGTTTCTTGCCCAGGTAGGATTTTGTCTCTGTTTTGAGGTAGGAAGGGAGTCTTTCAGGATGAAATTTTGCTGTAGCTTGAGAAGTGGCTTCTCTGTGTTTGCTACTGCCCTGGCTTCATTAGGAGCTCGTGTAATGCAGGGGCAATTTCTCTATTTTCTTCATCACTAGGGTTATGAACAATAGCTCACCTCCCAATGCTGCCAAACCCATTTTTGTGCGCACTGAACATTTCTGTTAATATCTCACAATACTCGCTACTAAAGAAGCATATTTCCCTCGTACCTCACCTATAGTCTCTCCAAGTGCTGCCCTATCTCCCATTTCTCTGCAGAAGGTCTAACATAATCTGTTTCCTGTGTTAAAGAATTCTTAGAAGGCAGAAGAGCTATAAGGTTTTGGTTTCAGCTCTTTAATAAATTCCCTAGGGAAGAAAGTATTAAGTACTTTGGAAAATTAAAATATAAGAGAGAAAAATACAACTTAGTAGCTCAATAAAGGTAGATCACTGTAAGATACCTGGTTAGCAAAATATAGAGATAAGATTTAGGTAATATCTAAAGGCAACATATTTATTAAAAGAAAACAAAAAAAGTCACTATTTCATTTTTTTTCAGGAAGTGTTTTGACCAATATTGGGCCTGTTTAACCTTGTTTATTTAACTTTGTTTGAACAAATTTAATGAGAACATAGTTATTTTATTTTTTGGGAGATTTTTGCTATAGAGTACATGTGCTCACCGGAGACACAGAGAGAGAGAAACAGAGAAACGAAAAGTGAGAAATCATTCCCCAAGGAGGGGGGGGAGCAATGTAGTAATCCCTTCTCTCAGATCTCTTTTAGGATTTTGGGCACATACACATTTGCACCCATCCTGAGTTTCAAGCCTTCAGGTCAGCCACAAAAAATCCAGTGATGTAAACATTCCACCATCGGCTGGCCCACATTGTTATTTTTTAAATCATTTTTGGACAAGGTATTCTTTTTTAATTTAATTTAATTTAATTTAATTTAATTTAATTTATTCATTCATTTGTTTTCATTTGACCAGAGAGAAATAGAAAGTGAGAACGTAAGCCACCAGGTCCAGGACTTGAACTGTGGTCAGTCAGCACCTTAACCATCACGCCACCTGCTGGTCCCCAGCACACAGTTATTTTTAAACTATGTATGCAAAGTTCAAAGAAGAAAGTATTTTATCAAATGATTCTAGTTTATTTATCATCAGTGATGATACCAGCATGGTGTCATAGGTAACTTAGCTAGTCAAACGAGTTTTGGACAGGTGTTGGTGCAAACAACTGAACTTGTATGATAAATGCCATGGGTTCAAGTCCCTGAACATGCCAGGCATGTGCATGCTTGCCCATGATTCAGGACAACTGAGGTTGGGAATAATTGCAGCATGAGGACTCTATTAGGAGTCTCTCTCT
>NW_006159515.1:7710001-7713258 GCF_000334495.1 Tupaia belangeri chinensis | reverse complement strand
CCTCTCTCCACCTTTCTCTCTGCCACTCCTTTTCCATAGAGAAATAAATAATCTTTTAAAGAAAGAATATGAGTTTTTCTTATTGCCATTGGTGTCCAAGCTAGGGTGAAATGTTAATGAAATCTATATATTTTAATATTTCCATGCAAATTTGTGAAGATTCAAAGTGCAATAATGCCAGCTGTGGCATCCTAGTAGAAGCTGTAGGATGTAGAGATCATGGTGAGGAACAACACATGATAATCCCAATATAGACCTGCATGCTCCTTGAGTACTAGGCAGAAACTCTGAAGTGCATGTAACAGCACTGTATTTTACTTCATATCGAAGTAATAAGAGAAACCTTTCCAAAAGATTATTAGAGCATTTGAATAGATAGTCTAGGATGTGCCTATGGAAGTATGAGCCAATAGATGCTTTAATCATAATATCATGGCCAAATCTAATGGTGATCATCTCTGAGACAGAGGAGGAAGAGGAGATGGTGACTTGAAACTCAGTACATCTATTCAGCTGTGGCAAGACATCTTAGACAGCTTTACAGATAAATTAAGCAAATCATTGAGATAGCAGACCACTCAAGTGGTAGCATGCCATTTGGGCTTCTTATACCTATTTGAAAAGTATATGTAGAGAGATCCCTGTGTACCACATAGGCAATTGTTAAATGCCAATTCAACCTTGTAGATGTGAGAATTTTAGATAGTGGTAGTCCCCTCATGCTATTCATGGTTTAAGTTACCATGAATTGAACCATAGTCCAAAAATATTAAAACGAGAATTCCAGAAATAATTCATAAGTTTTAAATTGTATGCCATTCTGAGTAACATAATGAAAATAATATAGTGTATGGGATTTGGTGCTACCCATGATTTCCTGTTGAAGGTCTTGGAACATACTCTGCTCAACTAAGGGAGTACTATTGTATTCAGTACAAATGCTGGTACCCAATACATGACAAAGAGAAATAGATAGATAGACGATAGGTAGATAGGTAGACAGATAGATAGATACTTTCTCTTTTTAATTTTATGTATTTATTTATTCCATGCATGAGAGAAACAGAAACAGAGACAGAGACAGAGAGAGCACCACCATCAAGGTCCTGATGCCACAATCCACACAAAGGCTTCTGCTAGCTCCAGTTCATGAATATATAGTCAGGGATGTCTCCAAACTTGAACCAGGAACCTTCCCATGTGGGATTGCCTCATAGAAACTTTCTTATGATTTTTTCTGATCCTGAAGTTGGCATCCTTTTCATTAAACCATGCTACCTCATACATAGACACTTTATCAGGGGTCACTTGTGCTACAGGGTATTTACATTTGAGTGAAGATCTAAACTTGAGATAGGCATTTAAAAAGATAAAAACTCTGCATAAGACTTTTTTACATAATATAACAATGTATCATATTACCTTTAAATAAAGATGAGTCAGTCACATTACACTTAGGGAAAATATTGAGCCTGATTTGCTTTAGAGGATCCAATGAATCTGTATTATTTTTAAACATGTAAGACCTGATAGATGCTTTGAGTATTAAGTATTGACAAAATTATCTTTTGAGCAACATAACTAATTCAATAATATTTGCTTTAATAGCTCTAACTGTGCCTCAGGAAAAAATAAATCAAAGAGAGATTTGCTCCTATTCTAAGGCAACAGCTGAAAAGAAGAAAAACTGTTTAGGATCAAATAGTGTGCTAGAATAAACTCATATCATCTTGTGAGACCTGATTAATACATTTCCAGAAATTTTATGAGCAAGTTGTTAAGTGCAACCATTATCAAAAATAAATTATATAGCCTTACAATTAAATTATATTAAAAACAAAGATAATAAATAATGTCATTTCCTAATCTTTTATTACATCTTAGATTTATGCATGCTCTTGCTGTTTTTTCTATTGCATCTATATGGCAGAAATATGAGCTAAATCTATGCCACTGGATAGCTCCTCCCAACTCTGTATTTACAGATGTCACTTCAGTAGTTTGAAATTGGCCATGGTGGGAGTATTTACACCACATGAATTGGCAAACTCAACAATCAAGATTAGAGTTATTGTTTTGCTGATTATGTAGACAAATTTTGGCAGACAACAATCAGTGGGCCAAATTTAACCTATCATCTCTTTTTGTAAAACTTTACTAGAAAACAGCATGTCTACTTGTCTATGCATTGTCTATGGCAGCTATTATTCTACAATGGCAGAATTGAGTAGTGACAAGAGAGATCATGTGACCCAAAAATCCTAGAATCTTTAATATTTGACCCTTTACAAGAAATACTTGCCAATCTCTGATCTAGGCTTAAAATTTGACAGATAAAAATGTCAGTAATATACATTAAACATAAAAATGATATCACACATATAGCTATTAACTTTGTGATTATAATAGAAATGTAAGAAAATAGTCTACAACTGTTCGAACACTGTTATCTAATTCAACAAAAACATTGCTCAGTTAATTGTCAAATGAGTCAAGTTCTAATATATGTAGTGCTAAAGTTGAAAGAAGTAAATACATTTTGTAAATATAATTTGTTTTACTGTGAGCAATATTTTAACAGTGGCCATATATCATATTTCATGATTTTAAAAATGCATTAAGAAAAGAGCAGATTAGGAAGCAACTTTATTTGTCAAATTATGGTTGAATTGCAGTAATAGGTTAGTTATGGATGAAAGAACCTGAGAAAATTAAATGAAGGTGTTCTGTGAAAGTCAGTTAACTACATACAATTTATTAATAAAAATACTGGGCCAGCTCTATGGCACAGCAATAATGTGATGCTCAAGAGAAACCAGATCCTACATGGCAATCATGATTCGAATCTCCAGGCCAATCAATCCAAAATACACTGGGCATGTGCACTGGGCTGCAGGGCTGGAGGAAGAGGATTGTAGCATTACCAGATCCTATGAAGAGTGTTCATTATTCTCTCTCTTTCTTTCTCTCCCTCTCCTTTCACATATATATATATGCATGCATCCTATCATGAAAAGAGAAAAAAAATCCTGAAAACATTGTATGTTTTATAATTACTTCTAAGTTGGTCTGTGTATTTTTTTAATTGCTAGAGGGTATGTATACTTGTCAGAGAGAAACAGAGAGAGGGGAGACAATACCATACCCACAATGGGGTATGGTCATACTGCAACCCCTTCTCCTCCCATTTCTCCATTTTGTGAGGTTTGGGGTATATACACACACATGCTTCATATGTCTTTCAAGCCACAGAGTTC
>NW_006159515.1:7696471-7709174 GCF_000334495.1 Tupaia belangeri chinensis | reverse complement strand
ACACACACACACACACACACACATATATATATACACACACACACACACACACACACACATATATATATACATATATAGTATTTCTTAGAGAACCAGTAGTTCAACTTTTACCAGGACACCACTAATCAGTCCAATGGGTACGTAACATACATGTGATCAGGGATATAGGAGACCCAACTTGTTCTTAATGATTTCTTCTGTAGACTAAACCAAACAAATGAAAATTGGACAGTACACAGCAGTATATTGGACAATAATAAAATTGGACAAGGCAGTATACAAAGCCCTGGTCTCAGAAAAGTTACAAGTATCACATTCTTCCAAGCTACACTCATCCCAAAGAAACTCAGTACAATTAAGTCACTCTGAGACCAGAGGTTAGGATGGTAAAAGTCAGGTGGGTGACATCTGTGTTAAGAAATGAAAAATGCTATTTCAAACAAACAACTCTAGAAGCTCATTGATGTACAATGTTTTCTTCCTTGCTCACCTCACAGTCCAGCATGGTTCAGTGGAGGGAGTAAAGTCTCTGCTCCACACTCAAGCAGGAAAGGGTCCTCCCACTGGATGGCAACCATGCCCAGGGGGTTCAGAGTCTAAATAGCATATCTTACATCAGGTTGGCCTGTAGGAGAGTGCATGCAGTTTCAGTGGGCAGTCTTAGGGGCTAAGTCTGGAAGGCCCATACAACACTTGCAATCTACACCTCTAGCTAGGATTAAATTTTGGATGGTCTCCAAATTTTCTAATATACACATGTTGCCAAGAGGTGATGAGAGAAAAGGAATATGAAGTTAAAAGGACTATCTTGCTCTTATATCATTGCTTTTGTTCTTTAATTTTACAAAACAGCTAACCAAAGTATTTGACCAATTTGTGCATATATCTTTGGATTGGTTCCTTTCTTTATATTATTATCCAATCTTGATTTTTTCCCCTAACCTTTATGTTTTTGTAAGTGAAGGCAGGAAATAAAAGGAAGTATTAGAAAAAGTAGAGAATGCTAACAAGAGGTCTGAGAATAGACATCATAAAGAATACAATTGCATTGTCACAACTCTAAATTACAAAGACAAGTGTTCAACGATGTGTGCTAAGAATAATGGTCTTGTACGTGTGTATTGTGTGTCTGTGTGTGTTGGTAGGTGAGCGAGTGACTTGTCGAACTCTATTTCTGGAGCATGAGTCTAAGGGCAGCACAGTAGGAATGTGCTCCTGGAACGACATCAAGCAAACAGGGGACCTTCCTCTTCCCAACTGGGTGCCAATAGCGACATACATGTGAGGGAGGTGCTTCCACATGCCTCCTTCCATCTGCTTCCTGGGCTTTTTGAACAGAATGGAAATGCTGAGAGTCACAGCAAAGCCAGAGCCACTGCTGTCAGTTGGCCCAAGGATGCTAGCCCTCATGGCGTTTGGCACAACCCAGGTCATCTACACTTTGATGAGAGCAGAAACCCAGGCCCATCCACTACAGGAGCTGCATGTGCATTAAAAGGCTCTTGTTCCTAAGTTCCACTCCTTAAGAAGCAAAGAAGCCATGAAAAGAGGAAAATATGAATATCTAGAAAGTGAAATATAAGGAATACTCAGCATCCGTCCAGGGGACCCTCTTTAGTGCCTATTTATGTGAAAAGGCTCCCACCTGTGGAGTAGTCCTTGCCTCCATCCTTCTCTGGGTCTCTCCTGTTGTAATTCTACCATCTGTCATATGGTGTATTCTGGGACAGGCCTTCCTATTCTTGTAACCTACAGAGGAATGACAGATGACTGTGGGGGAAGGGAAAGCACATGTCCCCCTCTCTGAGTGGGCTTGTGTGACTTTAAGTCAAGCTGAGCTATAATTGCAAATGAGCTCTTGAAAAGAATATACTCCCAAATGTCAAGGGTTGCATCTTCTTCTAATGTTTTTCTGTTTCCATCTATCCTTTTATTTTTCTTAAATTTAGTTTTTGTAAAAAGAAAAACCTTTCTTCTAAAAACATTTTTTAATATAGGCATAGGGTATAACTTGATTACAAAAGAACAATACAAAGAAATGGCACAAAAAAGTTTGAGGGGTTGTGGGGAAGGCGGTGATAATTTTCTGTATCCTGATTACTGTGAGAGTTATGTGACTCTATACAGTTATCAAAACTTATAGAATTCTATACCAAAAAATTATGACTTTTGCTGTTCACAAAGTAAGAAGTAAATTTATAAAAATTTTAAGAAATAGCTGTTGGAGCCAACTTTATGAAAATAATAATAATAATATTATAAACTAAAGGACAAGAAAACATTTATTTAAATTGGCTGAATCATACCACCCTATCCATTATGGTAGCTACTGTTCACATATGAGTATTGAGAATTCGAAATGAGTAGACTTCAAGTATATTATGCCAAAGACAAACAAACAAAAGACTGTAAATATCATGTTAGTAATTTTGTTTTGGTTACATGTGGAAATGGCAATAATTTAAATATACGGGGTATACATATGTGTGTGTGTGTGTGTGTGTGTGTGTGTGTATAAATTTTAAAAATAAATTTCATCAGGTTCTTTTATTTTTATTATTTTTTTAATTGCCAGAGGGAGTGTATGCTAGCAGAGAGAGAGAGAGAGAGGAAGAAAGCATCCCCATCATGGGACATAGTCATTGTTGCAATCCCCTCTCCTCCACTTTTTGGTCCTGTTAGGATGTTGGGCATGCACAAATGGCATGCTTTTCAAGCTACTGGGGCTGGGATTAAAACCACAGTCAGCCATGTGGAATCTGGTTCCCTTACCACTAGGCTATGAGGTGGCCTGCTTCTTACTTATTTAATGTGGCTACTAAAAGATTCAAACTTACATTTGTGGTTCACATATTTCTACTGAGCACTGCTAGGCTCATGCTATAAATAAGGAATAAAAAATATATGGAATTAGAAGCTAGTTTGGAAATTTCTTTTTTAGTTTGTCATAACCCCCAGTTTTATACTCATTACCCAAAGGTTTTTAGCCATCAGCTATTTCTTCTCTATGTTTCAGTTCTTTGGGAATTGAGACTTAAAGTATGATTTATAAACAAATGACTCCTAAATTGATATCTCCCCTTTTGCATCTATCTACTCCACTGGCTCTCCCACTGAAGCTGATTTTATACCTGTTCTCTCCCACCTCCAGCCTGAGCACATCTGACAATGTGCAGATACATTTTAATTGTCACAATCTGGTGGCTGAGAATAGCACTAGCTTCTAGTGGATAGAGGCCTTGGGTGGTGCTAAACATTGTTCAAAATGTAGAATGACCCCTACAACAAAGAGTTGTCATCCAGAACATCAATATTGCTGAGGTTGAGAATGATAAACACATAAGTCTTCTCATTGATATAAAAAAGTGTGTATTTATAACTTACCTTGTATAGCACACTATGCTAAATATTTTGAGGAAATCGAGGATAAATTAGATATAAATCGTACCTTCACCATATTTACAGATTAAAAACATTTGTTTGAAACAGACTAGTTGGTCAATAATGCCATAACAGGATAATGCCATGTAAATCTTTTCAACTCAAATGTCCAAGAATGGCTGAGTGAATTGGAAAACATGACCTGATATTTCTAGTTAGATGTCCTTAAATCCAACTTATCTAAAACTTAACTCATTAATGTACCCTATCACCAAATGATTTTTTTTATTATATCATCATTATTTTAATCTCCTAGGTTAGAGAATTAGGTGAAACTTGGACCACCTCCCCTAGCTTCTATAGATATGATCAAATTTTTCTTTTTGATTCTTTAATATAGTTCATATAAGTAATTTTGTTGATTTTTCTTCTCTTCCAAATATGGATGAGCAACTTTATGGACATATAGGTGCACTAGAAAGTATAATAAACATAAAACATGATCCCAATATAGAGCATAGTGAAGGAGATATGTAAAACGCCAATAGAAGGAGAACCACCATACAGGTAGTAAATAACTGGCAAATAAATGGTAGAGATAAATAGTACAGAATTCTTTTTTTATTATTATTATGTTTTTGGAGAGGTTTTTGCTATAGGGTGTGTGCCCTCACCAGAAAAACAGAGAGAGAAAGAAGAAAGTGGGAAATCACCCCCCAGGGGAGATGGCCACATTGCAATCCCTTCTCCTCCATTCTCCTCTGAGGATCTTGGGCACGCACACACACATGTCCAGCATGAGTTTAAGTCACCGGGCCCGGGATGCGAACCACAGTCTACTACATGGGAGTCCAGCGACATAGCCATTATATCAACTGCTGGTCCTGATATTACAGAATTCTAAAGAAAATAAAATCAATATAAAAATAGGGAACCCTAGAGCAATTTACATATTTCTCTGTTCTAGATTTCTCATACCTGTATCACTAAAATAGACTCCTCCACTTCTTGCTGTAACACTCCCAGATGTCATTTTTAGTTTAAATTTTCTAAATTATGTATTTTATCATGGCACTTCTCCTTCTCCAAAACACACAGGGACTTTTAAAAGTTTAAATTCTTCTCCTTGCCTTTAAAGGTATTCTTTAATTTGTCCCAATTCTATGTTCATCTCTCACTGTCTCTCAATGTGCAAAGGCTATGCCGACCAGGTGAGCCTATTTACAATACCCCATTTCCATGTTTTTGCTGGGCTTTCCTCCATCATCCCTTGGTTGGTATTAATTCAAACAAAGTTTTAGGCCGATCTCAAGCTCCTTCTTGAAGCTTTTCTATTTCTCCTTGGCACAAACTTTACTTTCTTTGAATTTCTTTATAGTCATGTCCACTATCTAATAGTGGATATTTTTACTCTCTCGAATTTGTAATCATAATCAATACCATCCACCACTCAGTGTTCTTATTCTCTGGAAAGGAAGAAATCATGTTGAAATGTCCTTATGATACTTGAATTCATATAAAAGAGCCCCTAGAAAATGCACAATGCCTATTTGGTAGTCAAAGAAAGAATTATTAATGTTGTTCACTTGGAGAAATGATACTATGACTATTTTTTCAAAAATGTATGCAACTGTTTCCTTTAAGCAAGCAGATCAGAAATCTTTTCAATGTAAGTGCTGCATTTCAAAACAGTTAACTTGAGGCCCAAACATATATTCTAATTTTCAAATTTATCTAGTACTCCTTCTTAAGAATTTCTTTGAGAACCTGTGACACATTCTTTTAATATATTCAAAGACTATAAATCTTAATTCTGTGAAGGTAAACTTGGCCTTTCAAACTAGCATTTAGAGCCAAATCAGGGGATTAAGATGGTGGAAACTGGGAATACCATAAGGGGTTTTAAAAAGAGATGTAAGAGGAATCAAGAGATTCACTTTCTCTATTGATTTTGAACTATATCTGAAGACAGTTTTAAATAGATGCTAGTGTTCTGATTTTACTAAGGATTTAGGAAATTGTTAACGAATGCTGTTCAAAACCTAATAATCAGAAGTGCTTAAAAATACCAAAAGCAGAACTTTCTTGAGTCCATCAGAGAGCTAAGCTTCCATGGCAACCAATTAAATTGAGTTCCAATAAGTGACAAATTTCTCCAAAGTAACATAAGACACGTGAACTGCTTCATCTTTGGCAGGATATAGAAGGAAAAAATGGATACAAATGGGTATAGAAAAATGGCTAAAATTTTAATACATTCTTAAAAGTCAGGTATAGGTAACTAAAGTTAAGTATATACAGGAAGCCCAGATACCAGGTTAATTCACATACACTTACAATCTCTTTTCCATGTTGCCTCCCAAGATGTTGTAAAGGAAGTATGGAAACAAGGAAAGATGCCCAAAGCAATCCTTCTTAGTTGCACAGGTGTTCAAGAAGCAATTGTACTTTATGTACTGAGGAAAAAAGATAAGAGTGACAGCATATTTCTCATCAGAAATAATACAACTAGGAAGATATGGTACAGACAAGTATTTATAAATACTTGAAGAGTGCCAGAAAGGCTAGAAATGAAGGTAAATATAAAAAACATTCTTTTCCTTTCTTCTTTTAAAAATACAATTGATGGTATAAACAAAGATAGTAACAAATATTGAGGGGCTTATAATATCTAAAACCAAAATGCATAGTAATAGCCCAAAGAAATTAAAACTATATGTCAATAATAAAAACATATCTGGGTAGTGCCCAAAATTTGGGAATTGAACTTTTAAAGAACCAGTGTGTCAAAGATGAAGTCACAAGAAAAATGTTTAAATATTTTGAATTAAGTAAATGAAAACACAACATATCAAAATGTGTGTGTAGTACAGCCAAACTAGTGCTAGAGGGGCAAATTTATAGCATCAAATGCTTATATTATGAAACAAGGAGGCTCTGAAATCAATTATCTATAAGATAGGTCAATAAGCTTTTTCTATAAAGTCTCAGATCAGAACAGATTAATCTTTGAAGATCATATGGTCTCCTTTGTAACTATTTAATGCTACTTTTGCAGTTTGAAAGCATCCATAGCCAACATATGAACTAATGAGTGTGTTTCTGTTCAATAAAATATTACTTGGGGACACTGAAATATGAATTTCATATAACCTCCACATGTCACAAAATATTTTTATTTATTTATTTTTAGTTTCCAGAGGATGCATGTGCTTGCCAGAGAGACATGGGAAGACAGAGAGAGAGAAAGTACCTCCCAATGGGTGTGGTGGTGCTGCAATCCTTTCTCTATTTCCTTATCCAGTTGGAATTTTGAGCATATACACACATGTACCTGACATATTTTTCAAACCACTAGGGCCAGGATTCAAATCGTAGTCAGCTGTGTAGGATCGATTCCTTTAACCACTGGACTGCAAGGGTGAGCCTTAGTTTCTTAAGTCATGTGAAAAAGAAAAAAAAAATTACCAAAAAATCCCTATAGATTTAACACAGTTCTATTTTTTTAAATGTCAGCAGGATTTGTGTGTGTGTGTAAATTGGAAGCTCATTCTAAAATATATTCAGGAAAGCAAAGAAGCTATAATTGCCCAAATGAAGTTGGAGAACTCACACTATGCAATTTCAGAATTTACCACAGAGGATCAATTTGGTCTGTTATTGGCCTGAGGACATACAGATCAACGGAATAGCACAGAGAGTCCTGAAAGAGACCCCTTGTATTTGTCAATTGAGTTTTTGACAAGTGTGTCTTGGTAATTCATTGAGGGAAACAGAATAATGTTGGAACTAGATATGCAGATGGTAATAAAAATAAATCTCAATCCATAGTTAATATTACATATAAGAGTTAACTCAAAATAAATCACAGACCAAAATGCAAAATCTAAACTACAAAACTTGTAGAAGGAAATATAAGAGAAAAATCTTGCTATAATCTTGAGTGTGGAATATAACTTTTTATATAGGATATAAGATGCACAAACCATAAAAGAAAACAATTGATAAACTTTACTCTCAAAATTAAAAAATATTCTAAGAAAAACACTGTTAAGAAAATAGAAATGCAGTGCCAGCAGATGGCACAGTGGTTACATTGCTAGACTCACACATGGCCAACTATGATTCAAGTCCCAGACCCAATAACTTGAAAATCACACCAGGCATGATCCCAGGAGCAGAATGGAGAAGAAGAGATTGCACTGTGGCCTTCCCCCGAGGGATGATTTTTCACTTTCTCTCTTGCTGTCTCTATCTCTCTCTGGTGAATACATGTGCCCCATGATAGGAAAAAAAAGTCAAAAAAAAAAAGAAAAATACAAATCAACAACTGGGAGAAAATCATTTAAAATATGTATCTGATAAAAAAAATTGTGTATCAAGAATATATGGAAAACTAAAAATAGGGAAAGCAAAACAACGAATGGGTAAAAGATTTGAGCATTTCATTAAAAAAGGGAAATAAAAGCAAATGAACCAATAAAAAGATACTGAATGACATTAGATGCAAATTAAGGTCTCTACGAAACACCACTACAACCTATTAGAATGGCTAAAATTTAAAAACAATCAATAACTGACAATAAAGAGGGCTAGAGAAGATGCAATGTATCCGAAACTCTTATACAATGCTGGTTGAAATGCAATGTCAAAGCAACTTTGAAAAAATGGTTCTCCTGTATCTTGGAGAGTGAAATATACACTTAACCTACAACATACAACTCAGCTATCCCATTCCTAAATATTTACCCAAGAAAAGTGAAATCTATGCACTATGCACAGAGATCTACCTGCAGATGTTTATAACAGCTTTATTCATAATTGACAAGTGACAAATGCCCATTAACTGAGGAGTGAACCAACCCATTATTTTACAGTCATGTAGCTGTCAATCTTAAATAAAGAAATCTGACCCAAACGTGTCAACAAGCAAAATTCTAATCAAGTTAAAGCATGAGGATGAGTTAGCCAGGAGCAAAGATTTCAGAAGACTGTAATGAATCTCCAAAGTGGCAGACATTGTTTTTTTTTTCCCTAAAGTAATTGAGAAAAAGGGATTATAAAAGTTTGTTTTCCCATAAAAGTTCACAATCTTGGTTCATAAAAACAGTATAAATGTCTGATTAGCTTTTTATGTTTCACATTTTAAATTTAATTTTATTGATTATCATAATCTTTTAAATATTACATTGAATCATATATATCTTTACAGTGTATTACATTTCTTTTTCCAGCATGATTACCATGCATATCACTCAAGACAAAGACATTATTATCCACATCATCATCAAATAAATTTTCATCATTTTTTTCAGATTATTATTATTTATTCTCATTATTTTTTGAGAATGTTTATTCAATCACTATATATCATTGTTTGTACAAGGCTTGTAAAGAGAATTTACCCAACATTAAATACTTCTCAGACCAGTCCAGTTGAGAATACTGTACATGTTATAGTCAACAGGTAATAAACCATTTCTGTGTCCCACTAATGTCATGCCTCTCTATTTGTTCTCTTACTATTCTTTTCTGTACTCTCCCCTTCTCCCTCCCCCCTGTCCCACACTGTCTTCAGCATCCATAACTGTTTTCATTTCTTTTATGCCCTCCAATATTTCTATCTCTACCATAAAGAGCAGATAGTATATATTAAGTGTATACATACAATATCTTTTTTTTTCATATCCTGGCTTGCTTCGATCATAGATCCACCATATTTAACTACTTCCTGTCAAATGCCAGGGTCTTGTATTTTATGGCTGAGTAGTATTTCATAGAGTGTATGTGCCACACATTTTCCATCCATTCATCTGTTTGTGGATATTTGGATTGGTTCCATCAAAACAACGAATGGGTAAAAGATTTGAGCATTTCATTAAAAAAGGGAAATAAAAGCAAATGAACCAATAAAAAGATACTGAATGACATTAGATGCAAATTAAGGTCTCTACGAAACACCACTACAACCTATTAGAATGGCTAAAATTTAAAAACAATCAATAACTGACAATAAAGAGGGCTAGAGAAGATGCAATGTATCCGAAACTCTTATACAATGCTGGTTGAAATGCAATGTCAAAGCAACTTTGAAAAAATGGTTCTCCTGTATCTTGGAGAGTGAAATATACACTTAACCTACAACATACAACTCAGCTATCCCATTCCTAAATATTTACCCAAGAAAAGTGAAATCTATGCACTATGCACAGAGATCTACCTGCAGATGTTTATAACAGCTTTATTCATAATTGACAAGTGACAAATGCCCATTAACTGAGGAGTGAACCAACCCATTATTTTACAGTCATGTAGCTGTCAATCTTAAATAAAGAAATCTGACCCAAACGTGTCAACAAGCAAAATTCTAATCAAGTTAAAGCATGAGGATGAGTTAGCCAGGAGCAAAGATTTCAGAAGACTGTAATGAATCTCCAAAGTGGCAGACATTGTTTTTTTTTTCCCTAAAGTAATTGAGAAAAAGGGATTATAAAAGTTTGTTTTCCCATAAAAGTTCACAATCTTGGTTCATAAAAACAGTATAAATGTCTGATTAGCTTTTTATGTTTCACATTTTAAATTTAATTTTATTGATTATCATAATCTTTTAAATATTACATTGAATCATATATATCTTTACAGTGTATTACATTTCTTTTTCCAGCATGATTACCATGCATATCACTCAAGACAAAGACATTATTATCCACATCATCATCAAATAAATTTTCATCATTTTTTTCAGATTATTATTATTTATTCTCATTATTTTTTGAGAATGTTTATTCAATCACTATATATCATTGTTTGTACAAGGCTTGTAAAGAGAATTTACCCAACATTAAATACTTCTCAGACCAGTCCAGTTGAGAATACTGTACATGTTATAGTCAACAGGTAATAAACCATTTCTGTGTCCCACTAATGTCATGCCTCTCTATTTGTTCTCTTACTATTCTTTTCTGTACTCTCCCCTTCTCCCTCCCCCCTGTCCCACACTGTCTTCAGCATCCATAACTGTTTTCATTTCTTTTATGCCCTCCAATATTTCTATCTCTACCATAAAGAGCAGATAGTATATATTAAGTGTATACATACAATATCTTTTTTTTTCATATCCTGGCTTGCTTCGATCATAGATCCACCATATTTAACTACTTCCTGTCAAATGCCAGGGTCTTGTATTTTATGGCTGAGTAGTATTTCATAGAGTGTATGTGCCACACATTTTCCATCCATTCATCTGTTTGTGGATATTTGGATTGGTTCCATGTCTTAGCAATGGTGAATAAAGCTGCAATAAACATTGATGTGCAAGTGCTTTTCCAACTGAGCAGTCTCCTGTCCTTTGGGTAGATAACCAGAAATGGGATTGCTGGATCAAATGGTAGTTCTATTTGTAGATCTTTGAGGAACCTCCATATTGTTTTCCACAGTGGCTGAACCACTTTACATTCTCACAAACAGTGTAGGAGAGTTGCCCTTTCACCACATCCCCACCAACACTTACCTTTATTTGTATTTCTAATCTTCGTTTTTCTGACAGAGGTTATGTGGTAACTCATTGTCATTTTAATCTGCATCTCCCTTATCATGAGGGATGTTGAGCATTTCCCCATATATTTTTTGGCTTTTCCTATGTCTTCCTTAGATTTTTGTTCAGCTCATTTTCCTATCTTCTAATTGGGCTGAGATAGAGATAGAGAGAGAGAGAGAGAGAAAGAGAGAGAGAGATTTTTTTCAAGTAAGCCGCTTGAGTTCCCTGTGTATTCTGGTTATCAGTTCCTTGTCTGAGGTATATTCTACAAAAATATTCTCCCATTCTGAGGGTTGTCAATCCACACTTGTTACTGTGTCCTTTGTTGAGCAGGAACTTCTTAATCTGATATAGTCCCACTTGTCTATTTTAGGGATTATTGCCTGTGCTTTGGGAGTCTTATTTAATAAGTTTTTGCCCACCCCAATGTTTTCAAGAGTTTCCCCAGTATTTCCCACCTGTAGTTTTATTGTTTGAGGTCTTAGGTTCAGGTCTTTGATCCATTTTGAGTTGATTTTTGTTAACGGTGAAAGATGGGGATTCAGTTTCCTCATTCTGCAGGTGGATACCCAGTTTTGCCAGCATCATTTACCAAAAAGGTTTTCCTTTTCCCAGTGAGTTGACTAGTATCCTTTGTCAAAAATCAGTTAGCTGTGAGTTTTGGGGATTATTTCTGGGGTCTCTAGTCTATTCCATTGGTCCATCTGTCTGTTTTTGAACCAATACCATGCTGTTTTGATTATCACAGTATACTTTATAGTATATTTTGGGGCTAGGGAATAATATGCCACCCACTCCACTCTTCTTGCACAGGAGTTCTTTGGCAATATGAGATCTTTTATGATTCCAGACAAATTAAGACTGCCAGCACTATATTAAAAAGCAGAGGAGAAAATGGCCAGCCTTGTCTAGTACCAGACAAGGTACTTTTAACAGTATAATGTTAGCTATAGGTTTTTCATAGATGTTTTTTATTGTGTTGGGAAATGACCCTTCTATACCAATCTTACTGAGAAACTTAATCATGAAAGGATGTCATATTTTATCAAATGCTTTCTTTCTCTGCATCAATGGAAATGATCATAAGATTTGTATCTTTCTTTCTGTTAATATGGTGTATTATATTTAAGGTCTTGCATATGTTTAACCACCCTTGCAGCCCCGGGATAAAGCCTACCTGGCCAGGATGAATAATCTTTGTTATATGTTGTTGGATATGATTTGCAAGTATCTTGTTGAAAATTTTTGCATCTATATTCATCAATAGTATTGGTCTGTAGTTTTCCTTTTTTGTCATATCCCTAAATGTTTTGGAAATAAGGATGATGGATGCTTCATAAAATGAATTTGGAAGTGTTCCTTTCTTTTGGATCTTTAGAAATAATTTGAGTAGGATAGGGGTTAACTCTTCCTTAAAAGTTTTGTAGAATTTAGAAATGAAGCCATCCAGACCTGGGATGGCTTTTCTCTGTTGGGAGATTATTTATTACCAATTCAATCTCATCGCTTGTCTATTCAGGTGTTCTATGTCCTACTGATTCAATCTTGGTAGATTATATGCATCCAAGAATTTGTCCATCTCCTCCAGGTTCTCTTGTTTGTTGGCATATAGTCACTCATAGTATCCTCTAACAATGTTTTGTATTTCTATTGTGTCTGTTGTAATGTTTCCTGTTTTATCACGTATTTGATTTATCTGGTTTCTTTCTTTCTTCTTTATCAGTCTAGCTAATGGTGTGTCCAATCTTGTTAATCTTTTCAAAGAACCAGCTTTTGCTTTCATTT
>NW_006159515.1:7684749-7687894 GCF_000334495.1 Tupaia belangeri chinensis | reverse complement strand
AAGACTGCCAGCACTATATTAAAAAGCAGAGGAGAAAATGGCCAGCCTTGTCTAGTACCAGACAAGGTACTTTTAACAGTATAATGTTAGCTATAGGTTTTTCATAGATGTTTTTTATTGTGTTGGGAAATGACCCTTCTATACCAATCTTACTGAGAAACTTAATCATGAAAGGATGTCATATTTTATCAAATGCTTTCTTTCTCTGCATCAATGGAAATGATCATAAGATTTGTATCTTTCTTTCTGTTAATATGGTGTATTATATTTAAGGTCTTGCATATGTTTAACCACCCTTGCAGCCCCGGGATAAAGCCTACCTGGCCAGGATGAATAATCTTTGTTATATGTTGTTGGATATGATTTGCAAGTATCTTGTTGAAAATTTTTGCATCTATATTCATCAATAGTATTGGTCTGTAGTTTTCCTTTTTTGTCATATCCCTAAATGTTTTGGAAATAAGGATGATGGATGCTTCATAAAATGAATTTGGAAGTGTTCCTTTCTTTTGGATCTTTAGAAATAATTTGAGTAGGATAGGGGTTAACTCTTCCTTAAAAGTTTTGTAGAATTTAGAAATGAAGCCATCCAGACCTGGGATGGCTTTTCTCTGTTGGGAGATTATTTATTACCAATTCAATCTCATCGCTTGTCTATTCAGGTGTTCTATGTCCTACTGATTCAATCTTGGTAGATTATATGCATCCAAGAATTTGTCCATCTCCTCCAGGTTCTCTTGTTTGTTGGCATATAGTCACTCATAGTATCCTCTAACAATGTTTTGTATTTCTATTGTGTCTGTTGTAATGTTTCCTGTTTTATCACGTATTTGATTTATCTGGTTTCTTTCTTTCTTCTTTATCAGTCTAGCTAATGGTGTGTCCAATCTTGTTAATCTTTTCAAAGAACCAGCTTTTGCTTTCATTTATTTTCTGTTTCATTTATTTCTGCTCAAATCTTTATGATTTCTTTTCACCCGCCATTTTTGTTATTGTTGTTGTTGTTGTTTTTCCAGTTCCCTGAAGCATGATTTTAGGCTATTTATTTGCCACCTTTCCATCTTTTTCTTATGTACACTAATTGCTATTAATTTCTCTCTTATGACTGCTTTTGCTATGTCCCATAGGTCCTGTATCTCTTTATTTATTTTTTGTCTAGAAGAACTGTCTAAAAGAGATAATGGGGTATTGAGTCCAACAATTTTAATGTTGAACTCTATCTTTCCTTTTAGCTCCAGCAGTCTTTCTTTCCCATATTTAGGTGCTTCTGAGTTGGGCGCATAGGTATTTATAAGTGTTATGTCTTCTAACTGAGTTAGTCTACTTACTATTATATAATGCCCTTCTTTGTTTCTTCTTATAGTCTTCCTCTTGAAGCCTATTTTGTCTGAAATCAGTATCATAACTCCAGCCTTTTTTTAAATCTCCATTTGCATGGAATAGCTTTTTCCAGCCCTTCACTTTTAGTCTATGTATTTCTTTATCCATACGTGTGCTTCTTGTAGGCAACAGATAGAGGTTTCTGGTTTTTTTTGTTTTGTTTTTTGTTTGTTTGTTTGTTTGTTGCTTTTATTCAGTCAGTCTGTGTCCCTTAATTGGAGAATTTATTACATTAACATTCTATGTTATTATCTGTATTTATGGACCTATTCCTATCATTGAGTCACTTTCTTGGTTGTTTTTTGTTCTCTTATAACTGTCCATCTGACTTTTCAGTTTTCCTGGTATAGCACTCCCTTCAGAATTTCTTGAGGAGCTGGTCTAAATTGGTAAATTCTTTCAGGATTTATTTATCTGAGAATGTTTTTATCTTTTTTTCTCATATGAAGGATAATCTTGCCAGCTATAGTATTCTTGGTTGAAATTGTTTTTTGTTTAATACTTTGAGTATGTTTCCCATTCTTTCCTTGCCTACATTGTTTCGGATGAGAGGTCCAATGTTAGCCTGATGGGATGACCTTTGTAAGTAACTTGACATTTCCCTCTTGCCAATTTTAGTATCTTGTCTTTGTGGTTTTGATCAATCTGGCTATGATGTGCCTTGGAGAGGATCTTCTTGGGCTGATTCTATTTGGGGGTCATATGTATTTGTTCAGTCTGAATATTTGAATAGTTCTCTAGCTTTACAATATTTTCTTCCAGGATTTCATAAAAGAAATTATCAATGCCCTTATCTTCTTCCTCTTCTGGGACACTAATTATCTGGATGTTGGGGCGCTTGATGGTATCGAATATTTCTTGTATCTTATCCTCATTTTTCTTGGTTGTTCCTCATTCTTTCTGTCACTTATTTCTTGGTCAGAGTTTTGTCTTCTACATTCAAGATTCAGTCTTCTGTGTGATCCAATCTACTTTTAATACTTTCAAGGGAAGTTTTAATTTCCTGTATCACATTCTTCATTCCTAAAAATTCTGTTTGATTCTGTTTTATGGTGTCTATTTCTTCTTTCAAATCATGAAAGGACTTCCTTATCTCCTGGAGTTCATTGTCTCTTTTCTCTTGCATCTCAATTAGTTTGGTCACTACAAATATTCTGAATTTCTTATCCGATGTTTCCACAACTTCCATTGTGTTGTCTGTGTGTGGTGCAGAATTGGTTTTTTCCTTTGGGGGAGAGACATTTTGTTGATTGCTCATATTTCTTGGGCCTCTGCAATTGTTTCTAGTCATCTGGTGTTCTATATGTTCCTTCCTAAATTATTCAAGGTATCACTGAGCATTCTAATGTGTGTAGGAGTAGAACACAGGTGTGATCTCTCTCCCCAGCTCCACCTCCTTTGCTCACCAGCACACTGCACTGTCATCACTGGCCTGGGGTGCAACTCAAACTAAGCTGCTGAGCTTCACTTGAGGAGCAAAGGAAAGATTGTGGGGCAAGTACCTTTACTCTATTCAAAACACCAAAGTCCTGAGAGTTTAAAGGTGAGTGGAGGAGAGAGTCATGGTCCTGGTCATTAAGGCCTATAATCACAGGCAGCCCAGCATCCAGCAAGTCCATGTGCTTAAACTGGTATCTGGATGGGGTGGAGCAGAGCACAAGTTTGTGTTAAAGTCCCAAGACACAAAACTGAAGTCCAAAGGAGAGTAGGGGAAGGGATGAGCCATGGTTCTGGCCATTAGGTCCTGCAGCCACAGGCAGTCTCG
>NW_006159515.1:7654515-7684596 GCF_000334495.1 Tupaia belangeri chinensis | reverse complement strand
CTAAGACTTCCAGCACTATATTAAAAAGCAGAGGAGAAAATGGCCAGCCTTGTCTAGTACCAGACAAGGTACTTTTAACAGTATAATGTTAGCTATAGGTTTTTCATAGATGTTTTTTATTGTGTTGGGAAATGACCCTTCTATACCAATCTTACTGAGAAACTTAATCATGAAAGGATGTCATATTTTATCAAATGCTTTCTTTCTCTGCATCAATGGAAATGATCATAAGATTTGTATCTTTCTTTCTGTTAATATGGTGTATTATATTTAAGGTCTTGCATATGTTTAACCACCCTTGCAGCCCCGGGATAAAGCCTACCTGGCCAGGATGAATAATCTTTGTTATATGTTGTTGGATATGATTTGCAAGTATCTTGTTGAAAATTTTTGCATCTATATTCATCAATAGTATTGGTCTGTAGTTTTCCTTTTTTGTCATATCCCTAAATGTTTTGGAAATAAGGATGATGGATGCTTCATAAAATGAATTTGGAAGTGTTCCTTTCTTTTGGATCTTTAGAAATAATTTGAGTAGGATAGGGGTTAACTCTTCCTTAAAAGTTTTGTAGAATTTAGAAATGAAGCCATCCAGACCTGGGATGGCTTTTCTCTGTTGGGAGATTATTTATTACCAATTCAATCTCATCGCTTGTCTATTCAGGTGTTCTATGTCCTACTGATTCAATCTTGGTAGATTATATGCATCCAAGAATTTGTCCATCTCCTCCAGGTTCTCTTGTTTGTTGGCATATAGTCACTCATAGTATCCTCTAACAATGTTTTGTATTTCTATTGTGTCTGTTGTAATGTTTCCTGTTTTATCACGTATTTGATTTATCTGGTTTCTTTCTTTCTTCTTTATCAGTCTAGCTAATGGTGTGTCCAATCTTGTTAATCTTTTCAAAGAACCAGCTTTTGCTTTCATTTATTTTCTGTTTCATTTATTTCTGCTCAAATCTTTATGATTTCTTTTCACCCGCCATTTTTGTTATTGTTGTTGTTGTTGTTTTTCCAGTTCCCTGAAGCATGATTTTAGGCTATTTATTTGCCACCTTTCCATCTTTTTCTTATGTACACTAATTGCTATTAATTTCTCTCTTATGACTGCTTTTGCTATGTCCCATAGGTCCTGTATCTCTTTATTTATTTTTTGTCTAGAAGAACTGTCTAAAAGAGATAATGGGGTATTGAGTCCAACAATTTTAATGTTGAACTCTATCTTTCCTTTTAGCTCCAGCAGTCTTTCTTTCCCATATTTAGGTGCTTCTGAGTTGGGCGCATAGGTATTTATAAGTGTTATGTCTTCTAACTGAGTTAGTCTACTTACTATTATATAATGCCCTTCTTTGTTTCTTCTTATAGTCTTCCTCTTGAAGCCTATTTTGTCTGAAATCAGTATCATAACTCCAGCCTTTTTTTAAATCTCCATTTGCATGGAATAGCTTTTTCCAGCCCTTCACTTTTAGTCTATGTATTTCTTTATCCATACGTGTGCTTCTTGTAGGCAACAGATAGAGGTTTCTGGTTTTTTTTGTTTTGTTTTTTGTTTGTTTGTTTGTTTGTTGTTTTTATTCAGTCAGTCTGTGTCCCTTAATTGGAGAATTTATTACATTAACATTCTATGTTATTATCTGTATTTATGGACCTATTCCTATCATTGAGTCACTTTCTTGGTTGTTTTTTGTTCTCTTATAACTGTCCATCTGACTTTTCAGTTTTCCTGGTATAGCACTCCCTTCAGAATTTCTTGAGGAGCTGGTCTGGAATTGGTAAATTCTTTCAGGATTTATTTATCTGAGAATGTTTTTATCTTTTTTTCTCATATGAAGGATAATCTTGCCAGCTATAGTATTCTTGGTTGAAATTGTTTTTTGTTTAATACTTTGAGTATGTTTCCCATTCTTTCCTTGCCTACATTGTTTCGGATGAGAGGTCCAATGTTAGCCTGATGGGATGACCTTTGTAAGTAACTTGACATTTCCCTCTTGCCAATTTTAGTATCTTGTCTTTGTGGTTTTGATCAATCTGGCTATGATGTGCCTTGGAGAGGATCTTCTTGGGCTGATTCTATTTGGGGGTCATATGTATTTGTTCAGTCTGAATATTTGAATAGTTCTCTAGCTTTACAATATTTTCTTCCAGGATTTCATAAAAGAAATTATCAATGCCCTTATCTTCTTCCTCTTCTGGGACACTAATTATCTGGATGTTGGGGCGCTTGATGGTATCGAATATTTCTTGTATCTTATCCTCATTTTTCTTGGTTGTTCCTCATTCTTTCTGTCACTTATTTCTTGGTCAGAGTTTTGTCTTCTACATTCAAGATTCAGTCTTCTGTGTGATCCAATCTACTTTTAATACTTTCAAGGGAAGTTTTAATTTCCTGTATCACATTCTTCATTCCTAAAAATTCTGTTTGATTCTGTTTTATGGTGTCTATTTCTTCTTTCAAATCATGAAAGGACTTCCTTATCTCCTGGAGTTCATTGTCTCTTTTCTCTTGCATCTCAATTAGTTTGGTCACTACAAATATTCTGAATTTCTTATCCGATGTTTCCACAACTTCCATTGTGTTGTCTGTGTGTGGTGCAGAATTGGTTTTTTCCTTTGGGGGAGAGACATTTTGTTGATTGCTCATATTTCTTGGGCCTCTGCAATTGTTTCTAGTCATCTGGTGTTCTATATGTTCCTTCCTAAATTATTCAAGGTATCACTGAGCATTCTAATGTGTGTAGGAGTAGAACACAGGTGTGATCTCTCTCCCCAGCTCCACCTCCTTTGCTCACCAGCACACTGCACTGTCATCACTGGCCTGGGGTGCAACTCAAACTAAGCTGCTGAGCTTCACTTGAGGAGCAAAGGAAAGATTGTGGGGCAAGTACCTTTACTCTATTCAAAACACCAAAGTCCTGAGAGTTTAAAGGTGAGTGGAGGAGAGAGTCATGGTCCTGGTCATTAAGGCCTATAATCACAGGCAGCCCAGCATCCAGCAAGTCCATGTGCTTAAACTGGTATCTGGATGGGGTGGAGCAGAGCACAAGTTTGTGTTAAAGTCCCAAGACACAAAACTGAAGTCCAAAGGAGAGTAGGGGAAGGGATGAGCCATGGTTCTGGCCATTAGGTCCTGCAGCCACAGGCAGTCTGGAATCTGACAAGGCAGTGTACTTGAACTGGTATCCCTGTTTCACACATATATTTTGATAACATGACTAGAGACAGGAGATGGGATTACAACCAACATTACATAATCTGTGGTAATTCAGGGTACTTTCACTTTAGTGCCAGCTGGTCAATGAATTCTTTGTTAAGAAGAAGCATCCTTCAGCAATCACTTCAGACAAGTGTATAAGAGATATAGCTGAGACTTAATACACTTGACTCTCTGAGATCAGTTTTTACCTATACTTCTTCACTCTTAGCCTTTTATTCTCTTCTCTAGAACTTACTATACTGGTTAACATTTGTTAGCACATGTTTAACTAGGTTTCTATGACTACAATCTTTCATGCACAGCGCAGAACACGTAAGTTAGATTACAGACCAAAAAGCTTCATCTAGTGGGTGAGAGCTTCTTCTAAATTCTGTAAAAATCATAATATCATAGTAAGCATAAAGAAAATTACTTCTCAAAGTCTAACTAATTTCAAAGGTCTTATTATTATTTCCTTCCTCATAAGGGAATATTGCTTAGCAATAAAGAACAGCTAACTACTGATGTGCACTACAACATGGATGAGTCTCAAAAGTATTCATCGAGGTTGAAGAAGACGGACATAAAAGCTACTCCTATATTTCCATTTACATGACATTCTGTACAACACACACTGGAGAGACAGGAATTATGCCAGTGGTTGCCAAGCATGGAGAGGATTGAGGAACTTGGAAATTTCGGGGGGTAAAAGAAATATCTTAACTGTGGTAGTGGTTTTATGATCATATACACTTGTCAAAATTCATCACATTGAACGTCTGAAAGAGTAAATTATGCCTTATGCAATTTATAGCTCAATTAACTTGACTTTTTAAAAAATGTTATAAATAAGAATAAAGCACTGCCAGGAAAAATACACAGTCTTAATGTACTTAGTTTGCATTACCCTTATTTGAGTACATTAAACAGTCAACGTTTCAGTCTTTCTCATTCTGCAACAGTCACATTGGCTTTTTCTGCCTGCTATTCAGGCATGCCCCACAGAGGTATATAAGTTGGGAAAGCCAGGATTTCTGTGGGAATCTTTGCCTGCCTTGTTTATGGTTTTGAGCTACTCTTCACTTCACTCCACCTTTCCCTCACTGATAAAACATACCTTTGGGCAAGATTAACATGTGATTTACAACACCTCTAAAAGCCCTGATCATTCCAGGTTAGCTTTGCTGACTTACTAGTAGGTGGGAGCTGTCTGTAGAGCAGACCTTGTTCAGGTTTTCATTTGCAAATTTTGAAATGTAGTCACATCTCAATAATGCTAAAAGATGGCAAAAGATAAAGCCAAGATATCTGAAGAAGAATAAGCACTATTGCAAAAGCAAATAATTTGCTGGGGAAGATGAGACTGAAGCTTTCTCTTCTTGATCTTCCCTTCCATGAGTGAGTGAGTGTGTGTGTGTGTGTGTGTGTGTGTGTGTGTGTGTAGGACAGAGCAAGAACACTCAGAGAAGTGGACCAGACCATTTAAATAAGACTTCAAAAACCAACATGTAGACTGTCAGTGCTACATACACAGGCACTTCGGATGTTCATGAAAAATGTAATTAAAGTACAAGTTTATTTTGGTGCAAAGCAACTCAAAATCCATGCATTATTTTTTGTTTTGTTTTGTTTTGTTTTTCACTGCCAGCATATCATAGCATTTTATTTTAGTTTTTAAAATAATTATTTATTTTATTTTATTTATTTAAATTGACCAGAGAGGGACAGAGTGAGAGAGAGAGAGAAAGGGAAAGTGAGAAAGCAAGCCGCCAGGTCCGGGACTCGAAACTTTGTCGGCCATGTGGTAGTCCATCGCCCTTAACCGCCATGACACCTGCCAGCTTCAATCACAACATTTTGTTTTTAAGAAGTCCTACACTCACTTTATTTGCCCCATGTACAGGGATGATCTGGTAGAGTCTTATTACAGCCATCACTACTTCAGAATGTCCACAGGGGAAAAAAAAAGGAACTATTAGCTCCTGTATTTTAAGTTAAAAATTAATAAGGGTGTAATAATGATGCTATTAAAGATTTGAAAAACTAGTTTTACTATATATTCTTGTTGTTCATATAAAGGAATAAAAAAAACCTTGTCACATGTCTCTGAAAATGTTTCTAAATTAATGTTTCACAGTAAAGTCAAACATATATATATACTTATTTACATTTAATTACATGTCTCTACAGTGTACATTTTTTTATCCAGCACTAATGCCACGCATGTCAGACAAAGATATTACTATATACATTATCATCAGCAAATAGCTTCTCATTTTTTGGTCAATTAACCATACTTTTATTTGTTGTTTCCTTCTCCTTTCCCCTCCCTCCCATTCATGCTAAACTTTTTTTTCACATTTTATTGATTCACAAAAGATCTTAAACCAAAAATATGGACAAAGCTAGAATCTAGTGACAAGTGCATTGTAATTTTCTTCTGAAACCTTTTTTTCTCTTTCTCCATTCCCCTTTTACTAAAGCGATGTATAAAATAATTTATTTGCAAAAAAAAAAATTAAGTTAATCTTAGTTTGGTCTGTTATTTGAATAAAGCCCAATAAGAATTCAATTTCTGATGCAAGGCCTCAGATAGTATTTGTATTATTGAACTTATGCAAATAATCATTCTGCCACAAAATAAGAATGCTCACAAATATTTTCCAGTTTCAAAGGGGTCAGGAAGGGAGAAAAGTTTTTCAATTAAAAAGAAATGTTAACAGATTGCTGGAAACGATTAACAACTCAAAAGAAGATCAAAATCCTTAAATCTAGAAGACAAATCAAAGAAAATCAGGAATGTTTTAGACAAAAGTCATAGAATTCTATTTCACCAGTTCAGTCTTAAGTAATCTCTCTTTTGTAGAATTTGCAGTGTTACTATGACCTGCTCTTTCCATTTAATTCTAAAAGTTAACAGTCAACATTATTATTGGTATTTTCTAACTTATTCCTACCATTAAGTTGACCTTTTTCTTGGTCATTTTTTGTTCTCTTCTTTCTGTCTTTAGTTTTTCTGGTATAGCACTCCCTTCAGAACTTCTCAAACAGCTGGTCTGGTGTTGGTAAATTCTTTTAGGTTTTGTTTATCTGAGAATGTTTTGGGCTTTTCTTCCCATGGGAAGGACAATCTTGCCAGATACAGTATTCTTGGTTGAAATATTTTTTTCACTTAACACTTTGAATATATTTTCCCATTCTTTCCTTGCTTGCATTGTTTCCAACGAGAGATCAGATGTTAGCCTGATGGGATATCCTTTGAAAGTAACTTGATGTTTCTTTCTTGGCAATTTTAGTATCTTATCTCTGACTGTGGTTTTGGTCAATCTGGTCATGAGGTGCCTTGGAGAAGATCTTCTTGGATTGATTATATGTGGGATCCTTTGTATTTCTTAGATCTTAATATTTGAATGGCTCTCTAGATTTGGAAAGTTTTCTTCCAGGATTTCATGGAATAGATTATCAATGCCCTTATTAGTTTATTCACCTTCTGGGATTAGTTTATTCACCTTCTGATTATTCCAGATGTTAGGGCAAGTACTGGCATCTAGAATTACTGGTATATTATTCTTATTTTGGGGGGTTATTTTCTCAGTCTTTTTGGTGAATTTTTCTAGGTCAGAAGTTCTGTTTTCTTCATCTGAGATAAGATCTTCTGTGTGATCTAATCTACTTTTAATACTTTCAAGGGAGGTTTTGAGTTCCCGTATTATAGCCTTCATCTCTAACAGGTCTGTTTGATTCTTTTTCGTGGTGTGCATTTTCTCTTTCAGATGGTACAAGAACGTCCTCACCTTCTGGAACTCATTGTCTCTTTTCTCCTACATATTTTGGATATTGTTGTCTCTCTTCTCTTGCATCTCTGTAAACTTTGTCACTATGAATATTCTAAATTCTTTATCTGACATTTCCATGAGTTCCATTGTACTGTCTATGGATGATGAAGGGCTGTTCTTTCCCCTTGGGGGAGAGATATTTTCTTAGTTTCCCATATTTCTTGTGCTTCTGCAGTAGCTTCTGGTCATCTGACAGATTATACATTACTTACTACTTTCTTGAAGTTAATTCTGAGTGTTAGAGGTGTGAGAGAGGAGATGACCTGCAATATTTCTGCGATTCCATTTCCCTTTTCCTCACCAAGCAACCTGCACTTTTGGTGATAGAACTGGATATTACAAAGGCCTCACAGTTTCTAGGGAATAGGTGTACCTGGGCTAAGCTGCAGTGTTTCAACTGTGAATTCAGAGGTGTGTGGGAGGAGGTGAGCCACCACTCACTGTAACTCTGTATTTCTCACTGCTGCTCACTTTGCTGTCTCTCTTCTCTGATTTTTGGTCATTTGATGGTATAGTCACGTTTGGCTAATTCGTTGGATATTTCTGCTACTGTAAGCTTGTATGCTTCACTTTGCTGTGAGGTATTTCTATGCCTATTTCTTCTCTACTACTGTGTTTTGCAATGTGGTATCCACAGAAAGAGATTTGAATTCAGATTTATGAAGGTGAGTTTCTCCCTTTCTGTAGCAGTTCAGTGGGGGTTGAGGTTTTCTATGACCCTAAAAGTATTCAGATGTTTTACTACTGTACACCTAGACCTGTCTAGACACTCAATATGTGGAAGCTAAGAAGCAAGGTAAAAGAAAAGGAAAAAAGCCCCTTCCCTCAAAAAAGACAAAACAAACCAAAAAAAAGGGAAAGTGAAAAGACAATTTTTTTAAAAAAATCAAAAAAATGAAAACCACAGCTGGGCCTACCTCAGATGTACATGAATTCTGAAATTAGCAAGAGAAAGAAGAGGTCAGACAAGAGACAATACTTATAGATTTTTTAAAATCATTGTGTAGGTGTTTCTTTTTCACACACTATTTCTTTTAATCCTTAGAGTGATTGTTGCAAATAAGTACCATTGTTTATAGTCCCACAAATGTGGGAAATCATCTTGGAAACTTCCACAGTCTCGATCAAGAACAACCACAATGTAAATTTTTGAGCAGAACCAAAAAAATAGTAAGCAGCCTGGCCCCCAAGTTGTCTGATGCCAAATTCAAAGGTGTTAGTCTTCCCCTAAAATAGGCAGGGTTATTATACATTTTTGCTGAACTTTAGGATCATACTCCACCTTCTGCTTTGATAGACTACCTAGACATTAAAATTTCTTTATTCAGGGTGGAGGGCTCTTTTAATCCTATTAGATACTATCAGTCCATGTCTACTGACCCTTCCTTGTTTTCTAAGCTTTAAACAAGAGCAAACAATGCGAAGCCACATTTGAGTAGTCTGTAGCTTTGTTCTGCTTAGTCATGCCACCAGGCACTCGGTTATGTGAGAGACAACAGATACACTATTTTTTGAGTGCATAAGAGTAGGCTTATTTTCCTCTTTAGAATTTAAAAAGCATTTTCACATGTAACATCTAATTTGATTTCGCCTTGGCAAGGAGACGGGTGCATGGAGGCCAAACATTCCCACAGCAATGGTTAATTAAGGTTACTTCTTTTAAATCATTATTGCTTATCTGTGTACTCGAAGACAGGCAAGAAAAAGAAAATCCTTTAAAACTTACTACAAGGAAATGGAAGTATGCTGTCCTAAACCTGAACTTCTCAGTCTGTTTCAGGTTATCTGTGGGTGCTTATTAAATATTTTAAGCTCCCATTGGAGACCTACTCATCTAAATCTCTAAAAACAAAGCCTGGGAATCTGCATTGTTTTTTAAAGCAGCCTTGAATCTTTGGCATACACATTTTTATTCTGATTGGCCAACCAGAGGTCATAAGATGAAAGACCCCTTATTAGATGATGCTTTAATGTCCTCCGGTTCTATTTTTCATTATCTGCAGTGTTCTATTCACTGAAACCCAGGTGAATATTCTGCCAGACCCCTGAAAGAGTTCATTGAAAGAATTGATTTTCAGGCTGTGTTGAGTGCATTTGTCTTTTTGAAGCCAATATGGTCTCTTGATTAGTTCACTTACAGTCTGAGACACAACACTGGCATGGATTTGGGGTTATTTTTAATTAGAATTTGTTTCATTCATTATCCAAAATTAAAAAGACTGGATTGTTTCAAAAAATGAAAATGTTTAGATTTCCAAGGAAAAAGTGAAATCCCTAATCACTCCATTTGGAGTGATCAAAACACACTGTCTTTGCATGACATTCCATCAGCCGCACAAAATAAAATGCAGTTAGCTCTGTGACTCCTGGGAAGGTTATGCAGCTAAATCTGGTTATCAGCTAAGCCAACAAAAGAAGTAGTGTGAGAACAAAGGAAAGTTTTCAAGGTAGGCATTCTACTAGGTAAAGCAACCTCTTGACTACCAAGAAGCATAAGTAACCTTGACCCACTTGGCTAACTGCAACAATGAACAAGAGCTGTTGTCTACAGAAGGAACAGTGAGATAAACTTGCATTATCTGGGTTTACAGATTTAATATTCAAAACAAATAAAAAGGCATGCATACCAATCAGTTTTATCTTCTCTTAAGTCTACACTAGACATTCTCAATGTCTGCCTCCCTGACATTTGTGAGGTTGGATAATCCTTGGTTGTGAGGCAACTGTCCTGTATTATAGGATGGTAAGCAGCTTCCTTGGTTCCTTCTTCTTCAACCACCACTAGATCTACCCCATCCCACTCCACCTCACACCTCAGTCCCAGTTGAGAAGACCAAAAATATTTTCAGATTGCAAATGTTCCTGGGGAGAAAAATCATCCTGGTTGAGAATGACTGATTTAAACCTATGACGTTGCTTAATTTCAACCTCTGCAATAATAAATTTTAAAAAAAAATTATAGAAACTCCTTATGATGTGCTTAAAATAACTAAAATAAATTTATTTAAATATTTGAAAAACATTCAAGAACTACATCAAATCAAAGATGTAGAAGAAGAGGGAAGCATTCCAGTTTCATACATAATGAAACAACTTCCATAATGAGCTAATATAGATTTATAGCTGTGGTAAGTGAAGACTCAGACTGCTAAGATTCAAAGCAAGATTAGTTTAAGCATCTTACAGTTTTTGCCTCTAAAGCAATAGGAGAAGCTTTTATATGTAAAATGAACTAGTATATAATCAGAAAAGTAGAAAGGTCAGCTGGATGAACAATCAGTCTCCCCACATTAAATAAAATCTCATGTAACTTGAATGTGTGGGTCTCAAAAGCATTTTGTGTTATCTTGACCTTAACCTCCACAGAATATCAATGTTTCTTGCCAGGAATGTATTTCCTTGCCCATTCCAATGGCATTCCCCAAATCAGTGGAACAAATAACTTCACTCCTTGTCAACACTCACTCCCATTCAGTGAGGTCTTATGTAAACTAAGACTTTCCAAGGTCCCAAAGTCAGCAGTGGCCAAAGTACATTTCAGGGAAAGGGATAGAGTAAGAGGAAGGAAAAAGTCTTGGAATGGCTCCAGGAGGGGAGGCAGGAAAGAAGGTCTTAGAAAACTTAGGCCAGCAGGTGGTATAGTGGTTAAAGGTGTTGAATTCCCACATGGCTGACAACGGTTTGAGTCCCAGACCTGGCAATTTGCTTTCTCTCTCTCTCTCTCTCTCTCTCTCTCTCTCTCCAAATTAAAAAAGTAATAATAACAAATGGAATTGAATAAATAATTATCAAAAAATAAAAACAAGTACAGAGGTATCAAGGTCTCTTGCTAGTAGAACCTCTTAAGAGATACTCAGCAAAACATTTTCTCCTATTATATATCTAATGAATGCCCATATTTAGTTAGAACTCTGGCTAACTAAAAAAGAAACATGAACAAGAGATACACTTATTTTGCTTTTCTGTATAGTATTACCATCTATGTGCTATAAATTGTTTTTGTTTGCCTATTTTTGACATTTGCATAAATAGAAACACCATATATTCTTTCATAATGTGATATTTTCAATCAACATTAAATTTTAAGATTTATTTTAATGCTAGTAACTATAAATTCATTTTCACTACTGTTTAATATTCTGTTGTAGAAATACATTATATTTATTCATTCGTTCTATTATTTGGTTATTTCCAGTATTATCTATTACAGATAAGGCTTCTCTGACTATTTGTATGTATCCCTTAGTGAAAATATCCAAGAGTGGGCCAGCAGATGACAGAGTGGTTACATCACTGGACTCCCACATGGTCGGCCATGGTTCAAGTCCCAGGCCCAGTGGCTTGAAAATCATGCCAGGTACATGCACATGTATGCCCAACATCCTAGGAGGAGAATGGAGGGGAAAGGATTGTGGGTGGCCATCCCCCCTGGGGGAAATTTCTTACTTTCCTTCTCACTCTCTCTGTCTCTCTTCTCTGTCTCTCTCTCTCTGGCTAGCACACGTGACCTATGTGACCAATGGCAAAAACTTTAAAAAAAAAAAAAAAAAGAAGAAAGGAAAAAGAAAAAGTCCAAAAGTTTGTCTTACCTCTCCTACGTAACGGAAACAATTCTGAATTTAGATGACACATTTTCCAAATGTCTAGATAATGCCAGAATGTTTCTCAAATTATTTGTACCATTAAATTCCTGCCAGTTCAACATCCTCATCAACACTTGGAATTAATAGCATTTTAACATTTACCAATCTCATAGTTTGAAAAGGTGACTCATCGTGGTTTTAATTTGTATTTCTATTATAATAAACAAATGGAAATCTCACATTTTAATTGAATATTTATGTTTCCTCTTTGGACAACATTTTCATCCATTTATTTTTGTTTTCTTATTAATTTGTGTGTGTGTGTTTTCCAGAGGGTGTGAGCACTTGCCAGAGAGAGACAGACAGAGAGAAGAAAAGGAGATAGCAACCCCAATAGAATATGGTCGCACTGCAATCTCTTCTCCATTTCCCCACCCTGATGGGATTTGAGGCACTCATGCGCATACACAACTGACACGTATTTCAAACCATGCGGGAGGATTCAAATGGCACAACTGGCCATCCTTCACCACCAGGCCATGAAGGTGGCTCCCATGTGTGTTTTTTGTATATTTCAGATGATAATTCTTTTTTCAGTTATGTATGTGTGTATGCATTTGTGCATGTGCAGTTCATAATTTCTCTTTCCAAGGTCCTCTAAGACTTCTTTAGATGTTGAGGCTCAACCAATATTTCCATACTCCAGTGGAGTAAAGAAGGGGGGAAACAAAAGGGTCCATCCCTGGCTGGGCCAACTCCCTTAAACAGTCTTCCCCTAAATCCCATACAGCATTTCTACTCACGTCTCTCGCAGAGGATGACCCCATGACTGTGAGCAGACATAGAAAGGGATGGGAAGTATAATCTTATCACTACGCACGTTACCATGCCATAAGAAACTTAGTCTGTGTTGCCAAGGAAAAAGGTGACACCAGATAGTAAGAACAGTGACCTCTGCTCCACTAATTTTCCTAATATTTGCTTTTTAAAACTAATACACAAGGTTTATCTCTCTTGTTTTAAAATGCCTTCTTTGTAATTTATGCATATTTATGTATAAAAAAAACATATAAGATACTATACTGTTGAATTGTCTGTGTATTTTTTAAATAGGTTATGAGGACTTACTTATACTTTATGGCATAGTATGTTTTTGTTTAGGGGAAAAAGTTAATACAATATCATTGTTTTTATTCTCCAGTTTTTTCTGTTCTTTTTGTATATTTATTTGTCTATATACTATAGGATCATTTTAAGATTGCTTGGGTTGTAGAATTGGATTGTATTAAAAATTTTTGAATTTTATAGTGTTCATTCTTTCTATCCAAACATATAGTAGACTTCTCTATTTATTTAAGTTTTATTATCATGTATTCATATGGGTCTTACATATTTCAGATCTAGCATTATTCTACTTATTTTAGAATTCTCATGTTATGAACAGAATTTGATTCCTTTTTTTTAAAGAAGTTTTTGGCTTAGGGCATGTGCACTCATGAGAGAGAGAGAGACAGAGGCAATGAGAGTGAAAGTGAGAAATCATTCCCAGGGGAAATGGCCATGCCACAATCCCTTCTCCTCCATTCTCACCCTAGGATTGAGCACACATGCACATGCACCCACCATGAGCTTCAAACCACTGGGTTCAACAGGACTTGAACTGTGCTCAGCCAGGTGGGAGTCCAGTGACATAACCACTACACCATCTGCTGGCCCTGACAGAATTTTATTCCTTAATATTTAAAATTCTTGTTTATATATGTAAGCAAATAAATGAATTTTTACACGTTAGCTCCATACCCATTCACTTACTGTCTCTTCTATGCATTCTGAAAGGGCATCTATGATTTATTTTGGATAATTTGCAGATTATGCAAGTAATTATAAGTTTCTCCTCTTTTTCAATGGATAGTTAAGTTTCATGAATTAATGCATTGGCCATAACTTTTGGAATACTGCTAATTAATCATGATCTTGGTGTATTCATTACTGTGCACCTGATTTTATGGCTCTGGTTCACACTGTTAAATATGTGGCTGCCTGTTAATTCAGGGAGAATTTCTTTATGTTTTTGAGAAGTATCCTTTCATACTTCTTTCTTCTTTAAGAAGGAATGTTTTTTACATTTTATTAAATGCCTTTTCATATCCATTTATTTTTTCTTATATAACATTAATACCATACTCTATCAGTTTTTCTTATCTTAGACTGTGCTGAATCTTTTGGTTGTAGTAAATTATTGTTTTTCTACCTGAGGAAAGGAATCACAGAGATAAATAGAGAGGCAAGATATTTGTGGGACACAGAAATGGATGATTATCTGTTGATGATAACATATTCAGCTGAACTGGGGTGAAGTGTATTCATGTTGGGTAAATTCACTTTGTAAGCTGTAGTGAGGTATAGTGATTGAATGTTTAAAATAATTAAAATTTCGTTTCCAGTGTTTGCAGTGGGATTTTTATAGAAACTTAGAGCTATCTGTTAATTTTGGTCAATAATTGCATTTGTGGATCTGGCCCCACTGCACAGAATAAGTGCTGTGCACGGAAAGCCAGATCTCATATGAGTGATCGTGTATTGAATCCTAGGCAGTGTGAAAAAATATGCTGGGTGCACATATGTGCATGACCACAGATTCCTCATAGAATGGAAGAAGAGGGATTGTGGCATGACCATGTCCCATTGGGGAGTGCTTTCTTACTCTCTTTCTCTCTCTCTCTCTCTCTTGAGCACACATGCCCATTGGCAATTTGTTAAAAATTGTATTTGTGTGTGAGAGAAAGGAGGAAATAAAGAGCAGAGAGAAGGAAAGATGAAGCATAACAGAAGGATGTTTCTAAATTTATTAATAGATTTATTCAGACTTGATAACATGAAAGGGGTTAGTCAAGGTTGGTCAACATTCTTCTAGGCTCTAAAAACATTTATGAAAAATAGGAGTAACATCCTTAAAAATTTGAAAAAAAATTTACCTAAAATAATTAGTATCCAAATAGTTGAGGGGATAACGCCTTAATGTTTTTGAGTGCTTCCAAGAGCAATTGGATTGTTTAAGATTTCTACTTCCTTTACTGTCAATTTTGATAATATACATTTATCAGCAACACATCTTAGTCCAGGACCAATTCGCTCTCCTTTTTCTCCTTATGGTACATCTTTCTTTTAATTGCCACCTACAATTGTCCTCTTAGCCCATGGAAGACAGAAGTCTTTCTTGATTTTATCCTTTCTTTCTGACCCTGTGGTTCTTAAGAGATTTCATAGCTTTTAAAATGGAAATAATGATGGAATTAAGAAACTGAAAGTAAATATTTTATACTTTATATTTTCAATCATTTTTTCTCATCTCGTTCTCTACCCTACAAGTAAGAACAGTATCTATCAAAATTTCATGCTGAATCTTAACTTTCTTTAGTATCTGAGAGTAAGATTAGGATTAACCTGTATCATAAGAGATTAGTCAATATTCTAGTATTTAATTACAGGAATTAGGCTATGTTCTATACTCACCACATACATGCACATTATAATATTAAATTTTATTCAAACCATCTGTCTTCATAGTTGTTTCAGGCTCCAAGGCCTACATACAGTCTTAGGGCACCACTTCATCTATTAATATTTGCACTCCTTTCTTTCCTCCAGGAATCACTTTTAGTCTTCTTACCTGAGAATTAGTTTGAAAACTAAGACAAGAAATCCAGTGAATTAAAAAACAGCAGCAGGCTTTGTGGAATACTACTGGGTTGTGGAAAAAGTCATGATGCATTCTTCTGTTTTTCTAGGCAAAAATGTGTCACAGCCTTTTTTTTTTTTTTTTTTTTTTTTTTTTTTTTTTTTTTATAGGGGTCTCCCCCATTTTTTTTTTTTTTGTTATAAGGTGCATGCACTCACCAGACAGACAGAGAGAGACAGAGAGATAGAAAGCGAGAAATCACCCCCCAGAGGGGATGGCCATGCCACAATCCCTTCTCCTCCATTCTCCTCTTGGGATCTTGGGCATGCACACACATGCGCCCAGCATGAGTTTAAGCCAACGGGTCCGGGACTCAAACAGCGATCAACTACATGGGAGTCCAACAACATAGCCATTACGCTAACTGCTGGTCCCTGTCACAACTTTTCTGACAACCCAGTAGATGTGTTAAAGGAAGTCAGTGGATATAACATTGGGAAAGGGAGAGAGTAAAGATCTTTCAAAAGGTGGCAGTTATTTCAGGATACTTTTTTTAAAGAGATTTTTTGCTATAGGGCATGTATGCTGGCTGACAGAGACAGAAAAACAGAAAGTAAGAAATCACCCCCACACACACACACTCCCCAGAGGGGATGACCATGTCATAATATCTTCTTCTCCCTTCTCTTGAGATATTGGGCATGCATGTGCATGCACTTGGTGTGAGTTTTAAGCCACTGGCTCCAGGACTTGAACTGTGGTCAGTTACATGAGAGTCCAGCAACATAACCATTATGCTATCTGCTGGTTTCCAGGATTTTTGTGTATGTGGTTTTTTTTTTTTTAATAGGAGGGATATAGGTGGAAATATAACCTATGCATCAGTGTCACTTGTGGGAATATACGTACAAAAAATAATTTTAAAAAGACCAGCCAGTGATATAAAGATAAGACAGCTGGATCCCACATGGCTGACTGCATAGTTCAAGTCCAGGACCAAGTAGCTAAAGAAACACACGAGGTGTGTGTGTGTGTGTGTGTGTGTGTGTGTGTGTGTGTGCGTGCCTCAAATTCCAAAAGCAAGGAGAAATGAGGAGAAAGGATTTCAACCTCACCATTTCCCATAGGGTTCTCTCTCTCTCTCTCTCTCTCTCTGGTGAGCGCCTGTGCCCTCTGACAGAAAAAAACTTCCAAAGGTATGCATCTCTGTATAGCTATGTGTAGGTCTATTTAACTCTATAGACATGTGTGCAGTCTGATTTCAGTGATCTGATATGGAGTGCTGGAATCTCTAGATCTGAAAGTGCCCCACAGGGAAAAATACAAGCCTTCTAGGATAGAATCCAAGTCCTATTCTGTTTTTGTTTTAATCCCAGAACTTGTTTTTAATGTTCTTACTTTATTTATTTATTTTTTTAGCCCTTTAGGGTTTACAATTTAGGGCAGGTCCCACAGCACAGTGATTAAATGCTGTGCGTAGAAAGCCAAGTCCCATATGACCTATCACTGTTCAATTCCTGCCCCTGCAGCTTGAAAACGTACTGGTACCAGAGCCCACATGCCCCAGATCCTGAAAGGATGGAAAGATGGGAGAAAGAGGGTTGTGATGTGAACATGCTCTGTTCTGGGGTTCTCTCTATCCTCTCTCTCTCTCTCTCTCTGCCAAGTGCACCTGCCTTCTGGCAATAAAATTTTTTAGAAAAAGCTTTTATGATTCAGTGGTTTAGGTATATATACGGAGTTGTGCAACCATCACCACAATCAGCTTTAGATCATTACCCCAAGGAAATTCTATACCTCCTAATTGTTCACCTCCAATTTATCTGTCCTCCCCACAGGCCTAGGCAACCACTAATCTCCTGTACGCCCCTATAGGTTTGCCTGTTCTCAATATGTTAAATCAATGAAAGTACATAATAAATGGTGTTTTGTGACTAGCTTCTTTCAGTTACCATATTTTCAAGGTTCATTCATGTCACAGTATGTATTAATACTTCATATTTTATCAAATATTATATCATTGTGCAGACAATTTATTTATTCTTTTAACAGTTAATGGACATTTGGATTTTTTAGTATAATGAATCACACTGCAGTGGTTGCTTATTTGCAAGTGTTTATGTGGATATGTTTTTATTTTCTGGGGTATATACCTAGGAGTGGAATTGCTGGATTTAATAGTAACTCAATATTTACTTTTTAAAAAATGCTAGAAGGTGCATGTGCTCTCTAGAGAGACAGAGAAACTGAGGGAGGGAGAGGGAAAAAAACACTCCCCAGTGGAGCAAGGTCCTGCTATAACCCCTTTTCCTTGTTCTCCCATCTCTTCTCCATTTGCTCATCCAATTGGAATTTTGGCCATGCATGCACACAGGCCCGCAAGTGCCAGAGCCTGGACTTAACCCATGTGACTGGCCATTTGAGACATGGTCCCTAACTGCCAGGCATTGTTTAGCCCTTTGAGGACCAGGTGCTTTTCCACAGCAGCTGCACCACTGTATGTTCCCACCAGCTAAGTACAAGGTATGACCAGCCCTTGATATAGTAGCTGGTGCTTAGTATGTTCTCGAAAATATCTGTTGAAGTCCAGAAGGAAAGGGGGGGTGTGGGGGGGGAGCCCAGCATTCACAAGGCTATGCTGGTTTTCAAAGAGTTGAGTTTTGAGAAACCTGATCACTATTCCTGAGCCTCGGAGCAAAGACCAAGAGACCAACACCTCAGCTGTACACTTCAATGGCAGAAAAGTGGTGGTGTTCATCCAGCTACCATCAGCCCTGTCTCACACACCCAGGAACTGCAAGTGTGTCTGGGTATGACACCCCCGTTAGACAGATCAAAAATTATAGCAAAGACGGAGAGTTGGGCCTAACCACCCAGCCCAAAACAATGGGGCCCACCATTCAGTGGGGGCCGGGCTCCTCTGGGCTGTGATGTCGTGATGTTGCAGACTCCACTTCCCACCTCCGAACTGTGCTTATTCACAGCACTGCTGACACCAAATGTGTGGAATTTGTTCTCACACCAATCAATTCTCCAATGCTCCAGACACCGCCGCTGTCCTACCACTCAATTAAATTTGGTCACTACCTACCTGGAGTCAGCACCTGCCCCACAGGTTAAAGTTTCAGTCCTGTAAGCCCACCCCTTCAGATCTGGTTGCAAGCCCAGGCCACTGAACTTCCAACCCACCAGTTATAAAGTCAGATGGTTCCCCCAAATCCCTCCTCAGGCTTGACAATTTGCTAAAACGGCTTCTAAAATTCAGGGCAATACTTACATTACTGATTTATTAAAAACAAAGAGGACTCAGGAACAGCCAAATGGAAGTGATGAAACAGAGCAAGCTCTGAGGAAGGGTCACAGGCTTCCATGCCCTCTCTGAGCACACGTCCCTCCCAGGGCCTGCCTGTGTTCACCCAGCCAGAAGCTCTGCAAACCTATTGCTTGGGGTTTTTATAGAACTTTCATTACACAGAGATGACTGATTAAATCACTGGCCCTTGTGATTAACTCGACTCCAGCCCTTCTCTGCCACAAGGTCAGGCTGAAAGTTCCAACCCTCGATTAGATTCACTCAGCTCCTCTGGCAACCAGGGCCTTTCAGGAAGTTGTCTAGGAGCTTCCCCTGCCAGGCATCTCATTAGCATAAACTCAGGTATGGCTGAAAGGGGCTTTATTAAGAATAATAAGAAAGTCCCTCCCTCTCCCCACCCCTGCCCCACCTTCTCCACTTCTCCATTCTCTGGGCCCTCATTGTTCAGGAAAGTACAAGTTTCAGGAGCTGGAGTCCAGGAACTGGGACAACACCCATTACCTACTTCTTAGTGCTGCATGCCACCCTCCTCAAGCCTCCCAGGCTCATCACTTCCTTACCTTCCTCAGAGTCCTCCAGCCAGCCCCCACTGGTTTCCAGTTCTTGCCGCTTTGCCTGCAGCCTTCTCCCAGTGCCTCATCTAACTCTGCACAATGATCTTGCAGCTTAGGCACCTCACTTTCTTCTACAGGCCTTTTCCAGTTTTCAGGTCTGGCATAGAATCCACTCTGTTTCTTAGGTAGAGCTGCATTTGCTCCATGGAGGGAGGAGCAGTACCAGCTGTTCCTCTTTATCCCTGTGGTGCCTAGCAGAGTGCTGAGCACGTGGTAGGAGGTCAGAAAGTATTTGTTGAATGAGTGAATGATGTACTTTTCCAGTTCAGAGCTGTCTGATCATTGAACCTTTGCAAACACCAGCAAGTGGTACCTTAGGACCCAGAGGAGAAAATCACAGACCTCTACATCTCACTGTGGCATGCAAACCTTTGTCAGCAGTTCTGTGATTAATCAGCCCAGAGAAATCTTCTGTGTTCAGAAATGAAAAACTTGCAATTGTTCGCTGCCACTAGTAGACTAAATGAGCTTGTGCCACAGATAGGCTCCAGGTATAACAATGATTCCTTCAGCTCCAGGGTGTAGGCAGAGGAGGGATGGAATGTCTGGGCAGCTGGACCCAGGCCCAAGCCCTCTGGCATGACCAGCCCTGTCCATTCACTCCAGTGTGCCATTCAAAGCTAGCCTGGGCCATCTGGGTCGAGTTTGAACAGGCTTGCAAACATGGACAGCCACTGCTACAGATTTGACTTGTACTCTCATTTACTACTATGGAGGAGACTTTGAAACTTTGTGAAAATGGAATTAAAGTATGAGTTTAATTTGGTGCAAAACTTTTTAAATCTATGCATAGTTTTCTCAAGATATGTATTTCCATGAACTTTTGGAACCTCCCCCCCCCTACATTTTTGTTCTTACTAGTTTTTAAGTAATTGTGTCCTTAGATGAAGAATTCAAAGGAAAACACTGTATTTTCAGGCTCTGCAGAACCTAGCCACACGCTATTCCCCCTGAGGCCTGGGTTTTTTCCAACTATTAAAAACTGAGAAAAATGGGACAAGCTTTCTCAGCACTAGTAGAATTAGCAGCAGTAGTAGTGGTTATAGCAGTAATTAGTAAGAGTAGAAGCAGCAGTGCTTGTACCAATAGTATTTGCAAGGAGAAAAATTAGTTGGGATGAAATATCTAAGCTTATTTTTCTTTTACTTTTAGTTTTTGCTATAGAGTATGTGTGCTTGCCAGAGAGACAGAGACAGTGAGAGGGAAAGTGAGAAATCACCCCCCGGGGGGATGGCCATACCACAGTCCGTTCTCCTCCATTGTCCTCTGAGGATCTGGGGCACACACACATACATCTGCCCAGTGTGGTTTTCAAGTCACTGGATCTGGAACTTGAATTACAGTAGGCCATGTGGGATCTAGAACCTTAACCTCTACACCACCTACTGGCCCTCTTTCTTTGTTTTTAATTACCAGATGTTGTGTACTGAATGTACAGAAAGAGGTAGAGAGACTAAGAGGGGAAGAGAGAGAAAGCTGCTCCAATGGAATGTGCTCACACCACAATATCATCTCCATTTCTTCATGCTATTGGGATTTTGGGCACCCACACACACTTGACCTGCATGATTCTTGAGCCACTGGGGCCAACATGGGATCTGCCATGTGGGATCCAGGTCCCTTAACCCTTAGGCTGTGAGCTGTTTCTCTAATGTTACATTTTTCCTATGTGGATCCTTAGAGGTCAAAGGATTCATAGCTGGAAGCAACCAGGTACAAACAAGAAATCTTATTTAAAATTTAAACAAAATTAAAAACCTTGTGTTTCATCCTTAAAACTCCATGCAAAATGCACTTGCTATTCCTTAATATTTCTGGCAATCCTCCTTTCTCAAAAAATGAGTTATAAATATGCTCCTGGAACACTAGGCAAGTTTGCACTAGGACTTCCTGACACTCTCCCACCTCCCTGCTTCCGAGCCCCCTGCGGCTGCTCGACCCCAGTCAAGGAAGGTCAACTGTGCACTGGCCTAACTCTGTCCTGGTGTAGTTTCTTCACTGCCCAAGATGGCATGATAAAAGAAAAACCACAAAATGCCCACATTAATAGGGAAAATCATGGATGGGATACAAAAGAAAAAGAGGAAGGGCTATTTAGTCATTTCTTTTTCTTAAGGGAACAGAATACGTGTTTTTTTCTAAGCTGAGATGCCAGTATTTGGGGCATGCAGTGGACCTCCCAGTAGCTCACTGCAATTCCGAACAGCTGGGAACCTTGTTCTGACAGCATCGCAGGCTGTCTGTCAGTGGTCCATCATTGTTTATCATACTCAGATTCAATTAAGCTTGGCATGTGCTATAAGTCTGGAAACCCTGCCAGATATGATCTCTGGTTGCAACTTGGCTGCCTCTGACTACAGAGGTTAGATTGGTATTTGATCATCAGTTCGGGGGTGGACATTTGGGCCTTCTTGGGTTATGTGAGGTACAGTGTTTTCATGAGACCAGAGTAACGCTCCAGACGCTGTGTCCACCCAGAGGGAGTGCTCTGGAAAAGGTGCTAATATATTTTTGGCACTAGACAGGACATTTTTAGTGGGTGAATATGATAATCAGGCTGAATCCTAACTTTCCTGCGGCTGTCCTGATTCTGTGCTGACTCAGCGTTCCTGCTGGCTTTCTGCCCATGTATGAAAGGTACCATCCGAAGCCTGAGGAAAATGCTCGGTCATCTTTCTTTATCATTTCTAAAGAATTATCTTTATCTGGACAAATAGCCCAGCTCGTCGTCCATAAAATAAGAGAACAGGATTTAATAATCTCTAAAGTGCCTTCCAGTGTATGTATTTTTGAATTTTGACATTTCCCATCAAATCGTCTGAGAATCAAAGATGCTTCATAACCCAATAGGGAAAAAAGGAGATTTTTCAAATATTTTATGAGCCAAAGACTCCAAGGAAGTAGAAGAATGTCCTAAGTCAGTATCCAGACTGCATAAGACTGAAATGTCTACTCCCTTCATAGCAGAAAGAATCACACTATAACTTCATGAGGATTGGTCGAGATGGAGCAAGGATGCCTGAAGCCAATGGTAAATGGTCCCACCAGCTCTTCTGGAGAAATTTATGTTAGCTCACCCTGGTGAATACAAAAATGTGTATGTCTCTTAGGCCTTGATGGACAGGCTCCGTTTGAAACACTCCCTGCTCTGTCTATCTATCTTGGGCAGGCAAGGCTGGCTTTTTAGTACATATTTCACCGATGGTCAGATTTTTAAAACTTGAGGCTAGTTCAGAGAACACAGTTCCAAGGCTTTTACCTAAGTATGAAGAGAAGGGAAGCTAGGTAGTCTGTGGAGGGATGGCAGGGCAATTGGCATGCTTAGGGTGGCACAGTAGGGAATGGGAGCTGACCTGCCAGGAGCTCTGCTTGATGAGGAATGCTTGGTTTCAATGGGGGAGAACATTCAGTAGCTTATTTCTAATTCAACAACAGCGAATGGTAAAGAGGGTTGACTGCAGACAGTGAGAGCTGGAGGAGGCCTTGCAGTTCACCTCAGCCAACCCTCACTCTGCAGATGGAGAGCATGGAAACCCAGCACAGCAGAGCGATTGGGCACAGTTCCCACCCCCAATACCTGGTACAGTCAGGTGTAGAATTCTAGCTGGCCCTTGGACAAACCCTTGCAGGTCACTTTCTGGTTGTGTTTCCTCGGTGTTTTTACACAGTGCTCCTGAGCCTCAGGTTCTTCACGGGAAAACAAGAATGAGCTTCATTGCTTTTTAGGATTCCTACACATACTAAACGCTTCCCATTGCCCAGTGCCTCCAGCGTGGGGGAAGCAAGTGTTGTTTTCTTGCTCTCCCCGCGTCTTATCATAGGTTAAATCGAAACGCCAAGAAGTCTGTGATTTCCTCTTTGAAACCTGCTCTGTTTGCAGTCTGGTGTTGCATAATGGCTGGAAGAGGACGCAGGTCCCCAGGGAGCTGTCGCGATGTGACCAGACACGCTGGAGCGGGTGGGACATTCGGTCCAGCAGGGGGCAGCAAAGCACGCCCGGCGTCCTTGCGCATCATTGCTTGCAAACAGCGAGCCATTATACTCCCCTCAGAAAGGCCCAAAGAGATCCTTTCGCATCGCGTTCTTCCCAATGGAAGTATTTTTCCTGTTTCATTTAAGTGAAGACACAGTGTTTTGAGAACTGATATGTGCCCACGTGTTTGTTTTTAGTTTCTGCTTTGTTTGGTTCAGCTTAGTTTGAGCAGGCAATAAATACCACTTGTGGGCCCTGCATTTATTAAGCATCTCGGTACTAGACATCTTGTATTCCTTATCATGACTGATTTTCTTAGCACCCTCCACAACAATCCTTTTGATTCCCAATTTACAGTGGATGACTGTGTCATTCAGATCAGTTTAGAAATGTGAGGGAGGCAAAGGCTCTTTCTAAAGAAGAATGGGGCTGGAATGAAGAGAGGACAGGTATCTTATTTTCCTGTTCCTGCCTCTTTTCTGTCCAAACATATTAGACAAACTTGATTAAATCCCTGAAGTAAATCAGACCCCTTCATACATGCTGAAGAACAAAAAAGGACAGGATAAGACTTCGCTTCCATTTGAAAGATAATATATAATTTTTCTCTCCTCTGAGCAACTGATGTGGGAGGAGGAAGGAGATGGATCACTCCCAGGAGGAGAGATGCAAGTTAGACCTCCTCACCTGAGAACTCCTTAACGCCAGAATCTGCAGTTTCACAAGCTCCCAGGAGCTCTCTGTGCACTTTGTGGTGTGAGAAACCCAGCCCCGGAGGGCACCAGTAGCTGCCTTCAAATATTTGGAAGACCAATATTTGAAAGAGTGAGTGTGTTTGCTTTCCTTTGTCCTAAAAGGCAGATTTAGGTTTAATTAATGAAAACTACAAGAGAAGAAAGTTTCCAAATCCTGTGAAGAACAGAGGATTCAGAGTTGGACCTTACCTTAAACCTCATTACCTCTTAACTAGTTATTGGGTGAGTTGAAGCTAGAGAAACTCACTAAACTACTCTGTTCTTATTAGCTATGAAATGGAGGTATTGATATCTAATCAATACCTAATCAATGGGTTGTGTGGGAATTTTTTTTTCTATTCAATGAAATAATAAAGTTGAACATTTTAAAGTAGCATGGAAATGTCAGTTCTAATCGTCGACAAGTGCAAGGGTCCAGATGGAGAGACTGAGCACCTCGTCAGGGACAGGGGAGCAGCGTGAGTGGGGAAGTGGTATATGTTTGCATCTCCTAAGAGATTCGGTGTGCTGGAGCTTAGGGGGTGGGGTGGGAGTAATGGAAAGGCCTGATGAGAAAACCAATGGCAAAATGAGGACTAGAACCCAGAGGTTCACTCATTTGTAGTTACGATCAGTGATCTAATAATCCACCTCCTTCAACATCTTGGCTCCTTGGAACTAATGCTTGGTGATGTCTGGTTAGTTGGGAACCTTACCAACCACCTGGACTTCGACACTAACTAGGAGCTCAGGAGAAGGCAGTCTGTTTACTGTCACTGGCTGTTCTATAGCCACACAATTACACACGAAGTGGAAACAATGGAGAGAAGTGACTTGATTGTGACCGCTGGAACCCAAAGCAGTACTTGTCTTGTCAACACTGTGTCATTAGCCAGGAAAGAAGCCTGGCCTCTATGGGGAGGCAGGGCCCCAGAGACTGAGGACTAGATAGCACTGGGCACTGCAGGGGCCTCTCCTTGCAGGGCAGCAGAAAACAGGAAAGCGAGGAGACTTGCACAGGAGGCCCTGCTCTATGTCTGGCACATAGAAAGTCCTGCACCAAAGCTTGTAAATGAGTGAAGGAATGGATAACAAGCAGGAGACTCAGCCAGTGGGCTTGTTCTCATCCACCAAGCACATCTCACTCCACATCCCCACAGAGCACCCAAACAAAGACAAAACCCCCACCAGGTTGGAATCCGTTGGTTCTAATTTACTCCTTTGATCGGACTTATACAACATTCTTTAAATACTGAGTTAATTAAGGAAAGAGCATATTGTTCTATCAAGTTCCACCTCAGAGAATGCCCATTAACCTAACCTAGTATGTTGCCTTAATTTTGTCATTGTTGACTGTTGCTGGACTTGCCAATCAAGCTCAACACCACAATTGTTCCATGTTTCAGCTGTTTTTCAGCCATCGAACATTTTGTTTCCAAAGATGGAGGGCTGGGGTGGCAGAGAAGCTGAGAAATGTGTAATCAGCCAATGAGAAATTGGGGTTAGAATTTGAAACACCGTTGGCTTACATAACCTTCATTGGACCAAAATAGCCCTCTACTTTAGGTGTTTTCTTCCCAAATGAAGGCAAGATTTCCTCCTCCTGCTCCCTTCCCCCTTCTCCCTCTGCCTGGGATCTCCCAGGGCCCAGGATTCTTCTGGATGCTATGCATTGTGGAAACAGGTAGCCTCCAGCTCATTCAGGGGACACCGGAATTCAATACTGTTTGTTCAGCACCTTTTTGTTCAGCCCTGAACAAATGAATGAATGAATGATGTAGAGGACACCTCATAGTTTACACTTTGTTGTTGTTTTTATTGATTTCTATCTGAAAAACAGACACCCATCTCTTCTCATTTTTGATAGTTCTGTGTTGTATTTTTCTGTTCATTTCATTCTTTTTAAGCACAGTGCCATTCAAAGCATGTGGAAGTTGCAATCAGGCTGTGTACACGTTAGTCCCAGCCCTGGCCAACTGACTCGCTGGCCAACTATAAGGATGTCACGTGCCCCTGCAAGCCTCAGAACAGAGACTTAGCTAAACTCTCACATTCCGTAATGTATAGCAAGGAGCTCAGGGAAAGTATCATGCAGATGTCTCTGTCTCTGTCTCTGTCTCTCTCTGTCTCCGTCTCTCTCGATCTTTTTTTATTTAATTCCTCTACTGTGTCGGTCCCATTTGCTTTCTCTAATGTTCTCTTTTCTGTCCTCAAGACTGGCATTTTAAAAACTGTTGCTGTTAAAATGAGTACTTGCCTTTTAAAAAATCTTCAAGTTGCTAAGCAGCATCTACCCCCCCCCTCCCCTTTTATGCAGCCTGGTTGCCATAGTATCATTTGAGCATGGTAACAAGAAGCAAAGAGCAATCATTTTTCGCTAAATAGGGTTGGGCAGACGATAAACATGCGGGAATGTTTCCTACCACCCATCTCGAGGCAGGGGGACACTGCGCTGTAGTGCACTACCCGGTTTCTTTCATCAGTTACTACCTTGGCTTCCTGTGCACTTACAGCTGTGCTCACCTGTGGCTGCCTGCCTGTCACAGCCCTGCCACAACGCTTCCTAAAAAGGCTTCTGAAGGGATGCTACTGTTACTCCCTTATTTGTAGCTATTTAGGGCTAAATGCAGACTCAGATCCTTCTCAGATAGTTGCTAAACATAGAGCATCGAGTGTGAATCAGTGTTGCAACTAAAGGTACTAGTGTCACAGTAGGTTTGGAAAGATAATAAGCGTCATCAGAGTGACATCAAAGGGTGCTCTTTAAAAATAGGCCAGATTAAGAAAGATGAAAATAAAGAAACGAACTGAAATTTAACATGTATTTGAGAAATATATATCCCAGACTTTTATTCTTCAACTTGAGGCTTACCAGGTCAGGCATATAAACTGCAACACCAATCCTGAAGGGGAAGAGACTTTTCCCCTTTGACTCAAGTTAGTTGAGCTGCTTCAGGTTCCTTGGCCAGGCTGCTCAGGTGCAGCTCTGTCATAAAACACTGCAATGTTTCTGAAGTGTTTGGTGCGGTCCCTCAGTCCCAGGGTCTCCTAGCTGTTCAGCCACCCATGCCCCAGCTGCAGGACCTTTTGGGGATCCCCATAGCCCAGTATCTAAGGAGTCAAGGCCAGCACAGCTAGGAGTCCCCAGGAGCCTGTCTCAGCTCTGGGGAAGCAACTGTTCTGATTGACTAATATTCCTATCATATTCCTTGTTGCATATTTTGAATACCTTCCCTTCATACTGTCCTCCTGTGCTCCAAAATTATTTCTAAATAGTTACGTCAGTTTTTTCTTAAGGAAGCAAAATTTACTCTCCCAGATTAAGCCATCAGTAGACACCCTCTACAAAACTCAGACTTCCTTGGGAAGATAATTCCCTTTGAACTTAGATCGCAGAATAGAGATGGACAAGCACTGTCACTCGTACTCTCATGCTCGGCTGCCCCATGACAATGACACACGATTGCCAAGCAGCTGGCTAAAGTAGGAAGCGCACTCCACGGTTCCACAGTGCTCACTGTGTTCATCTCCTGAACCGATTCCCTCCATCTTAAACACACACGGCTCACAGGGATTTAGAGAAAGGGTTTTTCAGGCTAAGACAGGGTGGTCCCCAGACTGGTTCACGTCTCCCTCAAAGTAGAGCAAAACTTTCTTCTGATGGTCTTCCAGGGACTTTATTTCAACTGACAGCTTCTTCACATGGGAAGCCACTTCAAGACTCATAACATGTTTTGCCAGAGGGATCTTAGAACCCAAGAAGGAAGCAGGATTTTTTTTTTTCCACATGGGTGCTTCAGACGCCACAGATGTCTTGGGTCCATCCAGTGCCTCTCAGAAAGAACTTCTCTGAGAAGTCCTATAGTCAGCCAACTCAAGACTCACTGACTCTTACTCTAGAAATTTCTCTGTGATGCCTATGGAATGCATTTTTGAAGTCCAACTTTCTTTTGTCTGGCCTCCAGCTGAAGCAGAGGTTAGTGATCAGATGCCCTGTAACTTAGACCTTCTGAGTAACAGCTTTCTTGGCTCTCCCACTTCATTCCCTTTTCTGAAGTCCCTCATCAAGTGAGATAGCTCCCTTCTCCACGTCTGAGTACTGCCTTCCATATAGTCCTTTGCATAATGATGCTCACATCCCTCATTTTCATCATTTCTATGACTACCTAACAAAGGTATGTTTCCTGAAAAGAGCTCTTTCCATTTATTCCAGATCATACAAACTCCACACAGTCCCTTACCTGACCCAAAAGATCATTAGTCAGAGCCTCATGAGTTTTTTTTTTTTTCTGTTTTGTTGGCCAGTCACTCTTTCGATTAAGTTCCAATGGTATGCCAATAAATGTTTTATAGCCAGTTCTCTGAGGGGAGTGGGAGAAAGCCAAGCATAGAAAGGGAAAGCCCTGATGTGTGTCATCTGCCTATTCTTATGGTGTAAATACTCCCACCATGGCCAACTTCAAAGTACTAATATACAGCCACTGTATGAAGGTGTGGGAGAATATGTGCACAACTGATTCTTGTGAGCAGGTATGAAGTGACTGTAAATAGCACACCATTGACGTAACCCCTTTTCCGGTTGAATAAGAATGTTGCTGTTGTTATTGTTTTTCATCTTCTTCACTATGTCTTGTTTCCATCTTTCATCAGATTGTTAATTCTGTAAGCCAAAGGTTTTTGGCCAAAGGTCCTTTATGTTTATATAAACAAATGAAGTACATATGAGCAACCCCAGCATGATTTCCAACTGGAGGAAGATTTTAGGCTCTGCATTGTCCTAAAGCTATGAAGAACACTAGAAATGATTAGTTTTGGATTTTGATACCCCACTCTTTGATGACTTACAGCAATCCCGAATTCTATATAATATGCAATATAGTTCTTGATATTTGATTATTTTCTTGAATTATTTGAAATAGATTTAAATGAGCAATAATTTTGGTCTACTTGCAACCATTTGTAAGACTTATTGCTTTCACTGAGGAGGAGTCCTCAGGAACTTTATTTTTGTATACGTGTGTGTGTGTGTGTGTGTGTGTGTGTGTGTGTATGCATGTGCATGCATGTTTGTGGTATTGTTTTGTGATTTTTGGTTTTTATAGATAGCATCTTGCTATGTCACAAATCATGCCTCAGTCTTTCAAGTAGCTCAGCTACTGGTGCACAACACCACACCCAGCTTTTTAGGATGGGTGAAGAATCAAACCCAGCCCTCCCATGTGGCTTTAGCCTGCCACTTGACAAGTAGCATTCCCAGCTTATGCTACCACAGTTGGGCCTCGAGAACTCAGTTAATCCACATGTCAATAATGACCTCAAATAGCTGCAGGACGGACTGCTAAAATGGAAGGCCTTGCTCTACCTAGATGCCTCTTTTTAGTGTCTGTCTACAGCTCTGAATTCTCTCTGGTTTCAACATCTACCCAAAACTGAGAGTCATGAGTCATACCACTTAACTGACTGCAGGCCTTTAGTCGTGCTTTCTTCTCAGTCAATACCTTTTTCCATCTCCTGATTTTCTTTCTGTGTTTGGTACATTATTTCATGTTAATTCAGGTAGCTCTAGAAGATTCTTTTATGTATTTCCTCTCCAACAGAGTGCTTCCCCCTTACTAATCTGTTTTGCGATGTAAACCATAGTTTAATGGAGATGAGCCATTCAGTCTTAATGGACTCATGATTTCATTTGATGAATTTCATTTTGATGGGAGAAATAGGCTTAGAATTTCCTGAGATTTCAAACATCAAAATATTAATAAAAAAATTATAAATACAGGAAGGTTCTCCCAATCCATGAATACTTTGTATCTTTCTAACCAGCACTGCGTTATGTAGGATCCAAAGGTTCTATTCCCAGTTCTTGTGGCCATGCTTTCAGCGCCTAGAGGAGTGGTAACTGGGCCTTATAAATATTCCAACTGTCTCCAGGCTAAACGTGGCAGAAGTGGCAGTCCCAGTCTCCTCCTATGGGGAGGTATCCAGAGCAAAAGCTGAAAGGGCTTTAACTTTGAACTAACTCTGTGAAGAGCTAATAGTTGGCATCTAACTGGGTTAGGGAATAGGACTAGAAAACCTCTTTAGATAAACAGTCATTATTGGGACCTTCACAATTACACACTTATCTTACTGTTACTTGTATTTCTACCTTGTTGGTCA
>NW_006159515.1:7646946-7654307 GCF_000334495.1 Tupaia belangeri chinensis | reverse complement strand
GTCAGTGTGACCCATCCTTCTGGATTTCTCCATTTAAATCTCATGGGCTTCACACTGACTAGACCCAAAACAAAGCTTCTCAAATTCAAATTCTCTTCTGTGTTCATATCTCAATTAGTAGGTCTATTCACAGGATTACCCAGTCTATAAACTGAGGAGTCCTACTGGCCTTTTCCCTCCACCTGCTATCCACTGAGTTGTCAAGTCCTATCAATTTTGTTTTCAACTTTCACATTTCTACCTCCTTCTTTCCAGTTCCAACACAACTGCTCTAATTCAAGCTATTTTAATTTTTGCCTCCTGTGGAAGAATGTTTTATTCATAGAACACTTTTGATAACTATCATTTGAATGCCTGGGTTACTATAGAATCTTCCTCTTAACTTGCATTCCTCTCCCAGTCAATTATGCTTTCTGTCTTCTACTTATTGCATATTCCGATGAATGCTCTAGAACATAAAGTGGATCAAGTCACTCTTGGAGATCCTAACCTTTCACCTACCATGTTCCTATTACCTGGTTTATTTTTTCTTATGGCTCCACACACTCTTCAATTTATCCTCCCATGCCCTATCACAGCATTGACTGCCTCTGGAGTCTATTGGACTTTGCATCCCCAGTATCCATTCTTAGACTCAGCCTCACCAAGTTCCTGTTTCCATCTCACCCATCTCAGGGTATCTATCTTAGGACAACATCTCTACCCACACCTGGTGTATTATTAGGCCTTATGCCAGATGATTACTTTCCCCCTTTGGGACTATTTCTTAATCACAGGAGCAGCAAATTCTGGAAACTACATTTACCAGAAGCCCTGCCAGAGGTTTCCTGCTTAGATTCTTCCAAGCAGCACACCTTAAGTGAGATTCAGAGATAGAAGAGAAGTAGACAGCAAGCTTGTTCTTATAGTAACAGGCAAGTCAAAAGTCTTTTGCAGGTGGCCTAAGTGAGATGTGATCATGGCTTTAAGTTCTATTAAAGACTCCCTAGAGAGCAGTTGCAGACATCTAAGATTGTTAGTTAAGGGTCCTTGTAATTCCTGAACTTCCTAATTTCCTAAATCTAAATTATTCTTAGTTCTTTTTTTAATTTTAGTTTTTTAAATTGTAAGTTAACGAGTCATAGCTGTAAAGCTATCTTAAATTCTAAAAGCAGCTCTTATTGACCTTGGTTCCCCCGGTCCCTCAGAGGTTTTGTAAGCCTTGAACTTCTTGCATTAAATCTTTTCTGCTGGAACTATCTGCAGTAGTTTCTATTTTCCTGACCAAACCTTGACTACCACAAATCAGGTAAGCAGTGATTTGGAAATGAGTTTAAGCCAAGCCTCAGCTTCAAGCTTGCTGAAATACAGCCTTTTTGTTCCATCTGTAGTTGCATAAATCCAATGGATTCCATTTCTACTTCAGTTCCTGAGTTGTACTCAGACTCCTTTGCAAGAATTGTACCCCTGTGGTGGATCCCAACCCATTTGGCCAACAAGCTGGTAACTTTCCTAAATTTTATTTGTCATATAAGGGAACTTAACTCTCACCCTTGTTCACTCCACCTCTTGGAGTTGTCCTCAGAATTGGGTAGCCTGTCTAGAACCTGTTATCTAGAAGCTGTTTTCACACAGGTTCATATTCACTACTGCCTGGAAACGTCTGCTCTCATTCTCAACTCACTTTTTGCTCTGATTTTTTTTTTTTTTTTTTTTTTTTTTTTTAGTTCCAGTCAATGTTGACTCACCAGTGAATTCTGCCGCCTGCTCTCCAGGTGGTAAATCATAGACTAAGTTGGCTACCATGCCCAAGGGCCTGCTGTATCCCTGTTTTGTCCTCATCTGTTTCCTTCTGCTGTTGATCTAGACTTACAGTCCACCATAGTTTTCGTGTAGCCTGTCATGGTTAAAGCATTAAGCTAATGAAGTTAGCTTAAAAGTTTATGAAAAAAAAAATGCACAGTATGAGAAAACTATACATGGATTTCAAATATTTTACACCAAAATAGACTCGTATTTTAATTTTCCTTTTCCATGAACTTTTTGAGGCCCCTTTGTGCATCAATTCCTTAAAACACAACTTTTTCTGTCTTATCATTCCATTTCAAGTCCTTTTTGTTGCCAGCTTCGAGTTGGGATATAACTTATAAAAACAAAAAGGCAGTCATGCGGGTCATAATGCATAGATGTTATATTATTTAACATAGAAGAATCATTCTGGTCAGAGCTACTTATGACAGATCTTCAAATTCTTGAAGTTACTTACCCTTTCCTTGCTACATATTCCATCATGACTATCTGTTTTACTTTTTCCACAAATACACTTTTTTCAAGAGTTTATTTGCATCCTGAAAAATCTCTTATTTCATATTTCAGGGCTCAGACCCACACATAAATTCTGCTTTGAATTGGCCTTCTGTACTTTCTATGTGATGCTGAAAGAGCTCTTTCTTTTCCCTGGCACTATCCCTACTTTTCCTTTCGGTTAAATTTTTGTAACCACATGTGTACATTTAGTACTTCAGGACTCGTCCTTTGGAGGTAATTTATGGAAAAACGAACCCATGTGCATTATGAGTGCCAGTGTTGTAACTCCATGCAATCATATAATTTCAGGATCTGTTTCAGCCAGAAGACAGGGAAATCAATCTTTGGTATTCCTGCACAGTTCTTGTGTCCACATTCAGGAGGAACTACGTAGTGCAAAACGCCAAGGCAGCAAGTGTTCTACTCTTAATACTGAAGTAGAGAAATATTTTTTGTTAAAAATTAGAAATGGACATGCTACCTATTGTTCTGAGAAATATTTTAGAAGAGATTCCGCCCACCTATCACATTGTTCTGCAAGATGAGTCACGAGCACCGGGATGCTACAAAAGGCAGATCGTAACATTTTTACTCACAGACCTCCTGTCTGGGCAGACTGTCCACTCAGATCTGTCATGCTAAGTCTTGTAACAGTGATGTGTACTTTCATTGGCATGAGGGCAGGATGATGACTTGATTTTTCCTCAGCATCGACTTCAATATCGGGTTTCATCCTTTTCCCCTCTCTCAAGCCATTGAGTCTTCCTTTAGTCACTTTCCAAAATCCAATTGCCTGCTTTCCAATGAGGGTTTCCATGACTACTTCCATTTGTGGTGTTGTTGCCCCCATGGCTCCATTTGGTCTCTCTCTCCTTTGTGGCACTGAGTTCTTCTTTCTATGTTAGATCTAAACATTTCCGATTCCCTTTCCAACCTCTTTGTTTTTGTATTGTTCTTGACTTTGATCCCAGCCTCCCTGAGCTCAATTTCCATATTGGATTTTGTACTCAGATCAACCAAAGAAAATCAGAATCAAAGTCATATTTTTAAACCTTACCCCTGTCACAGGACGGGTCCAACAAAGATCTCCTGCCTTTTATAAGTGGTGGCCATTAATTTTCTGCCCTGGAAAACAAGGGATAGATAAGAAAAAATCAAGGGAAATCCACCCTCCTCCTACAATAAACTTATACATATGCAAGGTCAACTTTAAAAATAATTCCACAGGCTAACCCAATTGAAATCTTATTTACAGGTAGCCCTGTTGCCTAGTGGTTAAGGGAACCATATCCTACATGGGTGTCCACAGTTTGAGTTCCAGAACTGGAGTCTTGACAAACATGCTGGATACATGTGCATATGTGCCCAAAATCCCAACAGGAAGGAAAAATGGAGGAGAAAGAATTGTGGTATAACCTCATCCCATTGAAAGTTGCTTTTTTCTTCTTTCTCTCTCTGTCTCTGTCTGGAAATCATGTGTTCCCTCTGGCAATTAAGAAAAGAAAATCTCTTCAATCATCATTTCTTTTTCATTTAATCATACTTATCTTTTTAGTTTAAAATGACTTTATCACCCAAAGACACATTGGCAGCACTGAATAAAGGTGAAATATTGAAGAGAGTGGAGGGGAATGTGAGGATTCACTTTTGAATGTGGAAAGCTGAGAGGCAAGAAGGTAGATATTTCTGTAGAGAGACAGTTACAAAACATACAGATCCTAGGGCATGAGGAAATGCGCTTGCATTCTGGATGAACTGGTGGTACTGTTAGTAAATGAAGGTGGAAGGGCAAACTCACGTATTTTGCAGATTTCTTCAACACATTGGCTACAATGCCTGCATGTGACCACTATGAAGCCTCCTACTTTTGCTCTTGACATGTGGTGGCAGGCTGAAGCCTGAGTTTGTGCCCTATGTCTGCAGATGCAATTTAAATCTCTTCACATGTTATTCTTAGAGGAATAGAAAACACAGTATAGGCCTACAATCCTCTACCTAGAACACAAACTTGATTTCTTTCACATTCTCATCCTCCTTCCTCTTCTGCACATTTTTTAAAAAAAAAGTTTATTCATTTATTTATTCCTTGGGAGAGAGAGATTGCCAGAGAGACAGACACCCCTGACAGAGCTATGACCAATAGCCTGTCTCAACCTGACTACCTAGACCATGGACATGCATGTATGTGCCCAATGTGCTCAAGGAAGTCCTAGGACATGAGCACATAACCTTTTTTATGTGGGTCCAGTTGTATTGCTGCTACACCATTGTCTGACTCCTCTTCTCCATTTTAATCTCTTCATGAAAAGGGTTCATTAGTAACTATTCCCATGAGGTTCTACTGGTTGCTTTATCATCCAGAGGTACATAGCTAATGACATAAACATAAACATAAAAAGGAGATACAGAGAGTCTACATAGTCACATAGAATGAATAGATCTGTCAAGGTTTTTAAAATATGAGGCATCTTCATATATTGGAAAGCATAAAAGTTCCGGACTTAGATGATCTGAGTATGGGTCTTTATTCTGCCTCTCATGCAGCCAGATGCCTTGTAGTAGTAAGTTATTTAACCTCTCAGAACTTGAGTTTACCCAGGAAAGGGAGAATAAAGATGTCTCCCACTTGAAGTTGTGAAGATTATAAAATAAAGTTTGTAATGTATCTGAAAGAATATGAAGTCAAATTAAATTTCAGTAAAGATTATCTTTAATATATACTGGTAAGAATAAAATATGAAGACAGTTTTAGTTTCTAGATCTTTTGCCTGGAAATTTTTCTGTCCATATTCAGTGTATCCCACAACACAATTAAGTGAGTAATATGTAGGAGCCAGTGTAAAACTTGATATTCTTTCTTTTCATGGATTTCAGTGGAGCATGTGACTTGGACTTATTTTGAAAACATATCATCGAGAAGAGTACCCTTACTAGACTCATGATATTTGTGGGCATTTTTGACCATTTTGGCATTCTGTATTTGGAAAATCAGTCGTGAGTCATTATATAGTCCAAGTCATCGAGAGAGCCCTCAAAGTCACTCATTTCAATGCAATGTTTATATGCCATTGTCCTTGTGCAGAGGATAGTGCTAGATGCTGAGAGATAGGGAGTGGTTAAGGAAGAATACTGTTCTGTCTCAAAGAACAGTAAATATGGCTGAGACCTAGGCATTGGAAAAATGGCCAATGGAAAGCCATGAATGAATGCAATGAGCAAGCAGTACAAGAAATGTAGAGAAAGAGGTTCATTCTGGCTGGGGGAAACCAATTAGTGGTTGAGGTAGCATTTAGACCTGGCATTGAAGAATGATCAAAATCTGACCTAAAATGAGAACAGAGAGGCAAATGAGGTTAAGTATCTGCATTGTCATAGTCAGGGAATGAACTTGGCAAAAGTTACGGCTTTGGAAGCAAATAATCCAGGTTTAATAACCAGATGGAACCCTAGAATCCAATCCAGTCATTTTGGTAGCACAATATGCCAGATTAATTCATGGAATGCTTAAAATGTAACTTGAAAAGTCTGGACTTTATGTCACAGGTTATGCATATTTCCTGGAGGTTTTTGATAGCAGGATTAAATGTAGTATTTGTAGGTCTTATTCCTATTTTTTCTCCTTTTATAGCACTGGTTCTCAAACCTGGAGAGATACTGGGGAGCTTGTTAAAATCTGAAGTGCTAGCCCCCCACTGCCAGAGTTTTCTGATGTGGTGTGTTGAGGTGATGCCTAAGAACCCGCATTTCTATCAGAATCTCAGCTGTCGCTGAGGCTGGCCTGGAGACCACGCTGGATAATCACTGCTCTGTCACAGTGTTCTCCTGGTTATCAACTCTGGGTTCCTACTAAGATCATCTGAAAAGCTTTTAAGCAATACTGAGTCATGGGCCTAGCCATCGTGATGCAGGTGGGTGGTAGGGTGCTGCTGCATGGTGCTGGAAGCATGTAGGGTCACACAGGCATGCCCATGGATACACTCGCAATCCTGGCTAATAGCAGGGTGAGGGAGGAGGATCATATTGTGAAGACTCTGTTGAGGATGCCTCTCTCTTTCTCAAAATAAATTTTAAAAAAAATTTAATGTAGAATGAAAAACTGAGGCCTGGGTCCTACCCCAGACCAGCTGACCAAAAAATACTGAGGCTGGGAAATAGCTGGAGATAATGTTTAAAAGCTTTGAGGTAATACCTAGGTGAACACTTTTGCTTATTCATAGAAACCAGAAGGAATCATGTCAAGCCAAAGTTTCCTGTTTATCAAGTCTGGATCAAGGCCTGAGACCATATATTCCAATAACCCCCAGAGGATGTCAGTGCTGATGGATAGGGGCTTGAACTTGTAAGGCTATAGAAAGTTCAATACCCACCCCCCATAGGGCATATACACTCATTGGAGACAAAGAAAGGGAAAGTGAGAAATCGCCACCCAGGGAAGATGGCCATGCCACAATCCCTTTTCCTCCGGTTTCTTCCTAGGATGTTGGGCACACATGCACACATACCTGGCATCATTTTCAAGCCACCAGGTCTGGGACTCAAACTAAGGTCGGCCATGTGTGAATCCAGTGCCTTAACCACCATACCCACCTGCTGGCCCTTTTTTCTTCTTCTCATTTTCTTTCCAAGTCTCCATTCAGTGGTTAACTGAGCCTCTCTCTCTCTGCTCTCAATGCAGTGTAATACACGCTATCCTGAGCACTGATTTGAGTTATGACTAAGATAAAAATTAGAGAGACTGTGTGGAGATCTGGTCTGCAGCTAAGTCGACATGGATGTGGGGCACAGGGCAAGCCTTGTGTGCAACCTGACCCAACACAGGTGAGTGTGCCACCAGCAGCCCAGACCTAGTTATATCCTCTGAAGCCCTCTGTCCCCAGCAAATGCTGCACTCCCCCAGCAGGCCACCCACCTACCTCCTCATAGCTCTTCCTCACATCTCCTGAGCTTTGCTTCCCCACCCTTTCTCGGCAACTTGCTTTTTTTTTTTTTTTCTGTACAAATTACTCTTTGTTATAAGCATAATTCCCAAAAAGAGAATAAGAAGCTTTCTGGCATATTTATTAGTCATGAAGGAG
>NW_006159515.1:7639812-7646918 GCF_000334495.1 Tupaia belangeri chinensis | reverse complement strand
GGGAAAAAAAGACTTATCAACAAAATGGAAAATGTCCATTTTTAAATGAAGATCTCTGACAGGTCCTCTGCTAGCACCCGTATTCCTGCCCATTACTTCAAAGGCCTCCTCCCTTATTCGTGTGTGTGTGTGTGTGTGTGTGTGTGTGTGTGTGTGTGTGGTGGGGCATGCGGGCAGAGGAACAGGGGAATGTCTCCCCTTTTTATTTTCTTCATGAACTTGGCCAATGATCTGAAGTGCTCTTGGCTAGAAAACTATATTTAAGGAAGTAAAAATGAAAACATTTCAAGGCTCTAGGTGAATCTCCTTCCTTTACAACCTTGGGTAGATCAATGCTAGGACACCTCAATTATTTCAATTAAAGGACGATATTAGAGCTCAAGCTACACTGTGCTGTTATTGAACGAAGAAGAAAGAAAACAGTAATTGTTTTGCTAAGCTGTGTTTATACGAACAAAAGCTTCTGGAAGAGTTTAGCCCTTGAAATTCTGCTTCGTGGGACCTTGCGACATTACCACTTAGGACAGGGAACTGATAATTTATTTACTGTTGTGTGGGGGAGGAAATTGTTGCCACAGTTCCAGGAGTAACTTCCAAATGGAGATGAATATAGATACATGCAAAGGCTGCAGAAATTCAGGCCAATTGTGATACTCTGTGATACTCACAAATTTGGGTCACTCTCTCAATTAGTTTAGCTCCTCATCTGTGTGAGTGCAGAAACAAAAGCTCCTTGCAGCCCTTGTGGGTTGGCAGAGCATCTTAAAATACCCTCCTAAAGAGGCAGCACCATAAATTCAAAACAGACTTCCAAAATAAGCTCAGCAGGGCAACGCTGGGGAGCTTCCAGAGCCAGGCCCCTCGCCCAGTTCTGGGTGTCTGACACTCCCCTTAGCTAGGAACAGGAAACAGTCCTCTACTAGGAGTCTGCATCTCCTGGGAGGACTCAAACATTCTGGAATCTGATAGAGACTGCTCTATTTCAGATGCGAGCTTTCACAGACCCCCCCTTCTGTCAGTCATTATCAATCTTTTCGCCATGGCAGAAAGAATTTGGTGCACTTAATCTCCAATGAGTGGTCACATGAAAGTCAAGCATTTGACATAGGAAGTTGGATTGGGGCTTTCATCCTGGAAATTGTCAGGGATGTGGGGTCCTGGGCAGTCATAGAACTTGATTCTCTGAGAACCAAGTCCACATTCCACTCTGTTCATCTCAGTGGCCTCTGCTACCAGAGCAAACGTGGACGTGGATGTTTTGGAGCATAAGTACAAATCATCTGTTATGCTTTAAAGTAGGGGTTCCTTTTACTTTCTTTCTTTCTTATTTTTTTTTTTTTTGGAGCTAATTCAGTTGTGCAATACCATCAAGAGGAGCCACTTGTTAATTATATTTAGGTGTGTGTGTTCCTCACTCATGGTGATGATGAATCACAGCCAACTTCAGTTCATTATGTAACTCAACACTTAGAAGGCTTCCCAGCCCTGACACAAGGCCCCCACCCATCTGTGCTCCCTGCAGCAGAGGGGTTCTGCTCTTCTCCACCTGACCTGGCCTTTCTTTGGGAGGAGAAGAGACTGACCCACTTGTAGCTGTTTGCCTGGGATCTGTGCTCAACTTCAAGTCCTGTGTTCAAACAGGAATAGCTAGTCACACTAGAAGGCCTGGCTCTGCTCATTTCAACCTCAGGTACTGAGGGACATTAGCACTGGATTCTGCTAGCTTTCAGTTCTACCCAGGCCTTCTTGCTTGCTCTAGTTTGACTATGTCATGAAACTATGAAATTCAGTGTTGAAATTATATAGACCATATTGTAAAGGTATAAAGTGAAAACTTAATGTCTTCCTGGTGTCCTGGGGGAGGCCTAGTGGGCAGTGATTGACTCGTGGGGATTGCTTCATGGAGGCAACAGTCTCATGAGTAGATTAAAGATGTCTTGTGAGACTTAGTAAGTTATAGTTCTCGTGAGAAGGTGTTAGTTCTCGAGAGGGCTGGTGGTTATAACAGATCAGTTGGCACCCCTCTCTCTCTCTGTGTGCATGCCTGACATCTTCTATACTTCCATTGACCAGGCTGTGGGTCTTTTCTATCTTTATAAAATCATCCAGGCTCAGATGTTTCCATTAGCAACACAGAAATGAACTAAGACCCTAACCCACAGGACTTTAAGAAGACTCCAGGCTCTGGAGTAAGGAGGCAGATTGGGGCATAGCAAGTTTGGGACTTGGGGAGGAGGATAGTTCTCCCTTTCCATGTGGAACCATATACAAATGGGAAAGGGCCTCCCTTCACTGAGGGAGGCAAGGGCCCTATAGGTGAGATGCTTCTCATTCTATTACACTGCAGTAAGAATTAAACCAGGAATCACCGTGTGTGGAGGGAAGACATAATCTTTGGAGCCAAACTGACTTCAGATATTAGTCATGCCGCTTATTCATTCTGTTTCTGATGCAAATTATTTAGTCTGTCTGCTTTAGTTTGTTTTTCTGTTGCTAATAACAGAGCACCATAGCAGACTAGTTAATTTATACAGATTAAAGATTTACTTGCCTCACAGTTTTGGAGTTCTAGGGTCAAGAGACCGCATCTGGTGAGGGCCTTCATGGTGGAGACTTTCTGCACAGTTCCCAAGGCAGCACCAGGCATCATGTGATGAGAGGGCAAAGGAGTATGTCTGTCTGCTCTGGTTTCTCTCACTCTCCTTTTAAAGCTACCAAGATTCAAATATGGGGGCCCCATCTTCATGACTTAATCTAGTCTTAAACACTTTCCAAAACCTTTACATCTTAATATCATAGCTAGATTAAGTTTCCACCTTCTTAATACCATCACAATGGCAGTTAAGTTTCTAATACATGAACTTTTGAAGTTCACATTCAAACCGTAACTTTCTCTCATTTTTTATGTCCTTGTCATTAAAATGCAGCTCATAGAAAACTTCTGGACAGTGTTTCTTATATTGAAAATCCATCAAATTTCAATTTACTTTTCCTAGGCTTCAGAATAAGAGAGTAACCTTGACTTTTAGACCAGGTTTTTATTATCCTTAGAACTTTTTCTCTTTTGCTCCCTCCGTATCTTGCAGATCAACTATACTTTGGCATTCAAGTAATTGTTACTCCCTGCATACTGTCTGAAGTAAAATATTGGGTCATCAGGAAAGTTATGACACATTTTTGCATAGAAAAACAGAAAAATACATCCTAACTTTCCCAATGACCTAATAACTAGCATAAGAAGTCAATCCCTAAATTTCAATGGCTTAATGTAACAAGTTTGTTTTTCATGCTTAGAAGTTTGACAGCAGCAGGGAATGGAATGTTCTGTTCCACATGGACATTCAGGGACCCAAGAACTCTGCCATATTCAGCATATAGTTTCTAATGTAGGGTGGAGAAGGCACATCCACTTTTCTTCAGAAGGCTACATATCACTAGAGTGAATATTCAGTTAGTGAAAAATTAGGCACATATCACTTGGCCCTCCCTAGATGAAATGGTTTGAGAAATACAGTCTTTGGCTATTCAACCACTTCTCGGCCACAATTCTCACGAAGAATTGTCCTTCCAGTGCTAATGCTTCCAGAATTCTAGAATGCATGGGACACTGTGCTGGGCATTCAGAACAAAAGATGATTAAGACACAGTCCTTACACTTAAGAAGCTTACCTTTAATATGGACAAACTATTAACCTTTTGGTCCTACTCTATTCTGAATTGGAACAGTAAGATTTAGCTTTTTGTGTTGTCTTTATTGAAGTAAGGCATAATGAGTACAGAGTACAGGGAGAAATAAAATCAGCTAATAACAACTTTAAAGCTGAGATGGATCATGGTGGTCATCTGTACAAAAACTTGGTCCACAGATAAGAAAAAATGAGACCCAGATAATTTAAATGAATTGCCAAAATTCTCCCAGATCATTAGTGCCAAAGGCTGGTTAAAATCCTGATCTTTTCTTCTTTTAATCCTAAACACTTCCTAATATATAGAAGTTTTTCTGATGACTGGGCACCATAGAAGAGTTTATGAACTCAGCTCCTTTTTAATCTGTGTTTAAGCAAATAGGGATAATGGTGAGTGGAATTGTGCAATGTGGTACTGTTTGTAGATAATACAGTCAGCACTCACCATTATATCTATGAGCATTTGGACCTCATAGCTTCACTGGAAATTATCTTGCCTCTCTGGCATATTATCTTTATATACTCCTTGGATTCTCCCTACATTCAACACCTCAGCTCACATGCCTCAAAACTATCCATTTCTCCTTAGGTATTAATACCCAAAAGGTTTAATTTATCCCATTTGAAGTCTGATGGGTCTCAGAACTTTGAACAATGTTTTGTTTCACATGCAGTGCTTTCTACAATGTACCCCAAACAATTGGCCATATACGAAGCTGGTTTAACTGGCATGTAAAACACAATTATTGTGAGCTCTCCCAAAGGACTCAAATGCATTGGCTCAAATGACTTGGTGTGGCCTGTAAGCTCTGGGTAGATCATCAACTTTTACACTGACAGATAAGAGGGACTTGGGGACTCTGGAGAGTGAGTGGTGATCCTGACCTGCCTGTCTTCAGGCAAGGGATGTATCCAGAATGTGTGGTAATATTTTCCTTAATGTCTATTTCCATTTATGGAGATGCTTCTGACTTGAAATCGTACCTCCAGAAACTCTCAACCTCATGTGTACTTCTCAGACACACATTGATCTGTGCCTAAATATGGGATATTCTGGAAGATTCCAAATCTCCATCCTGGCAAAGTGAAACTAGTAGAGTTAAGTCATAGTAAAGTGGAGGAAACCATTTTGCTAATACTATACATGAGCTCCAGAGGGTAAACTTCTCATCTTAATTGTATTTTTATTCTGAAGGTTCTAGACTGGACCTGTTCAGTGAATCAGTAAATTCTCTGTGTCTATTCTTAAATCAGCAGCTCAATTGAGACTTTAGAGAATGTTCTGAAACTATGGAGAAGCTGTATAGATCCTGCAATTCTGAAGCCACTCATCCTTCTTAGGAAACTAAGTACACTTTGAACCAAAGTGCATGGCAGTAAAATTTCTAGACCAGATCAGTTTCGGAAGCCTTGGAAAGAAAATACACATACACACTCTCCAAAGTGACCCATAAACAAATGAGAAAGGCTAGAAACTCAAATTAATTTCCCAATATGAAGAAGTATGCGCTTCTGGTTATATGGCTGAGTTAAAACACCCTGGAGAATCTCAGATGTGACCATAGTCTAAAATCCATGCATTCAGCTGTTCATCTAGAAGAAACCGAGCTGGATAGGTGAATGGGAAGCCTAATTTCTTTTTCTTTTTTTTTTCTCTTCTTTCTTTCTTTCTTTCTTTCTTTCTTTCTTTCTTTCTTTCTTCCTTCCTTCCTTCCTTCCTTCCTTCCTTCCTTCCTTCCTTCCTTCCTTTCTTTCTTCTTTCTTTCTCTTTTGTTCTTCTTTTTCTTTCGTTTCTTTCCTTGTTTCTTTTTTAGAGAGAGAATTTTACTATAGGGCACATGTACTCGCCAAAGAGACAGAGATACAGAAAGCAAGAAATCACTCGCCGGGGGGATGGTCACAGTGCAGGCACTTCTCCATTTGGGATTTTGGGTACTTACAAAACACACACACTGAGTGTGAGTTTTAACCTACCTGGTCCAGGACGCAAAAGGCTGTCGACCCCGTGGGAGTACAGTGATATAACCATTACACCATGTGCTGGTCCCCCTAATTTCTTAATATACAAATAAAATCAAGTTTTCCTATAGTCCTAGCCTTGGATATTTTAGCTATAACCAAGTATTCACCTACATTTTCCCAGAAAGCTAAGGTATCAATTTATCTTGTACAGACATGTTTTAGATAGGGCTGAAATGGCCAAGTTTTGCCTAAATTGGAAAAAAAAAAGAAAGAAAAAAGAAAATTTATTCCATGTGGCTGGAATCAGGTCCAATGAGATTTTCACAAATAATAATAACAATAATAAATTTTAAAAACCTTGTGTGTGTACCCAAAACAGTTGGAAAAGGGCCAGCACATGGTGTGGTGGTTAAGATGCTGGACTTCCACATGGCTGACCACAGTTCGATCTCTGGACCCAGCGGCTTGAAAAAATCACACCAGGTGTGTACATGTGTGTACCCAAAATCCTGAGAAGAGAATGGAGGAGAATGGATTGTGGCATGGCCATTTCCCCTGGGAGATAATTTCTCACTCTCTCTCTCACTGCTTCTGTCTCTCTCCAATGAGCACACATGCCTTATGGCAAAAACCTAAAAAAAATAAATAAATAAATAATTATGTAGCGAGTTCTTCCAATATCTTCAGATGAGTGACATTCAAGTCATTTCGTTGGCATTGAAGCTGACCCAAGAAACTCATTCCTTCTTCTGGATGATTCTAAACCTGAATATAGTTTATGTTGTTGTCCATTCACATGTAGACTCTTGAAGACTCCCTCCTACCATTTATTCAGCCAGTTATTCAGTGAAGATTTCTCTTGTGCTGACAGTCAGTGTTGCATTGTGTTATTTTGGGCATTAGAGATTCAAACATGAATATGACATGACCTTTAGATCCAAATACCTTCCCTGGATGTTTACAGAAGGAGACAGATATGTTAGTAGATCATATTCATACTGGGAAAGAGCTCAAGTTCACTTAGGATGGTATGCAATACTGGCTGATGACACAATTCCAGAGGGCTCACATATATGATTTTATTTGACTGAAGTCCTTAGTATACAATGTGGATAATGACCTGGGGGAAGTGAAACACAGCCACTCTAAGTGGGATTACAAGCAAGCTTCCCAGAGAATGGAGTTCTTGAGTTGAACATTGAAACAATGAGTAGGTAGATGATATGTAGACAGACATTACAGGGAATAGTCCAGACAATGGGTAAAAATACAAGACTAAAATATAAGGCTAGAGTTTAGTAGATAAGGAGGTTATAGAAAGAGACAGACCAGAAGTGTCTTGTGTGACCTATCAAGAAGTCTGAAATGCATCCAGTTAGAACCAGAGAGTATTTAAAGGGATTTAAATATGAGAGTTGTATTTTTTAACTTGGTAATAAATCTGGAAGATGAGCTTGT
>NW_006159515.1:7608043-7639524 GCF_000334495.1 Tupaia belangeri chinensis | reverse complement strand
GTAGGGAAGGGATGGAGGAGTGAGCTGGAGAACTGTAAAGTTAGTTAGAAAGTTATTGAAATAGCCTGGAAGATAGAGACAGAAATTTGTGTTAGGGTGATGCGGTGAATATGGATTCAAGACATTTAGCAGATGAAATTTGTAGGTCTAGGTGACTACTAAGATGTGCGTACGAGATAAGCAAAAGGTGTTTCTGGAATTGAAAGCTCTAGGGGTGAATGATAAATCATTTAACCAGAATTAGGGCCCCAGAATGAAAGTGAATTGGGTACAAGTGCAGTGAGTTTTGTTTTTGGACATACTGAGTTAGAAACTGAGACCACCAAGAGGGCTGCAGAGATAAGTTTGGAGCTGAGCATAAAGGTCTGGACCTCAAAAACCATTTTAGAACCATCAGAGTTTAGGGCATAGTGGAAGGTATTCTCCTAAAATCCTAATTTCTTCCCCTATCTCCACTCTAAAATGGTCTCTGACAAACTTTCCTGAGGATTTCACTTTTTCAAAGCTATCATTGGAAATCCACTTAGTCTTGACTGTCAGATTGAATTACCACTTACATAGCCCTCTACTTGATTATCGAAGCTCTGAGTCCCTTCCTGAGGTTTCTCTCTCTCTCTCTGTATCCCTGATTGCCTTTAGTTAAAGAGTTGAATAGACTTTCTCCTGGGCTCTGATCCAGAATAATACAGTAAAAAGATCATAAGTCTGATTCTCTCCTCTCCCACTTTTGAGCCATATGGTCTTGTGCAAATGATTAACTTCTCTAGAGCTGTTTTATTATCTTTAATAAACCTGAGCAAGATTTTTTAAGTTCAAATGAGATTCAGTTTAACAATCTTTAGCATGCCACATCAATAGATGCTCAGCAAATATTAAATTTATTCATGTCCTAATTTTGTAAATTATAATCTATTAGAGTTGGAAGAAAAGTTGGAGACCATCTCACCTAATTCTATCAAATTAAAAAAGAGATAACTGGGTCCCAGAGAATGAAAATGACTTGGCCAAGGTTACATAGCCTGTTAGGGACATTTCTACGGACTCCATACCCTCATGGTTAACACTATACCTTGCTCCTTACATCCAGGTTGTTTTGGAAGAGTCTCTTGATCACTGTATTTCACCACAGATTTATGAAAGACAGGAAGATGAAGGCTATGTTAGTTGTCTATCACTGCATAACCAGTTACCACAAAATAAGTGACTTGAAACAACACATATCTATTATCTCACAATTACTTGGTCTCAGCACAACTTCACTAGATCCTCTGTTCAGAGTTTCATCAGGCTGTAATCAAGGGGTTGATTGGGCTGCATGTTCATCTGGAGGCTCAAATAAGGAAGAATTCATTTGCAAACTCAGTTCAATTGCTGGCAGATGTCATCTCTTTCTGGTAACAGTTATAAGACTGGGATGCCCATTTTTCTTGCTAGCTGTCAGCTGAGAGTCACTCTCAGGAACTAAGGACCACTCCTGTCATGAATGCCATCCAGCTATGATCATTTCATGACACAGCATCTGACTTCTTCAAAGTTAGTAGGAGAGAATCGTTCTACCTATCCGCTAGCAAGCCATATATATAGTCATGGGACATAATTACAGAGTGGCATTCAATCATCTTGACTATATTCCATGGCTTAGAGGCAAATCCCAGTCTCACCCACACTCAAGTAGAGGGATTACACAGGGCATAATACCATGGATGGAGATCACAGCGCCATGTCAGCATTCTGCCTCAGCGAATGCCACAGTGGATTTCATTGTGAAAAAGTCATAGAGCATAATTTCATTGGCCCTCAGCCTCCTCTGACCACAACCCAACATAATACATTGCTTTCAGGAGAACTAGATCTGTGAGGGACCAGGAGCTGACCTAGGTGGCCTCAGAACAATGTCAAGCCGGTAGTGACAACAAAGGACAAGTGGTGCTGGTGCCGCAGCAGGGGAAGTGTATGTGCATACAAATGTATATACATGGGTATGTGTGTGTGTGTGTGTGTGTGTGTGTGTGTGTGTGTGTGTACAGGGATCTTCAAAAAGTTCATGGAAAATACATATTCTAGAGAAACTAAAAATTAATTTCAATTTTTTTCCATTAATAATTCCACTTTTCCACAGACTTTCTAAAGTCCTCTCATATGTGGATGTTCATGTAATTGTATATGTGCATGTATGTGTCAAGTGTCAGAGGGAGCCTTCCTAGGAGCTCATCAGGTAACACTGCATGCCATTCTGGTTTTTTCTAGAATGGCTTTTGTCTGAACTGTTGGTACACTCTGTGACATGAGTCACGCTGCCTCTTTATTAAAAATCCATCTTCTCCAGCTGAGGCAAAGCAAATATTTACCCATTTATAACTCTGGTCCTAGCCTTGGCAAGCATCTATACTCCATAGCACTATTCATACCCACTGTGTATGGCTCAGAGGAGACATCCTGCTTTTCCTCAGTTCCTCTGGGGATGGAAACATAGGAAGGCACTTCCTCTTCTCCCAGGACCCAGCCCTGAGTGAATCCTTCCTACCACCACTCTACAGGTCTTCTTGGAACTCTTCCTTTACCACCACTTGCTTGCTCAGAGACACTCAGTGGCTTCTCCCACCTGACATCCACATGTCTCACTGTATTCCTTAAGGTCTGCCATCCTCCATAACCCCACCACCACTTCTCTCTCATACATCTTGTAATTTCCCACTGTTACTCAACACCCAGTCTCTGGTTCATCCAGGCCTCTGACACCTGATAATGCCATTTGCACTATACATGCAAATGTGGGTCCCCTTCCTTCAACCCATTCCCCTCTTTATACTACCATCATTCAAAAACATAACATTTATAAATCTCACCTTGAATTTCATGGCCTCTCTGAACATGCCACACCAAGTTTCATCCACCTCAACTTTGACCTCTACTAGCTTTTGCTGACTGACCCTGCATGCCTGCTTGGAGTAATCTATTCTGTTATGTTTACATTATTATTTAATTATTTCATGACGATTTATCTCATTTCTCTAGTGAGCATGTAAATCTCTTGAAAGCAAGGGTATTTTTCTTTCTCTTCTTCTCTCCTTTTCTTTTCATAGTGTTTAAAATTTGTATGGACCAACAGGTGGCATGGTGGTTAAGGTGCTAAATTCCCACGTGGCCAACCACATAAGCCCAAAATTCCAAGAGGAGAATGGAGAAGAGGAGATTATGGCATGACTATCTCCCCAGAAGGGTGATTTCTCATTCTCTCTTCAGCGAGTACACATACTCTGTGATAAAAATCTAAAAGAAGTTGGGGCAAGACAGACTTGTACTTAAATCTCAGCTCCACTACTTTTCACCTATGTGAAGCCTCTATGATATTCATTTTCTCATGCTTAAATGAGGACAAGAACTACCTCATATTGGTATTGAAAGAAGTCAGTGAAATAACGTATGTAAAGGAATGACTGTATGTACATATGCCTAGCACATAGTAAGTACTCAATGAATTAAAAAGATTATAAGAATTCTCCATCCACCTAAATGACTTATTTTTTGTTTTGTTTTTGTTTTTCTTTTGCCATAGGGCACTTGCAATCGCAGGAGAGAGATAGAGACAAGGAAAGTAAGAGGTCACTCCCCAGGGGCAATGGCCATCCTGCAAGCTCTTCTCCATTCTTCTCTCAGGTTTTGGGCACACATGAACATGCACCCAGTGTGATTTTCAAGCTGCCATGTCCAGGACTCCAACCATGGTCAGCCATGTGGGAACCCAACCTCTTAACCACCATGTCAATGGCCATTTCTGTTTCATGCAGCAAAAAATAGCTGGGTACTTTCCATGAGCTCAGTACCATTCTTAGGTGGTACAGAGAGATCAAAAAATGAAATGACCATGTTCTTATAGATAGTAGCAGCTACTACAGCTTCAAGAAGACTGCACCCTGTGTGACCAGAACCTCTTAAAGAGTCTAAAGAAAATAATAGTAATTTTTTTTAAAGCTGACAAAAATTTAATCACAATAATTTCATTTTTAATAAGCCCTTTTGGGCCATCCAAGTGGTGTGGTGATTATGGCAGCTGTATTCCACATGGTTTGAGTCCCAGACCCAGGTAGCTTGAAAAACTCATTGGGTATGTGTGTGTTTGTGACCAAAATCCCAAGAGAAGAATGAAGAAGGAATTGTGGCATGACCGTCCACCCTTGGGAAGGGGGTGATGCTTTCTCTCTGTCTTCAAAGACCCCATGTGCCTTATAGAAAAAAAAAAGTCCTTTTAGTCTGTGATATGTATTCATCATGTACATTCATGCTCATGATAAGAGTACCAGGGGCCTCCTGGTGTTTTCTTGATTTCTCCCACTCCCACTCCATACAATCTCATTAATGGGCGATGGAAAAGAAGGGTAGATGACCACATGGTGCTGCTTTGGTGAGCTATTAATGAGCTGACGATCAATGCTTCCCATTCTGCTCTAGGTGGGAGGGGGTTGATCACCTTCAATGTCCTCCTTCGCTCCAAGTTCTTCACTCCTCCCCACATGTATTCTTCATTCTTGGCAGTGATTGGTAAATGTCTTCCAATCCCAGTGTCTTCTAGAGCTCCTGGGAGATACTCTTCTGAGGCTGGTGACTAAGGTTAGTAATGTAGTGAGTGCCCAATTAAGGTCAACTCAGTTGAGCGACCCCTTCTTCTGACAGGCAATACCTAAAACCTATAGCATTGCTCCAATTGAAGGGTTTTACCCATCTTGGAAAGACTCTGCTGTGATTAAACTTCAAAATAAGAGCCAGTCCATGGTGTGATGGTTAAAGTGGCTGGGTCCCCAATTAGTTGACTGTGCAGTTGGAGTCCCACACCCAGAGGCTTGAGGAAAACACCCAACACATATGTGTGCATGCTCAAAATCCTGAAAGGAGAGAGATGGAAAAGAAGAGATTACAGCGTGCCCATGTCCCATGTGGGGTACTTCCTCATGTTCTCTCTCTCTGTGTGTCTCTGGCAAATGCATGTGCCCTCTGGCAATCTTTTTTAAGTTATAAATAAAACTAAAAAATCCACAACTCTTAAAGCTGAGGTGTAAATGTTTACCAGGTTGTTTTGCTAGAACATGGACTTTCAGAGGAATCCAGTGCTTTCTCCATTCTCTTTTGTGGATACCTCAATAAAATGAGAAACCTTCAACATTATTCCTATCAAAGTAAAATTGCAAGCAGTGGGATTCTTTAATTTTCCTTTGACAGAATGTAGAATGACTGGATTATTGAAATTCCCTGAGGAATAGGAGATAGCTTGCTTGAGAGGTACCCATTGGACTGGGATATCTGGTGCTGGTCATTACAGAGGAGAAAGCAATGCTCCAGAGGAAAGGGAGAGAGTTCCCTTGTTTGAATTCATTGAGTGCCCATAGTAGATGCTCCAATGTTTCTCACGACCTTTGGTCATGTTCTGTTTCCCTGCCCTTTTCTGGGCTGATTGCAAGTTCCATTGATGTCAGTTTGTACAATCAATTATCCATTAAACAGTGTTACACTGCTATCCTTCCTGCCAGATTCAGGAAGTGTCTCCAAGGAGCTTAGAGGTGGGGAGAGTTCATGGCCCTTTGAGCCCCCATGTCAGAGAACAGGAAGAGGCAATTCTGCGTCTGGGAAGACCCAGTCCTGTGTCATTGAGGGCAAGAAAGTTCCTGCTTTGTGTCACTGAGGGCAAGACAGTTTCTGCTTCAGCTACCCTCCTGACTCAGCCTTTACCCATATTTGGGTCAGGCTGGATTGAGAGAATTTTGAACCAATACTCTTGACCCTTCTTCCACCCATGTTAATTGCTGCCTCTAACCACTTTCTCACACTCCAGACTTTCTCCAGGAAGTCTCCTGTGAGAGTTTAATGGAAAATAGGGACAATGCAAGGACTCCTGTCACTGTTAGCAGGATTTAGTAATAATGGCACCTCTATATATTGATTTTTTTTCCATGTGCCAGGCACTGTGCTAAGCACTTCTCACACATTGATTTCCAAGGAACATCAGAAAAGTATCTTTATTATCCACAGTTAATGATGAGGAAACAAGTCCCATGTTTAATCAAGTACCCCAGAGCACACAGCCAGGAAACGAGACAGTTGGAGTATGAATCCAGTCTCCTGATTTTATCAACTCTCCGGTATCATGCTGTAATGCTCTATGAGTCCATAGAAAGTCTCCAGAAATGCTTATTTTTATATTGTCTCTTCAACCCTCCATTTCCATGAAATTTTCACTCCTTTGTGTTCCCTTCCTGCTTAATGTCCTCTGTCCTACTCCGTTCAGGCTGCTGTGTCAAAAATACTATAGGCTACCTGGCTCAAAAACCGAAAATGTATTTCTCTTGAGTTCCAGAATCTGGGGCAGGGGGGGTTGAAGATAAAACACTGGCAGGTTTGGTGTCTGGTGAAAGCTCCCTTCTTACTGATAGACAGCTATCTGCTCTGTGTCCTTATTTAGCAGAAGAGACAAGGGGTTCTCTGAGGTCTCTTCATTAAAGCATTAATCTCAGTTCTCATGACCTAATCTCATCCCAAAGGCCCTGCTTCCACATACCACCATCACACTAGGGATTAACTTTCAACTATGAATTTGGGGAGAATACAACTATTTAGTTTATAGCACCCTCCATCCTCCAACCAAACCAAAATTTAATTGATTTTAATTAGTTTATTCTTAAACTGCCCAGCTGTGGTGGCTCAGAGATAGAACAATGCTTTGTCATGCTGAGGCCATTTGGGAAGTCCCAGGTTCATGTCTCAAGGTCTCCCTGTACACAGCCTACAGGAGTGTGCTGTGATCCTGGCTGACTGAGGCTGGGGCAGGTCATGGGATATGGACCTTGTTGGGAGTTCCTCTCTCTCTTCCTTTCTCTCTTGGAAGAAAGAATAAATTCTTAAAATCTATACCTGTGCTTTGGCATGCTGGGCACTGGAGGTCTATTAATACTCAGAGCTTGGCTTCCTGCCAATCATTCAGCAAGCACATGAAATGGAGACTAATGGTCTTTCGGTCTAGCCTGATGGGGAAGGTTCAAGAAAAGGGAGGGCAGTGAAGCATGGAAGGAATGAAACGAGAGAGAGAGTCTAGGCTTTAAGTCTGCTACAAGCACAGAAAACTTGGCTGTTGGCGGTGGGCAGTTGGTTCTGAGTGTAAAGAGTGATATTTGCCACTGCTCAGATTACCACCCCCTTGATCTGGTGATTGCCCTTAACATCACGAGACGTGGGATAACCTGTGACTTCTGATGCAATTTGCTATGAAGCAATCTGTGCAGCATCGTCAGTGAAAATACCTTTGCCAAAAATGTGAGCTGAATTTGATCTAACTTCCAGTTTCCAGGAAATATAAAGGTTAGATGACCAAGGTAAGTGACTGGATGAGCGAGTAACCAGACAAATACAGAAGGCAGAGCATTTTATAAGACTCCGGCTGGCCTCTTCTACTAGTCAATGCCATGAAACTAAAAAGAAGGAGTGTTTCCAGATTAAAAGAAGATAAGGAAATATACCAACTAAACGCAATTTGTGGGCATTGATCGGTTTCTGTTTTAAGTAAAAAGTCATAAAACACATTTAGTGGAAAACTAGAGAAATTTGAATATGAAGCGGGGATTATATGCTATGCAGGTATTATCGTTAATTGTATTAGGGGCAGTAGGGGTATTCTGAGGAACTATGTAAAAGAAAATGCTGGGTTTATAGAGATGCTACTAACGTCTTCAGGACTAAAATGTCATGATGTCTGAAATTTACTTTAAATACTACATCAACAAAATAATAAAATATGTGCAGCAAAATGTTAACGTGTTTTAACTCTAGGTGATGGGTACATAGTGTGCATTATACTATACTATCGTGACTGTGATAAATCTAATGAAATGGAAAATTACAACCTTGCTTTGGCAGTGTAAAAGCAATGTAGTGATTTAGAAGACCTATTTACAAGATAATTGCCACAAGTACGATGGCTATTAGGCATATTGTGAATATGTCAGATTGATTTTGGTGAGTCCTTTTGATCCCCAAAACCACTATGTTCGAGTGCACTCAGGGCTGTTGTACGTGGAGCGGAAAGAATCTTCTTGTGTGGCACCGTCCAGCTTTAGAAGAACATGGAGGGAACAATGAGACTTTGAAGTCACCCACAGCTGTTGGCCTCCAGAGGGCAGATTGGGAGACCATCCAGCCCAGTCAACTGCCCCCACTCAGTCCCAGAAGAGCCAGGAGTAGCAGTAGTGAAGGATGCCGTTTCACATATGGCTGTGGCCTCTATCTGCTTTCTTACATGGGGGCTGGGCCCGTTCACTTGCTTCTTTCACAGTTGCGTAGAGCCTGTGCTCAGCATTTTACCCACTTTATTTTTCCAAGTCTGCTCCACTTATGATTTCCACCATCTTACTGGTCCTTTCTTCGAGCTTTTCTTTTGAATTTTTGTATGACTCTTTCATCCCAATTTCCAAGGATTTCATCATGATTTATGCTGCAATTCTCTGTTTGACAACTTGTTTTTCCCCTAGGACCATCAGTTTGTAGAGGACTGGTGATACACACACACATACATTCACACGCGTGTACACACACACCTTGGTGAATGTCCTGTCAAATTTTAATTTGCTCATGTACTAAGTGATGCTTAGGGAAATGCTTGGCAAAAGTGAATTGTTATTCAACACTAGACCATATATTTAGCATGTAGACCATGTGGGTGAGTTTCATTTTTGTTTTCAGTCATGCTGTTTCCCTCCCAGTGGTAAGAGCAGCTCCAATTCACCTTCTCGTATTGCCGAATTCTCCATTTACTTCCCGTATGTTGCATCCTGGTTTGTTTGGGGTAATTTAGGTTTTGAGCCATTCTTCTCCTGTTAGAGTCCATAATGCCTCTTCTAAATTGAAATTTTTCCTTGAGGGAGCCAAGAACTCTGATGCTTCTAAATTTACATCTGGGTAACAGATTTTTACAAAGTTGGACTACTGGGGAACAAATTCAGCATTTCAGAAATTTTACAAAGAGTTGCATCCCTCAAGGTCTCATCCAGTGAGTTCCGTCATTGGGGACAGATGGTCTACTTTAAGTAAAATCAGGAAGTTTCAGAAACATGACATAATGTTTATCTCTCCCAACATTTTTCTCTTTGTTTTGGCTTCTGAGAATACTTCGTCTCTCTCTCTCTCTCTCTCTCTCTCTCTCTCTCTCTTTCTCTCTCTCTCTCTCTCTCTCTTTCTCTCTCTCCTCTCTCTCTCTCTCTCTCACTCTCTCTCTCTCTTTGGCATATTTTGATAAAAATAATGTCTAGAAAGGCTTTTCCATTGTCTTTTCTAAAAAGAACATATTTGCTTCTAATAACATGAGCTGGCTACACTTTAACTTCTTTAGATCATAAAAACAGTTTTATTATATGAAAAATAATACACTTCATTTTGAGTCAGTGGATAAGCCACAAGATCTCTGAAAAGAGACAATTATAGGAGAAGAACCCAAAGGTAAATCATTTTGACCCAGAATTGTTATCAGGTTGTCCTTTATACCTGTTCTACAGCTGACATTTAGATATAAGCTCTAGCTGCAGACAAACTCAGGAGCATGCTTCTAAGATGGCAGGAAAGGATGGCATTTAATAAGATGGATCTGACAACATGGTGTATGTTCAGTAATTTGCCATTAAAAACAACTAAAATGCAAATCAATTTTAGACTATCTTTATACAAGAAGGAAAATGACCCCAAAACCAGCTATGCCAGTTCCTTCGAGGAAGTATTATTTATTTAGAGGAGATAATATATTTTAGAATTCTTTTCTATTCTACACATTCTCCATTAAAAAGTAGCATGCATTTTTTTCCTTGTCTTGAAATGTAAATATATTATGCCTACAATTTGTTTGGAGCTTCTGTGCCACTACAATTTACACACACCCTGTCACTACTCTCTTTTATTCTTTAGGATCATCAAATGAAGTTCAAAGTCCTCAACGCTCTTAGAGAGAGAAGGGAGGCCAGAGAAAGAGATGATTGTGCTAAGTTGTGAGTGTAAACTCTCCTGGAGCACAGATGACTCACATTTTCTGTGACATGAGTCACTCTCATGCAAAACTGGAGTCCTTAGTTACTACATTGCCTGTGGCTGTTTATTTGAGAGGCAGATGGAAGGCAGAGAGTTCTGTAGGGGTTGGAGAGCTGCAACTGAGGAGCCATAGAATTTTCACTTCAGTAGAGGTAGGCCAAGGCTTGATCACCTTTTCTCCTTGGGTTTTACAGCTCAGAATATTTAATTTGCTAAAAATAAGGCACTGCTGGTATTTTTCACTTAAGGAATTGACTTAGAGAGAAGATTCATTTGCAAAATTAGAAAAGTAAAAATATTGACTCTAGGTAGAATGTTGATGAAGTAGAGAAGAGGAAAAAAAATGAAAGAGGTAAAAGTCCAAAAGGACAGTAGCTTACCTATTTAATGAGAGTAAATATAGAATTGTGTTTATTTAGTATGAACTCTATATAGAACAGTAGAAAGTGGTTGATTGGAAAATTTCATAAAGATAAGATATTAATAAGTTTGCATATTTTCTGCTCAGTAAGTAGTGCTAGATTTCCTACAAAGAATGGAACTCAGATTGTCTTGCTGAGATAATGTATTCATTTCTGATCTCAATTGTCAATACAATCACAAAAATGCTGAATATGAGGGACCTTGTCTAAAAATTTCCACCCAGGTTATGTATTTGAAGGTGTTCGGAATGACCATGCAAATGCCAAAATTCTTGGGTCTTAGTTCTCTAAAACCTTGAGTTGGCAAAGCTAGACATACCTCTGTATATCCTGACATTTATCTCTGCGCTCCCTCCTTCCTTGCACAAATCCCCTTGAATTAGTCTTGAAACAGTCAGAGGCATCCAGTGTGGGTCATGCATAACCAACTGTAACCGCTCTCTGCACCTTTAGCTTCTGTATGAGCATCTCCGCTCAGCCTGATCCCAACTTCAGCTTCCTGTCCATTCTGAGCCAGCAATTTGAAGAGACTCTCCCCCAGCAAATTATAACTTGTTGACTTTCCCGAAGTGAAAATCTGGGACATAGCTAGCAATCCAAGGAATAGGAATAATCTGTTGCTCAGCATTTCTCCCATGCAGCTTTGGAAAACTTGATTTTGTTTCTCTATTGTAGAATTTGTTTCCAGTTCTCCTTGAGAAAAATCAGAGCTGTTCCTCAGGAAAAATGAGAAAATGGTAAACGTTGGTTTTGGTTCTTTTTATTTCCCAACAAGCACCAACACATCCTCTTAGTGCTAAAAACAATTCACTTCCCATCCAGCTACCTGGCCCAGGCTTACGCTGTCAATTACCCACCACTGCAATATTTGTTAGTCAAAGATAGCTTTAAAATTGGTGTTGCACTCCCAACTATGCTTCCTTTTTTATTGGTTCTTCTTAGAAACCATAAAATCATTTATTCCGAAAGGAATAATTCTCTAGGTGTAAAATGGTGTCAGCATAGTCAACATCAAGGGAGACACTGAGAAGCCTTTCCCATAACCTTATCATCTCATATAAATAGCTGTTAACATGCACCCACCCACACCAAACATTAAACCAGATTGTTTCCAATCATACCTCATAGTCATTATTTGATATGGGTCTCAACATTTCAGATGATAGGATAGAATTGGTTGATGGCCCTATCTGCCAACAGCACCTCATAAACTTCTCAGTGTCCCTGTACTATTGAATGTTACCCAGGAAGGAAGTCTAGCATGCAAAATAGCATGTGACTTTTCAAGAAGGTAGAAAATAGGAGACTGGTATAGTAGGTATACCACCTTCTGGTTTGCTGATGCAGCGAATAATGTTTACACTTAAATAAGGTATGACCTTTCTTTAACCTCCAGTAGGGTTTTATTGATAGCTAAGGTTTGGCTTTCACCTAGAGATTTCTTTATAATTTTACAATGCAGCTATTTCCTGAAATTCATTCTAACTGTAGTTGATGCAACACAACTCCTCTTACATTTTTGTTTGTGTATAAAGTTTAGTGTAAATGGTTTTACCCTCGTTTATTACTGGGCAGCTCACTGATGACTACAAAGTAAGAGAGTTTACGTGATTATTAATATGGAACACATAGGTGATAAAGAGAGAGCATGCTTCAGGTGACTCTGAGGCAACATGGCCTTCACACCAACAGCTGGGCAAAAGCAGTGTCTACTAGGCATGAACAGTGCCAGATAACTATATGGTTTTGACACCACTTTCTCATGTTATTTCAGAGATAAAAATCACAAAGCCCTTCTCTCTGCCACTAAATGGTTCTTCTTATAATTATTCTTGGTACTATCACCACAGAATGGGCTGAAGACAAGAAGGAAATAGGGAAGGATCTTAAACAGAGACAAATGAGGCAAATAAGAGGGAAAAATTAGTAACAGTTGTTGTGAAGGATTCTGAGATAGAATTGTAGAGTTTACAAAGTGACCATGGTATTCATCAAGAGTATTTTCATATATTTGGATTCTCCAAACTTATAAGCACATGGTAGAATTTAACTTCCCCTGCCTACTTGATGTAAGTCCATGTAAATTGCTTTAGGAGTGAAATATGAGGAATGTGATGCATATTTTATGTCTATGTAGACTCTTCAAGAAATAATATTTCCCCTCATTTCCTTTCACTTTAGTAGCATTTGAGGAATGGCCATTCCATCAGGCTGAATCCCTGAGGGACTACAGTGAGTAATTTCTAATGACATATGAAGTGATTGAGAAATAAATTTTGTTGCTTAAAACACCTGAGATGTGGGAGGTGTTTGTTACTTCAGTGTAACCTAGTCAATCCTGACTGATATTGAGGAAGTGAGACAAGGCCAAAAGCAAGCATGGTAAGAAAATTAAAAAAAAAAATTAAAGATGATGAAAGTTATGGAGAAAAGTAGGGTACAAAAAGGTAATGTAAGAGAGAGTAGAAACAACAGCACATGGTGAGATAAAAGAGATAAGTGACAAAGGAGAAAGAACCACATAAGAGTGTGATTGTTCCTATAACTCGTCATATAAAGTAAGTTCATGGTCTTGGATGTAATTGTGTACTTGAATTATTTCCTAAATGGTTATTAGTTAGTGTTCTGTTAGTTATGCCCCAACCTGTATATTTGAGACCGGCATTATGTTTACATGGAAAGAAACTAAAAGACAGAAGCAATAGAATAATGCTTAAAACTGGACAGACCAATAATGCTGAAATTTTCTTGCTGCAGAAAAGAACCCAAGTTCTTCAGACAATGCCCTGATGTTCTGTAAGGCTCCCACCTGACCACTGAGGGGGCTGCCACCAAAAAACAAGGCAAGACAAACCACATCATTGATTGACTTTTGTTTATACCTGAACAGTTGCATTTTTATTGAGTGTGTATAAAAGTACTTCTACATAAGATTTTGTTTGAAGAAAGGATTCCACTGCTAAACAAACCAAAAAAAAAAAATAGTTTCTTCTTTCCATGATAGAGAGAGTCCCTCCAAGAAATTCGCCACACTTCATCGTACTCCCAGCCTCAGCTAGCATGGATCATGTGCATGCACATGTACAGAAAGACCCTAGGACATGAACCTGGGACCTTTCTACATGGATCCACCATTGCAGACTGTTAATGCCATGTTACTATATGGCCCTAGGTATCCATTCTCTAAAATTTAAAAAGCTTGCTAAGGGACCAGCAGTTGGCATAATGGCTGTGATACTGGACTCCCATGTAGTCATCCGCCGTATGAGTCCTTGACCTAGTAGCTTAAACTCATGCCAGGTACGTGTGTGTGCATGCCCAAGATCCCAAGAGGAGAATGGGGGAGAAGGGATTGCAGCATGGCCATCCCCGCGGGGGGGGATTTCTCATTTTGTCTCTCTCTGTCTCTCTCTGTCTTTCTGGTGAGCACATGCGCCCTATAGCAAAAACCTCTCCAAAAAAAAAGTTTGCTAAGAACACATTCGATCCACCATAAGCAAGACACTGCAGACTTTTCTAACATTCTGTCTAAGCATTAAGTTTGAATCTATCTGTTCACTCAAAATGAAATGAGGTTTTCAGCTTACAAATATGACTTATGAATGAAAAATGAATGCAGAAAGATTGCTGTTGGTGAGAGACCTCACTTGATCACTGAGCTTTTAGAATAGTCACTGGGAAATGAAAGACCTATGGAGGGAGTTCTATGGAAGGAAGGTCTTCTATCTCATGGGGATTGTTGATACAGGAAAATTGCCTGAAACAGCTCTGACTTTATAAAACCAAAACAAAACAAAAGAAAACAAAAACCTTTTCCATGTTCAGAATCCATAGCCTCATTTTAGTATTTTTATTATAATGCATGTTTAATCTCCTCCTCTACCCAACACCAAGAGTAGCTCCCTGGAACACCCTGAGATATATGCTAGTCTCAGGGGACCATGGCCAGTCACTTGACAATCACAGGGTGGTTGACATCTGAGGATGAAATGGGCAACACCAAAATGAAGACTTGCATGCTACTTCTGATTTGGGTATCTCTTTTTGTCAAGAAAATCCACACTGATCATCCTGCGATTGAAAAGGCAACTCCCATTGAGTCTGTCTGTGAGCAAGATAGGGGCTGCTGCTGTGCTATGGAGCACAGCAGATCTCTCTGAGTCTGTTTTGGGTACTTTAGTAGGAACAAGTAGAGAACAGCTGCATGAAGAAAAATGCCGGGCACTGGATTACACTGGAGAGAGAGCAGAAGGCAGAGATGAGAACAGCATCTGGAAACTTGGAAAGTCGATTGAGCTACCATTGTTGGCCCTTGTGCTCCTTTGGTTGTTGCAAAAGTTGGCAAGTTGTGTGCAGCATAAAAAAATCAACCGTACTTACAATGCAGAATGAGCTGTCTGCCCCGTTTACATCATTCCAGACTTAGGTGCCTAGAGGAAAGTTTTGCATCTGTGGATTGGAGAAATTTCAAAATTGAAAATACGTGAAGGTAATCTCAACTGTGTTTATAGGATGCATGTTCGTGTTGGTGGTTGCCTCAACTCTGTTTCCGTAATTACACCCCCCCCCATTACTTAGAATTGTAACTTCAATTTGTAGAGCAATAGCCCACCAATGGCTAGGAATGGCACCATGTGACAACATGGAATGCTTTTTTTCCCCCCACTAACTAAAGAAATGATCTTATTACCAAATTCCTCAACTTAGAAATGAAATAGTTCATTTCATATCCATCACTTTTGTTGGCTAGAGTTTCATTTGGTGACAGTGAAAATATAATGGAGCCTATGAAAATTGTAGCTGTTTCTGCCCTACTTATCCAGAGAGGCAAGAAGCAGCATTAGAACCAGAAACCATTTAGAAATAGGGAAGGTTGGCATTGAGCAAGCACAGTGGAAATACAAATCACTGTTCACCTGCTGGCCAGGGCTTATTTGTATGAGCAAAGAGACGAAATTTGTGATTTGAAGACAAGAGAGGGGGGACCAGCAGTTAGCATAATGGCTATGTCATTAGACTCCCATATAGTCGACGGTGATTCAAGCCTCAGACCCGGTTGCTTAAACTCATGCCGGGCGTGTGTGCATGAGTGCCCAAGATCTCCAGAGGAGAATGGAGGAGAAGGGATTGTGGCGTGGCCATCCCCCTTTGGGGGTGATTTCTCACTTTCTGTCTCTCTGTCTCTCTCTGTCTCTCTGGCGAGTGCATGTGCCCTGTAGCGAAAAACCTTCCCCCCCCCCAAAAAAAAAGACAAGAGAGACATCAACAGTCATTAAGGAGGTGAACAAAGTTAAGAAACAGCAACAAAAAAGAAGACTCATAGTGTAGTAATGAAAGGAGTAAAATGAAGAAGGCAGAGGACCCCTGGCCCTAGGCAGTAAGGGAGGGAGAGAGCTAGACATTGCTGTGATGCCAAGCATGCAGCAAGGCTCCGTTTGGCCTACACAGCTAAATCACAGGGTTGACCTTGGAGAGTAAAGGGATCTGCATGGTTGAGATAAACGATTAAGAAAGAGGACACTGAGCAGCGGGTTACATAAAAGAAAAGGAATAACGAAACAGGTTTAATTCCTAACAAATACATTTACTCATTGACAATGTTCAGTTGAGACCTCTGAGGAGAAAATATCAATAGAAAAAAATTTGGAGGCTAGTTCATCATTTAAAAATGTTCTGCTTGGAGTGGTGGCTCTGTCTTAGCTGAAACAAGCAGACAAAAGGCAGCATGGTATAAAGGTGGATCAATATTGCTATCTTCCATGGAAAATCTCATGATTTTTATGCTAAGGTATGCTTTCTGTTATCAGTTGGTAAATGTTCTTCGTAGGATGTAATGGAATCCAAAATGATATTCTGTAGTAATAATTACTATTATTAAGAAGTAAAGTGGGTTAATTAGTTCTATTCTTAGTATGAATACATGTACACTTGTATTGCATTAACATATACACACTTGTGCACATGCACACAAATACAGATAGGGAATATCCCCCCTTCAAAAACAAATTAAAAATGCCTAGACAGGAAGGAGCAAAGGCTCCAACCCAACTCTGAACTTGGGAACTTTCCATACAAGATGTTTGCTGTGTGTGTGGATTTGATGAAACATGCCTAAGCTGAAGCCAAGATTCACTGTCATCATGGCTGTTTATCTTGGAGATGCAGGGCTTTGCCACTGAACTGTGTGGGTGTAAAACAGAGGGGAGAGAAAGTGATAGGACAAGATGCAGCCCTGGCAGGCAGAAAGGGAGCGTAATATGCTTCCTACGGTACCTTCTCATTAGTGATTAAACGAGGACACGGCTGTGCTTCAAATGGAAGTTTAATGCCTTGTGTGAAGTTAAATGAAGTGTTCCTGGAGACAAATCCATCTGCTTTCTCGTATGCTATGCATGCTTAGTAAATATTTAATGTCAACTCTGCATCTTCCTTAGGTTCACTAAGTCACTTTCTGCTTTCTCGGGGAGCAGCCTGAAGACTTCCCTAGAGCATAGACCCTGGTTCATTTAACTACAGCTTCACCAGTAACCACCTTGGTATGGCGCTGAGCTGACTACTCACAGTAATAGTCTATACAAGCAAACACTTAAGGAGCATATGAATCAGATTAGGAGCTAAGGGCCTTGCCTCCTATTTACCTATTCCTTGTGGCAGCATTATCAGATAGTCTTGAATGTTTACCCCTTTTTTATTTTCTGCTGGCCAGAGAGAGAGAGAGCAACAGAAAGAGAGAAGAGAAAGCATCTCTCACCCATGGGGGATGGCCATACTATCTCTTCTCTTCCATATTTCCCTCTTTTAAGTATTTTGGTCACACAACATGCACACACGCCTGACATGTTTCTCAAGCCACTGGGTCCAGGACTCAAGTCTTGCAGTAAACCATGTGATATCTGGTTCCCTTAACCACCTAACCACAGAGCCATCCTTTTTGCCTTCATTTTACAGGAGATGAGGATATAGTTTAGAGAAGATCAGTTACCCAATGACTAACTAATAATTGGTGGGGCAAAAGTTAGGACCTACCTATTTCTTCCTCTCTCTTTTTTTTAAGTTTATTTATTTATTTGTTTCACATGCAATAGCATGACAGAGAGAAAGACAATTACCCTCAAGCAGAATCTCACACTATAAACACTCCTCACTCCAGCCTTTCCCAGCCAGCCAGGATCATGAACATACATGAGAGTGTACGGTATATCCAGGTCTACCAGATAACTGAACCCTAATCTTTAGTATGACTTCCAGCATTACAGAGTGTTGAGCTACACCTGCACCATCACGGCTGGGCCTAGATAATTCCAACTCCAAATGTGTATACTTCTAGAAAGGACAGGCAGCTTACTCTTCTACCCTTAAAAGGCATTGCTTTTCTCTAATGGCACCCTTTGTCTCTTTGGTTCTCACACATAAATGTTATTTCCTACAATGATGGATGCTTTTCCTTCCTGTCTCTGAGGGGAATAGTTCTCTCAGAAATAGAATGAAGAAATTGGTAGAAATGATTGGTCCTAAATACACCAACATATCACAAATCTGCTCACCATGAACCATATCATCTGAGAGTCTAAGCCAACAACTTAGAGCTTATTTTCTGACTGTACTTTGGCATTGCATGTTTGCCTGGACTAAAAGGACTATTTTTTTTTGTCTTGGAAATTGTTGCCAATCTTTTAACCAAAAGTGGAGACATTTTTCAAACTGTAGTAATCAGCCATCCTACACTCACTGCTGGTAGGTACGTAGGGTACAGAATGAGAGGAATCAGCAAGGCTTTGTATTTGCCCAGAGTATATTTGTGTTAAGTGATCTTCCCAGAAATGCTATTTGTTCTCCAGAATCATTCATGCTGAGATGCCTCCTTACCTTTTGGAGTTGAAAAACTGAATTTAACCAGATGAATGACGTGAACCTTGAGGTTGTATGAAGCAGGATTTTTTTTTCTCAAATGCCAAAAAAATTCTAACCAATTTACAGACTTATAGGTAATGACTTGAATCCACATGATCTCTTCAGGTTGCCCTACTACTTAGAAACTTTTCCAAGAGAAAAGCATATGTGTGTTTTACAAAGGACAGTGAGTGAATTTTCAGGAAATCTGAGAGCTAACAAGTTTATAATAGGCCAAGCCTTAAATATAGTCAGGCAATTACTTGGTGACTCCTTTCACACATATGGGTCTGACTCTGCCTCCAGGGTCAGTACTGACCAATAATTAGATGTCTTTATTTGCCTAGTCTGGCAAAGCTACACATCATTAAGTATAGTCTTAGAAAGAGTATGTTGGTTGTGAGGTTACCCAGGGACTTGGGGAGTACTTCTGAGTAGATAGAAGAATTTTTATGGACTCTTCCAGATCCTTAGCCTACCTCTATCATAACGTAAATTCTTCAGTTAAACTTACAGAGAAAGAAGGCAGACTGAGCTAGTATTTATTTTGGTCTTCCCTTAAGCCACTAAAAGAACTGTAACAAATATGCACAGTACACACACACACATACACCATTAACGAAGGTGAAGGGAGACAACAGAAACCTAATTTTGCAAGTGGAAAGAGGTGGATGAATGGCCACTGACTCAGCAGGTCCCAGAAAGCTAAAACCTAAACTAGCAGCAGGTAAAACCACAGAGCAACCTGAACTGTGTTTCAGAAAACCAGGAATGGTGGTGTTGGGTGCTTTTCAAAGAGTAGGCGAAGAGAGATGAAACAATAAAATTGTTTGAAAGACTTATCAATAAGGCAGTTAGATACTAGATTTACTCCCTCTCCCTCTCTCTGAAACCTCATGATTCTCTCTCCAAGCACTTGCTAACTCAAAATTAAGTCTATGTATTGGGGGTAGGGGTGAAGGAGTTCTGGTATGGGGAAAACCAGATACAGCTGGCAGCAGGTGGAACGTGTTCAGTGGTGTGCTGGTTATGTGTAATAATCATTTTAGATTAGGGAAGAGGAGCAGGGTCTAATTTGAAGTCATTGCCAATTTCAGTGGTATAAACACTCCCATCAAAGCTAATTCCAAGCTAACAGTATAAAGTCCATGATCATGCAGTTGGGAAGAAAACACACAATCAACTTTCTGTGAACCAGGCAAGCTGATCCCTGTACTACTGACTATGCTGAAAATAGAGAAATTAAGTGGGAATTTACACACGAAACTATATGAAATATTGTTAAACTCCCTCTCTTCTCTATTTGATGATGTCCATATTCAGGCAGCTAGTATAATATCTTGTAGGTTGTAGACTGGAAGGAGTTTCCCTAAAGAATCTGACTAGTTGGGAGAAGATAAGGGGGGAGCCTAGAAATACTAATTGTCAAGAATAACCCCATGCAACAGCAATCAGATCATACTATAGTGGATTTCATTTAACCACAGGTCCATCCCATGAAGATCTTCCACAGGAACCTTAAAGGTCCATTCATATAGAAGCTGACATCAAGGATGCCTGCTAATTTTAGTAAAACCACAAACTTAAAAGCCAGGAATAAAAGTAAAGATAGATAAAAAATTTGGAATAAAAGAAGAGAATGCAGAGAGGAGAACAGTCCAAAAAGATTAACAACTATTATTAGGTCATTGCATGCACTTTTGCATAGAAAAATACATCATGACTTTCCGAACAACCTAATATTGTATTCATGAAACCAGAAAAGGAATTCTTTCAAAAATAATATTCAGAAAGTAAAAAGTAATCTTAGAAATTAAAATAATTTAAAAATTGAAAATTGTAATAGATTAACTCAAAGACAAAGTTCAGGAAACCTCTTAGAAAGAAAAAAAGACAGCTAAATGAACTATTAGAGATAAATATATAAAACAGAATAGAAATCTAGAAGGTTAAAAATCAAATGATAGGCACTTCACATGGAAAGAAAGAGAGAACGAGAGCAAATAAACTAGAAAAAACTACAGATAAAAATTCCAGAACAGAAGTACTTGAGTTTCCACATTAAAGAAGCTAGCAAATGTGAGCAAAATGACTAGTAAAGGCCCAAGGTGCCATTCTTAAATTTCAGAACGCACAAGTCAGAGAGAAAAAAATTTATAAAGTTTTTGGAGAGTGAAAACAAATTACTGAAAATCAGATAGTATGACTTCTCAGTACCAGTGTGGAAAGTAAGATTAATGATCAAGGCATCAAAATTTCAAGGAGGATATGCTTTCCGATCTAGTATTTTATACCCAGGCCATACCATCAGTTAAGTAAGCAGATATAATAAAGACACTGTCAAACATTGAAAGTCCAAAAGTATTTCTCCCTTGCATCTTTTCTTAGGAAGTAAGTAGAAAAGAAGATCTTCTATAACAAGGGAGTGTAGGACTAAAAGACATTATATCCAGAAAATAAGTAATTAAACACCAAGATCATCTATAGGAATCCTCCAGGACATTGGTAAATAAAGAGCCCAGGATGATATCTCAGCAGTAAATCTAGCAAACTTCAGTTCTAGATTGCAGCAGGAAGGAAGAAGGCTCTGCAGAGATATCTCCAAAAAGAAAAATAGCAGACCCAATGTGCCCTTATGTTACAAGATGTTTACATCTATGGTAAAGAGCATGAAGATTAATTTGTAATTGATACATAGAAAACTAGGCAAACCCTTCTCAAAAAACAAATAAACAAAACTTAGTACCACCAGAGACATAAAAATACAGTGAAAGAAAATAGTTCATCTTTTGGTTCAGTTGTGAATAGTCTTCTCCAACCTCAATGTAATGGAACACGTATTTATCAATTCAAACATCTTAGTGTTTACTAAAAATATCTTTACCCCACTACCCACTATCTCTTCCATGCTAACGACCATTGAAATGCTTAAAAAAAAGCAAGTGACATGGTAGTTGTGGTGTTGGACTCCCACATGACTGACCATGCTTCAATCCCAGACCCAGTGGCTTGAAAATCAATCCAGGCACATGTGCGTGCATGCCCAAAATCTTGCGGAGAGAATGGAGGAGAGAGCATTGTGGTGTGGCCATCCTCCCTAAGGGGCGATTTCTCATTTTCCCTCTCTCTGTCTCTCCAGCAAGCTTACATGTCCTATAAACAAACAAACAAACAAAAAAGAAAACATGAAACAGTATCAAATGTTTAATCAAAATAAATAGTTAGAAGTCAAAGTACTTGGGTAGAAGGTGAGAAGACATTGTTGAAATATTTTTTAAATGAGCTTGGTGGAATAATTTTCATTTTTAAGCTGTGACTATATAAACTTTTACTTAAAAAGTAAATATGCAAAAAGAAAAAGAAAAATATATTTATTTAGAAAAAGCAGAAAAATTCTTACAACTATCCTTGAATAAATGAAAATTCCCTGAAATGACTTAAATAAAGGAAGCTACCTATTCATAGCAGAAGCAAACAGTGGGTACTATGCCCAACCCCCAAGATCTGGTTGGGCATAGTACCTATTCATGGGTAGGAGGGAACAAACAAGTCAACCGTATTCACTTTACCATGAGAGTCCCTAAAATTTGGAAAACTCATCAATATGACAGTTTTCAGAAAAACTGTGTCTATAAATTTCTCCCATATGATTCCACTACCCTTTGACATATTTCTATGTAGAAGAGATTTGCCGAACTCTGTTGTGGTGATCAGTTTCTAAGTCTGTCTCCCCCACTATACAATGATTCTGTGAAACAAGTTCATGTAGTAAACATTCCTGTAGGGTAAGTACTCTGTGCCAGACTGGGCAGTACACTCAGGAATTCATTCATTCCTTCACTGAGCATGTGCATCTCATGTATTTAGAAGCTGGGGAAACTTGATAAGTGAAATAGGTAGAATTTCTTCCTCCTGGAACCCAGAGTCATAAAATGAAATTAGAAGTGTAAAATAAAATGGAGATGGACTGACCTTCTAATTCTCATAAGAGTTTTGGATAAAGCTTTTAGCTTTCAAGAGAGGATTTTAGCCCCATATTTTACCTGGTTGATTTTTTAAGCATATGGATTACCATTAGCTGTGCAGAAGAGAGACTGATTAAACCTGTCTGGATATATCAGAGAAGGCAACACAGAAGAGCACTGTGCCTTGTTCTGTTTTTATCTCTCATGCTTAACAGAGTACCTGGCACATGAGTGATACTATGTAAATATTTATCGAAAGACTACATGGTGAAAGAATGGATGAGTAGACAAATTGATTCAACTGAAATGCATCTTGGTTAAAATAGATGACTCTGAGACTAAAGGGAACAGTATTAGGGACTGTGTAAGTAATGTCGAGGAAGTGATTCTAAGAGTATTAGGGACTGTCTTAGATTTCAAAAAAGAAATCTTTTGGATTCATCTAATTCTATGGCTCCAATACAGTCAAAACATATAAGTCAACCCTGGTGGATGCCATTAGTACAATTTCAAGATAAACTCTGGCTTTTGTGGGGGGCCACAATTTTTAAAAAGGCTAGTTTTTAGAGCTTTTTGTTTCCTTGGTTTAGATTTCAAAAAACCAGGGGACAAATTATACACACTACTTTGGGATTGTTTTTAGCTATTTTTACTTGAATTAGAAACATGTTTTCCATGCTCTCATTCCAGGTTATTCTCTTTAGTAGAGTGTGTGTGTGCGTGTGTGTGTGTGTGTGTGTGTGTGTATGTAGCAGAGTGTGTGTGTGTGTGTGCATGTTTTATGTATCTGTTTTTCCCAAGTTTAAATGATTTTTCTGGCCAACATCAAGTCCTGCCCCATTCATTCAGATCCTTGTCTAATTGAAAGGTCATTGTATTAGCTGTCAGGAAAGTCGTGACATATTTTTCTATGCAAAAATGAGTCCTGATTTTCCCAACAACCTAATATTTGCTGGGAAGGAAGTTATTTTCTTATGTTTAAAATATATTTTTGCCATTGGGAGAAAGATCTCTGTGACAGCATTAACTCCACAGTGAAAGTCCTTTCTGGAATTAAGTAACTGTCTCTCAGACCATTTATGTGATTTAAACTGAGTTGTAAGGCAACTCCAGACCCCACTGAGCCCACCTTGCTGAACTGGCTGCTTCCATGCTCACTGCAAAAGTCAAGAGGAAGCCCCTGGTAGATCTCAGAGCATTTTCATTGAGAGGAGCCAGGACTCCAAGGCCTACCACACACAGACCTCCCGCTGACTAGAAACCAGGAGCAGACGTGGCCTAATTTCTTTGTTTCTGTGGAACTGCATTCAGTTTCTGTTAACTCTTTGAAAACTCTGTATAGAAAATGAGGTAGCACCCACTTATGCAGCTTGACTGTGAAGCACTTACACACACACACAGACACACACACACACACACGCTATTAGGCAAGAGAGTCCATAGATTTGTTTGAAATAAATGGCTGCCCCTCTGCTTTGTTAAAGCTGAGCTAGCCATATTTATTGCATTGGCTTTTCATTGTTAAGGATAAACTCCTTGGAATGAGAATCGGGAATCTCAGCTTTCTGAACGTGTTTTTATTAGCCTGGGTGCAGCCAGAGAATTGTTGGCTTCACAGCCTGCTGAAGAGGGATTTATTTTATTTCACTCAACAATCGTTTACTTCTTTAAATCCTTTTTTCCTGACATCATAGCTTAGGCAAAAGGGAACAGAGCTCATTCTCACTTGATTTTCCAATTGAGATGTACAAGGGGACTTCAGAAAAATTTCATGGAAAATAGAATTAAAGTATGCGTTTATGTTGGCAAAAATAAATTGTTGAAAAGTATATTTTCTTTAGATAAGAAAGTATTGGCAACATCCCTTTCTTCACTCTGTTGTAGGCCATTCTACAAACCGTTTGCCCCACAGACATACATTCCCGTGTCTGTTAAATGCTTTTGTCCTAAACCTCTTTAACCTACCATCCCTGAGTATAGTGACATCTTGGGTTCAAATACTTTCAAGCAAAATTTGTACAAACAATTCTCTGTATAATTACCATTAAAACTAATTTTTTAAATAAATGGGCAGGTAAGTTTAAGCATCACCTTGTAAGTGTGTACGGTGTGCATTTTTAACAGAATATCATGTTCCAGGTGGTCTTCAATTAAATCATTACACTGATAGAAAATGAACATTTCTGATATAACTGGGGACTTAGGGACAGCTGACAAATGAGTGCCTGCATATCTTCAGGTGACACCAGTTGTGCCAATTACCTCGAGCTGATCGGCACGCTTGTACGGTGTTTGGGATCCATTTTTGAAAAGCGTAAGAGTGATTTTAAAATAAATAAATAAAAAGCACAAAAACTCTTATTTTAACACAGGGACACAGGGTCTAAGGAGTATTCAACTGAGACTCACAGTGGGCCACCCTCACTCACGGGGAAATGTGTTCCAAGTTCCCCCAGTGGTTGCCTGAAGCTTCAGATAGTCCCAAATACTATATATAAATCTGCTTTCTTCATATGTACATACCTATAACGAAGTGTAATTTATAGGTGAAGCACAGGAAGAAATTAACAACTATAACTAGTAATCAAATAGAACAATTAGAACAGAATACTGTAATAAAAGTTATGTGAAAGTGGTCTCGCTCTCTCCCTCTCTAGTATCTTATAACTATAGATCTTAGCAACCTTGGCAACCTTTCTTTCCTTATTAAGATGAGAACGTCCACCTTTTTATTTAAAGGAAATCCTTTCTGGCTTCTCTTTGACATATCCAAATTGTCAGCATCGCTACTCTTCAGCTTTGGGGCTTTTATTAAGAAAAGTAGGGGTCGGGGCCCAGCAGTTAGCGTAATGGCTATGTCGCTGGACTCCCACGTAGTCGACCGCGGTTCGAGTCCCGGACCCGGTGGCTTGAACTCACGCCGGGCGCGTGTGCGTGCGTGCCCAAGATCCCGAGAGGAGAATGGAGGAGAAGGGATTGCGGCGTGGCCATCCCCCCTGGGGGGTGATTTCCTGCTTTCTGTCTCTCTGTCTCTCTCTGTCTGTCTGGCGAGCGCACGCGCCCTATAGCAAAAACCTCTCAAAAAAAAAAAAAAAAAAAAAAGAAAAGTAGGGGTCACTTGAACACAAGCATTGTGCTACCGTGACGGACCTGCACGGAGCAGGATGGAGTGAGATTTCAGAATGCTATGCTACTCTGAACAGTGCACTATTTAAAATATATGCATTGTTCCATTCCAGAATTTTCCGTGTAATAATTTTGGATTGTGGTTGACCACAGGTAACTGAAACCATGAAAAGTAGAACTGCGGAGAAGGGGAGGGACTAGTCCTCTACATTAAACCAACTTTAAGAATGAGCAGGGACCAGCAGTTAGTGTAATGGCTATGTCACTGAACTCCCATGTAGTCGACCCTGGTTCAAGTCCCGGAACCCGTGGCTTAAACTTATGCTGGGCGCATGTGCGTGTGTGCCCAAGATCCTGATAGGAGAAGGGAGGAGAAGGGATTGTGGCGTGGCCATCCCCCCAAGGGGGTGATTTCTCCCTTTCTGTCTCTCTCTGTCTTTTTGGCGAGTGCACGTGCCCTATAGCAAAAACCTCTCCAAAAAAAGAAGAATGGGTAGTGGTAGGAGCACAGGGAGCAGATTGCTTAGCCGCCTCCACTCTCCCATGAGTGGAACGTCAGGCACGCGCACAGGGAACAATACTTAACTTCTTGCAAAGAGAGAGCTCCCGTGTGGAAAGGGGAGTGCATTTTCTATTTAAGAACAGTCACCTTCTATTTAATTGCCAGAGAGCATGGGTGTTCACCAGAGAAAGACAAGAAGAGACAAAGAGAATACCCAGGTGAGTTACCTGGCATGGAAGATGAGGAGGGATCAATTTTAGATGAAAACACTTACTCTCCCTCTTGCTCACGTGGACAGCAGCTATGATTGTACCCTCCCCTGCACACACTTGCACACTCTCAGGAACCCTCCCTGTCCTCAGATCTGAGGGACCCAGTTTGGCCTTTGCGTCCTTCTCAGGTAATTCCTGTTTGCCCAACTAGTCACCAAACATGCAAAGAATTTCTTCTGAAACTGAGGGAAGAAAATGCTTTATATTGTTTCATTTCGGATATGCAGGGCTGCTAAAATATGGGACCCAGTGAGTGCTAGGTAGACCTTGTCCAGGCTTAAGGTGGTACTAGTCTTAAAGGTGTGCCACTTCCAACCGCTAGTTCCTTTCTCTAATGGTGCTGCCTTTGCCTGGAATGCCTACACCAATAAACACACACACACACACACACATACGTACACATATACACATACACATATATCTATTTACTGCTCACCAAGCTCTACTCACTGTCAGTGAGAGCGAAAGTGAGAAGTCATCCCCCCGGGGTGGGGGGGAATGACCACACCACAATCTCTTCTCCTCCATTATCCTCCTGGGGTTTGGGGCATGCACACACATGTACCCAGAGTGAGTTTTAAGCCACTGGGTCTGAGACTCTAACCACAGTTGGCCATGTGAGAGTCCAGCAACATAACTGCTACACCATCTGCTGGCCTTAAACTATGACCATATTTACTCTATTAAAGAGAGAGTAAATATTTGCTCCAATTCTAACCCCAGTACCTCAGAGGGTGACCATATTTGGAAACAAGGCAATGGCAGGTATAATCAGAAAATTCAGTTGAGATTATAGTGGAAAAGTGTGGGTCCTTAATCCAGTATGACTAGTATCCTTATAATAAAAGGGAAATTTGGGCAGACAGGGACATGGGAAGAAGACACTCATGTGACAATAGAGGCAGAAATTTAGTGTGCATCTCCTAGCCAGGGAATGCCTGGAGCTACCATGAGCTGCACCAGGCAAGGAAGGATCTTCTCCCTAGAGGCTGACAGAGGGGACCTAGTCCTGCCAATGTCTTGATTTCAGACTCCTGGCCTCCAGAATTGTGAGAGAATAAATTTCTGTGTTTAAGCTATCTAGTATGTGGTACTTGGTAAGGGTAGCCCTAGCAAACTAATACAGTAACCAGTTTCAAAACTTCTTCCCACTATTCTTTAGATATATTTTATTAAGGCACTAATCACATTGTTATACTTAGGACTGCTGTTACTTTTGGTGCTGCCACCTCACTAGTTATTTATTCATCTGCTAGAGGGCACATGCACTCACCTGAAAGAGGGGGTGAGAGAAAAAGAGGAGAAAGGGAGAGAGAGAGAGAAGAGAGAGAGAGAGAATGAAAAATCACCCCCCAGGAGGATGGCCACACTACAATCCCTTCTCCATTCTCCTCTGGGGATTTTGAGAATGCACCCACTCACACATAACCCATGTAATTTTCAAGTCACAGGTCCAGGACTCAAACCATTAAGCCAGCCATGTGGAATCCAGCTACCTTAACCTCCATACCACCTGCTGGCCTGATAACTTACAATTCTTTTGAGTGCCAGTACTTTGCCCTGTTAACTGGCATCTCCTAGTGCAGTACCTGGCAGACAGAGATATTCATAAATAGAGAATGAGCAGGTGAATGAATGAATGAACAATCGAGAAGATTCACACAAAAGCAAAGATTTGTAAATGCTTAAATGCAGGTGGGATGTAGCAGCAACCACAGCGCAAAGGGTGACATCTGAAGGTTACAGAGTATCTTCATGGCGTGTGGCGTGGTGGCCTCATAGCTTTGTAAAAACATGTGCACTCGTTTTTATTTTCTCGCTCTTTTAGAGAGAATCAAATCTAAGCAAATTTCTACAATTAAAAGGCAAGTGATTAATTTTCCATATATATATATATAAATAATGCCAAGAGGAAGAGTACACTTCATACTAGGGAAACCAAGTTCTAATTTAACCCTGGATCTGGAGTCTGTCAATGACCAGGTCTTCTTGATAAGATCAAAAGATCTAGTGTGAGCCTCCCAGGGCTAAAATCAGGCAGCTCTTATTATGTTCCCAGGCTTAGGGGAAAAAAAATCTCCAAAACAAACTTTAAGGGGCTATGCAAAAATATAGCCTAAGGGAAATACAGAAAAATGAATGATTTTATAACAATCCCTTAAAAGGGGAAATGTCATCTTAATTTAATTGGGGCTTGGCTATTAGATTTCTTCTCTCTGTGACACAGTTAAACTCTATTATCTAAAGCACTGACCCTAGATGAGCTACTTTTTCTCAAAAAAAAAAAAAATCTTCCTGACATCATTTTTCTAATGTCTTTTGTGAGTCCTTTGATTCTGAATTAATTATTCAGAGAAAGGAGAGTAAATCAGCATTTGGTTGGAAGGTTTAGGGCATATAGAGTTGGAGTGGTTTGAAAGTACATTTAATATTATAGATTTATTTCTAAGAAAAAAAATAAAATATTTTAAACAAATTATGGAAGTAAAAAATAACAAATTCTCATTAATAAGGATACACAAAGACAGACATCGTTTGAGTATCAGCAGCTCCCTAGAATCTGAAATACTCCTCCTAGAAGGAGGTCATTTATCAGAATCTTGAACTTGAGAAACCAAGTGATTTATTTATTCTTACTGAATTGAAGCATGTTTTGTTAAGAGATATAATAAAATAAAATAAAACAAAATTATATATATATATATATATATATGCATATATATATATGCATATATACATATATATATTATACTTTTTATAATTGCCTTGCTTTATCTTCACATAATTCAACCTGGCCATGACATATAGGGTCCACCTCTAGAGAAATCTGTTCCCAAATCTGAGACCTATGCTTATTAACTTAGTACAAAGTTCTTCACCACTAAGAACCACGGGGCCAGCAAGTGCTGTGGAGGTTAAGGTACTAGACTCCCACATAGCTGACTGTGGTTCAAGTCCTGGATCCAGCGGCTTGAAAAACCACACAGAGTACCTGTGCACACATGCCCAAAATTCTTACAGGAGAATGGAGGAGAAGGGATTGTGTTGTGGCCATACCCCCTGGGAGTGCTGACTTCTCACTTTCCCTCTCTATGTTTCTCTCCAGTGAGCACTTGTACCCTATGTCAAAAACAAACAAACAAAACAAAAACCTGAAAAAAAAAAAGTTTTTGAGTCCTTTATAGCTACTGCTTATCAGTGCTGTCAGACCAAAAAGTAGAAACTCTTTCTGATCATTGGAAGCAGTTGCTATGCAAACACAAAGTAATAGTCACGTGTTTGTTAGAGATCTAACAGGACTGAGAAAAACATTAAGTTTCTTTGGAATGGTTAAAATGGTATTCCATGCTGAGTGAAGACAATATTGAGGTGGGGGGAATGGTGTATTTTAATTGCTACTTTGTAACTATACATGTATCTGTGTGCAATATGGTTTGGATACATGGGTAGATCGTGTAATGATCAAAGTAGTTCGTATATCCATCACCTCCTGCATTTATCATTTCTTCAGTGATGAGAACATTTAAAAGCCTCTCTTCTTGCTATTCTAGATATACAATACCTAATAAGGTATATCTATTACAATTTTGCACCTGTTGACCACCCTTTCCACATCCTACCCACCTCGGTCTCTTATATTTGGGTCTGAAAAGTCATGACTTTCCATAAGCACTGTACTAATTCACATCCCTACCAATAGAATGTAAGGGTTTCCTTTTCTCCACAGACATCTTTTCCTGTTTTTCTATATAAAAATGCATCAACTTTTCAAACAACTCTATAGCTTCTCTCTGCTTCTATGAGATCAACTTTATTTTTTTTAAATTTTATTATAATTATTATTTTTTTATACATTCAACGCTACACATCATTTAGCTTATATAGAGAATTTACCCAACATGAAATGCACCTCAGGCAGGTCCAGTTGGAAATAATACATATGTCATAATCAACAGGTAATAAAACATTTCTGTGTCCCACAAATGTCTTATCTCTCTATTTTTTTCTCCTTAAGTGCCTTCCCTGGACTTTTTCCCTCTCCTACCCTTCCACACTGTCTCCAGTGTTCATAACTATTTTCAACGATTTTATGTCCTACAATCCAACTTTTTCTTAGATTCCACATATTAGTGAGATCATGCATTGTTTATCGAGTTTCTGTCTGGCTTATTTCACTTAATATAATACCTTTTAGGTTCTTCCATGTTGTCCCAAATGCCAAGATTTGAGAGGTTTTTTTAATGGCTGAATAGTATTCCACTGTGTAGATGTACCACATCTTCTTCATGTGTCCATGTGTTGTTGGACATTTAGGTTGATATCAGGTTTCAACTATCATGATAATGGTGCAATAAACCTAAAAATGCAGATATCTCTTTGATAGACTTAATTTCCGTTAGCTGCATACTCAGTAGTGGGATTGTAAAATAATATGTTAGAGATATTATAAATGTTGTGGCACTTCCATACAGATTTCCATAATCACTATACTAATTTACATTCCTACCAATAGAATATCAGGGTTTCCTTTTTTTCACATCCTCACCAACATTTCTTTTCCTTTGTCTTTTTAATATTGGTTATTTTAACTGGAGTCACAGTGTTTTTTTTGTTTTTTTTTTTTTGTGGTTTAACGAGTGTTTTTACTGGGGTCACAGGTTTTTTTTTTTTTTTTTTTTTTTGTGGTTTAACGAGTGTGAAATGTTTTGTTTTTTTTTTTTTTTTTTATTATAAATTTTTTCTCATCACAACACACATATGAATTTTCCATCCAAAATACATTGTGCATTGGCTCAATCAAGCACATCAACATACATGTTCTCGGCAGATGATTTCCCAATTGGGTGATTCTCCCTTTCTGTCTCTCAGTATCTTTCTGTCTCTCTGGTGAGTGCATGCACCCTATAGCAAAAATCTCTTTCTTTTTTTTTTTTTTTTTTTTATAAATTTTTTCTCATCACAACACACATATGAATTTTCCATCCAAAATACATTGTGCATTGGCTCAATCAAGCACATCAACATACATGTTCTCGGCAGATGATTTCCCAATTCCCGTGTCCTGCATATCTTGCCTTTTGTTTTGCCATCCAAGATTCCCCATCCCCATCCTCTGCCATATCCCATCTTCCTCCTCCATTGTCCCTAACATTCATGATTGCCCTCAATGCCTTCCGCCCCCCCCATTCAATTGTTCTACCAATGAACTCAATTAGTCCAAGTATATCCTCTAGCTAGCACAGCTGACATA
>NW_006159515.1:7570082-7605432 GCF_000334495.1 Tupaia belangeri chinensis | reverse complement strand
GGCGCCGCCGCTCCGGGGGCATGAGCTCCCGCGCCCCGCGCGGCTTCCGCCGGGCGCCCCGCGCCAAGTCACAGTGTTTTTGTTTGTTTTTCTCTTAAACAATATATTGTTTGGGACATTTTCTCCTTAATTAAATAAATTATCAGACAGCATGAAAATCATGATTTCAAAAAGTCTGTTTAGAGTCCATTTACGTTCTTATAGAAGTGGATCTCTTTCGTCTTCATCTTGGTATTGGATGTAGATGAGGCCAGCAGAGGAGGCGTAGGACATGCACTGAGAACAGTCGTGGTTTCTTCCTCTTCTGTCTGATTCTGAATCTGCAACATGAAGGTGACCCAAAGGCTGAACTGCCTTGCAGGTCTTGCTCTACCCTGGATTATCCCCAGTGACAAAGTTGAGGAGAGAGAAATGCCTTGAAGGTTATCCAACACTGAGTAAGTGTTCAATAATACTTGTTGAGCTGATGAATGAATTAACATTAAAATATTAGACAGCTACATCTCTCTATTAAGAGCACTAATTAGGGGTCAGTAGTTGGTGTAATGTCTGTCGCTGGACTCCTATGTAGTCGACCATGGTTTGAGTCCCGGACCTGGTGGCTTAAACTCATGCCAGGTGCATGTGCATGCGTGCCCAAGATCCAAGAGGAGAATAGAGGAGAAGGGATGGTGGCGTGGCTATTCCCCCGGGGGGGGATTTCTCACCGTCTGTCTCTCTCTGTCTTTCTGGGAAGCGCACAAGCCCTATAGCAAATAAAGAAAAAACTCTCGGAACCAGCAGTTAGCGTAATGGCTATGTCGCTGGACTCCCACGTAGTCGACCACGGTACACGTCCTGGACCAGGTGGCTTAAATTCACGCTGGGCGCATGTGCGTGCATGCCCAAGATCCCGAGGAGAATGGAGAAGGGATTGCGGCATGGCCATCCCCCTTTGGGGGTGATTTCTCACTTTCTATCTCTCTGTCTCTGTCTGTCTGGCGAGCGCACGCGCCCTATAGCAAAAACCTCTCAAAAAAAAAAAAAACTCAAAAAAAAAAAAAAACTCAAAAAACAACAACAACACCCCACTAATTAGTAGGATAAAATAACAATGAATCAGTCAGTTTGAAATCTCAGGAATGGAGCCCAATTTTTTTATTTCAAAATAATCAAATAAATCAAACAGAATGTGTGCAGCAAAATTCTTTAGCTTAAGGAGATAGGTAGGGACCAGCTGGTGGCATGATTGTTAAGGTGCTAGACTCCCACATGTCGACCAAGGTTCAAATCCCATACTTAGTGGCTTTAAAAATCACACCAGGAACACGGGGATGTGTATGCTCACAATTCAGAGAGGAGAATGGAGGAGAAGGGATTGGGGCATGGTCACCCCCTCTCGGGGGTGATTTCTCACTTTTCCTCTCACTGTCTCCTGTCTCTCTCTGGCACACACCAAAAAGTGAATCTGAGGCATGGGAACTAGAAAGTAAAAATTCTTATAGGAAGATCTAAAAAGTAACAGGGATAAAGCATTAAAAAGAATCTATAGTGAATACTTTTCCTTTATCCATACAAGTCTACACTTCGTCTTTTTTCCCAAAAGTAAAATTAACCTTAAATTAAACTCATGTATATTTTCTTATGTCAATACAAATCATCTGGTTTAACATATTCAAACAGGTCATAAACTAAATATTATATTTAATCATAAAGCCAAGTATTCAAAAAGGCCTTCATTCTCTACGGCTAGTCCGTGGTCTCTGAAGCGGTGCCTTCTGTCCTTCACAGGGTTTTGTGCCCAGTGAGTAGAGACCATAGAACACAGAAATGAGGTCAGAGGAGTGAGTGCATTCAACTGCATCTCAGGAAGGGTCTTCATTCTTTGTCCCTTAAACTAGATATTTGTCGAATTTAAAACTGACAAATTTACTGGCACATTAGCACATATTGTAATAGGGAAAAAAGAGAGAGAGAAGTTGTAAAATTTTTTGTTTCCATATGCTTTAATTTAAAAGGAGGGCTCATCTATAAGTTTAAGAAGATCCACTTCAAAGTCATCCAACTCAATTAATCCCTAAATTAACATTTTTCCCCTGTGACTCTAGAGATTGTCAACAAAAGAACAATGAAGAATGAACAGATATTATGTAAAAAGAGACTGTAAACATTATATAGCTATGTATTCTCCCATTCTCAACCTCCTTTTCTTAATTTATATTTTTCCCTTCCAACTTACTATTTTGGGGACCAGCAGATGGCGTAATGGTTATGTTGCTGGACTCCCATGTAGTTGACTATGGTTTAAGTCCCAGACCGGGTGTCTTAAAACTCATGCCAGGCATGTGTGCGTGTGTGTCTAAAATTCTGAAAGGAGAATGGAAGAGAAGGGATTGCAGCATGACCATCCCCTGGCAGGTGGGGGGAATTTCTTGCTTTCTGTCTCTCTTTCTCTCTCTGTCTCTTGGCGAGCTCACATGCCCTATACCAAAAATCTCTCTTTAAAAAAAAGATCAAAAACAAAAGCAACTTGCTATTTTCTGATATTCTATATCATTTTAATTTTGTTTATTTTCTTGTACACCTGCTAGAAAGTCCATGTAGGTATGGATTTTTCATGATTTATTTTCTGATGCATCCCCAGTGCTTTGACAATGTCTGGCACATGGTAGGCACATTACAAATATTTGCTGAATCAAATAAAGATGTGAAGAGCTACAGATACCATGTAAACAAATGACTACACAGAGTCCCAATTTTCTATCAGCATTCATTTAGAACAAAATGTGGTGTAGTGTTCCTTCAAGAACTACCAAGTCATGTTTCCCAGAAATTATAAATTAAATAACATTTCCCTGACATTTCAGCAACGTACAAAGTGCTTTCTCATGCGTTGTCTCATTTGATCTCCCAGGAGCCTCTGGGGCAGATTTTTTTCCCTATTCTTACCATGTCATAAAGGAGGTTACTATAGTTCAGAAAAGCTAAGAATTTACCCCAAATCAAGGAAGGCAGAAAGTGCTAGAACCTCGATGTACAACTGTGTCTTTCGAGAGCAAAGTTCATCTACTCTCCCCTCAGCTACATGACTTCTCATTTTTGTGTTTCTTTCAGACTTGTCTAGGCTATGCCAACCTGCTTTCCATGTAGCATCCTTGTAAATGGCTATTTTAGGGACTAATAATTTTTTCTTATAAACCTCTCCAGGTCAGATTACTGAATGTGCAGTCTGGGGTAAATTCTTACTCGAATATCATGTTTTTATTTTATTACACAGGACTTTGCCAAATGAAATAGAGGGGCTAATTATCTCAGGTGGTTTTATTTCCTTCGTTCACACTCACCAACAGTTAATTGAAAACAACATAATGCAATAGTGCATCATATACTCTGTTAGACGCCAGACATATGGTGGTGATCAAGAAAGTCTTGAAAAATTATGCTTTCAGGGACCAGCAGTTAGCATAATGGCTATGTTCCTGAACTCCCATGTAGTTGACTGTGGTTCGAGTCCCTGACCTGGTGGCTTAAACTCATGCCGGGCGTGTGTGTATGCGTGCCCAAGATCCCGAGAGAATAGAGTAGAAGGGATTACAGCATGGTCATCCCCCCTGGGGGGTGATTTCTTACTTTCTATCTCTCTGTCTCTCTCTGTCTTTCTGGCGAGCATGTCCTATAGCAAAAACCTCCACAAAAAAAAAAAATGATGCTTTCATTTTTACCTATCAATATTTAAGCACCTCTCCAAATGTCTTCAACCAGAGGTAAGTTAGGTTGTAAATTTTACAAAAGCAAGATTTCTTTGTTCTCATTGTTTTCTGAGACATTCAAGTTGTAAAAAGCCAAATGTTTTACTGTATTTGGAAAGCTTCTTGCATTCCTAAATAGCATCATGAATTCAAAATGGCCATGTAATTGTCTTTTGCATGGGAAGACCTCCATCTTTTCCAGTGCTCATGGTTATGTGTATAAGAAGGTCAAGTCAAGAAGTACACATTGTTTCTTCAACTTGACCTTCCATTTGTGATTGGGATTAGCCTTTCCAAATCTTGTTGAATGTGTATGCTTAAAAGGATCTCCTCTATTTTACTTGGCCACTGATGCGATGGTGTTCTGGTGGGTTATTTCCTCGCAATACCGCTGCATTGTTTGGTGTGGCTTTTCAGCATATGTCTTAGTCCATTTGCATTGCTGTAACTAAATATCAGAGACAGGGTAATTTATAAGAAACAAAAATGTATTTCCCACTGCTCTAAAAACTAAGAAGTCCAAGAGCAAGGTGCTGGCAGGTTAAGTAGTTGATGAGGACCTGCTTCAATGATAGCATCTTCTCATGGTGACATCTTCCCATGGCAGAAGACGGGCCAAAGGGGGACTAGGCTAGTCCTCTCCAGCTGTTTTATAAGGCACTAATCCACTCATGACAGCAGAGCCCTCTGACTTAATCACGTCCCGAAATGCCCTACCTTTTAATACCATCACAATGGGGATTAAGTTTCAACATGAATTTTGAAGAGGATATTCAGATGATAAAAGCATGAAATTTGCAATGGTTCCCTTGACTTCACAGCTTTAATCCCAGTGAGATAACTTCAATTTAGTATATTTTGAAAAGAAATATAAATGGGTTAAAAAAAAAAACCTGGTCATTCTTTACTTACATTGTAACCTCATCCATAGAGTAATCCTGACCACTTTCATTTGGAATTCTAGACTTGGATTTCAATTTCCTTAATTCCTCAGTATATCTTAGGTCCTATGTGCTGGGACTAAGAGTTATATGTAGGTTTGTGGTGATATTTAAAGTGCAGATCAGGACCAGCACATGGTATAATGGTTAAGTTGCTGGACTCCCATGTAGTTAACACGGTTTAAGTCCTGGACTGGGCAGCTTAAACTCACGGTTGTGAGTTTATGTATGTGTGCATGCCCAAGATCCCGAGAAGAGAATGGAGAAGAAGGGATTGTGGTGTGTCATCTCCCCTGCAAGGTGATTTCTCACTTTCTCTCTGTCTCTCTCTTTTTGGCGAGCGCACTCACTCTATAGCAAAAACCTCTCTTAAAAAAAAAGAAAGTACAAATGTGTGTGTGAATGATATTAATAATTATCACCCTCATTTATTCAGTACCAGCTATGAGCAACTGGTCAGTCATAATGCTAGATGCTTCACATGTGCTATCTCTTCTAAAACTCCCAACAATAATTAAGGGACATCATTAGCCCCACACTGTGTAACTTATCCAAGGATGCATAACAGAAGTGTTAAAATCTAAGGTAGGTTTGTCTGATCTTGGGCCTCCCACAGGACTCTCTCTCCATTTTAACCACAGGATTTTCTCTAGAGTTTACCACGCCCATTTAATCATAATAATAGTTCATACGCAGCAGTCCCTATGAGCCAGGCACTATTAGAGTTTACATATTATCTCATTTAATAGTCATAAATAAGATATGTACTATTACTATAATTCAGGATATTGAAGCATAGAGTGGTTAAGAATTCTTCCCGAGTGACACAAGTTCTAAGTTACAAAACTGGAGTCTAAAATCAGACTACTTAGTGCCAGAGGCCTTACTGATAACCTTTACATTATATTAGTTTCTTATTTATCAAATGTCTTTAAAGACAGTTCTGAAAAACTGTTAGAGCTGTAAAATTTTCCTTGAAATTACCTAACTATATTCATGTCTATATGCAATACACCACACACACACACACACATTCCCATGTTTCATATCCTTTTCTTGATCTTCACCAAATGAATCGTTCAGAGTTGAAACTTATGAAACCAAATTTATCCAACCATCTACAGAGCATACATCTAGAACTGTCCCTATTTTTTCCTCCAATAAGTCTATACAGATTCTTATGGACACCAAACAGGATAGAAAGGAGAATGGACAGGTGTGCAAATTATTTTGGGTCTGCCGTTTGTTTTCATTGGTTCGTTCTAGGATGAGGGCAGAGAGCTTGTTTTTGAGTCACCCACCAGGATCATAGATGTGAGGGTGGTGAGAAACTGGGGTACCCCAAGGTACAGAGTGCTCAGGGCACTGCCTGACACTACAGAGCAATGTGATTAGTCCCAGGGCATGTTCCACCTAGCCCTGAGCATACTCCTATTTCTTCTGTTTTATTCTCCGGGTAAAATGCTAGCAATCTTTTTAGGGCAGAGCTCTGATTTGGATGTCAAATAAAACTGATTGATTTTATGATTCTGGAAAGGTCACCTCAAAAGGTGAAATGATTTCTGCTGTAGAAGAGCACCCATAAATCCAAGGTATTTGTGACAAGTCTTATCCCATTGTAGGAAGATGGATTTTTGGATCTGCATCTAATTCTAGAAAGGGTAGCAAATTTTCCATTGGCCTGCGCTGAAGAGCTCATACTCTTCACTACCAAGGAAACTTACACATATGAGGACATCATGGCTAAATGAAAATTCATCATCAACTTAACCTGGAGTACACTTACAAGAATGGCAAATTAAACTGTCACACTATTCCTTTAGTGAAATAAGAAGACACCCTTCTCACCTGTTGATGACCTCATTTCCATCAGTTAAAATCCCCAGAATTGAAGCCAACTGACTGAGGTCAATGTATGACTAGAAGCTTTCCATCTCTTCTATATTTTCCAAAGCTGCATCTGGACAGGGAATTTTTTTCTTTGATGCTTTCCATTTTGCATAAAAGAGTGCACAGACAGAGAGTCTGCTCCAAAAATAAATAAATAAATAAATTGAATTAATACATAAGTTTCATGAAATCTTTGGTATGTCTTAAATTTCCAGATGTCATCGAAACTCCATATTTGGCCCATTAAATAAAATAAGGAAGCAGTGAGAAATGGATGAATATGGTAGAAAAGCAAAAGGGGAAGCCCAGTCAAGGTGGCATAGCAGTAGGATATACTGGGTTCAGATACCAGGTTGACCTGAACATACCAGATGTGTCTATGATCCTGGCATGCTAGAAGACCAAGGTATGGCAAGGCCCCATCAGGGACCCTTCTCTCTCTCTCTCTCTCTCTCTCTCTCTCTCCCCTCTCTCTTTCTCTCTCTCTCTCATTTTCTCTCATGAAATAAAGAAATAAATAATCTTAAAAAAAAAAGATGAGGGAAGAAAGAGATGTGTTATATGGTGTGTGTGTGTGTCCAAGTATCTGTAAAAATATGCAATGATCGGTGGACAGGCTGCAGTATACACTAACTTAAAGCAAAAGGATGCACTGGGCATGTTTCCTAATCAAACAGCTGCTGATCAAAAGTAAGACACTGAGGAAAGTCAGAGTTCCTCAAAATCATGGAGCTAGGGGTGCCTTTTATTCTCCTCAATCCTGCTGTCTGCAACCTGGTGCAGGCCTTATTGCCACTTGCCAGTCTTCCCTGCCCTCTCGTTAGACCTGACAGCCTGAGTGATGTTCTAATATCCAAATCAGACATGTTACTCCTCTTTTACTCCTCCAAGTGCTACCAAAGGACACATGATCCAGACCTTGCACTTTTCCAGTCTCTTCTAAAACCACTCCCCAACCACTCACTTCTTTGATTTTAGCTCCCTCACACAGCAGAAGAGGATTTCTCGCTTCCACACCCTGGCTACTCTACTACCTATTTTTGGAATATTGGCCTCTCCTATCTTTACCTGGCTAACTTGAAACCACCCTGCAATGCGTAAGGTAAAAAACATAGAAAGAATATGTCATGACTTCTCTGGCAACCCAATAGAAGGCTGGGGCAGAAGGACTGCAGTATGACGAGACTGTCAAAAAATACCTATCTCTGTCTTTCTCCCTTTCTTTTTCTTTCTGTTTCTCTCAAAGAAAGAAGACACAAACCCATTTGTGCTACAAGCTCCAATAGAAACTGAGGAACTGGAGGCATGAGATCCTTTGGAAGGTGTGTCTACAAAGTGTGGTTGAAAACAGGATTGTTCGTAGAAAAAGCAGAGTTCTAGATCTCATCTGCACACACTGCAGTCAGTTCATGAGCTCCCTTGTCTCAGCATCAGATGGTTTCTTTTCTGGAAAAATTAAAACAGAGAATCTCCAATCTTAGAAACACTCTGATCAATGGAAAGGAGGGGTGAGTCACTGCCCTAGAAACAAGGGCATTCAGTGAAAGTCTGTAAAGGGATGATGGCATCCTCAGTCACTCCTCCCACTCAGCTCAGATGACTGGCAACTGGACTTGAGTCCCCAGGAAGGAGACTACAGACATTTTTGTTGAGATAACAACTACTTGTGGTGGCCATGAAAGTGTATCTAAGCTCCCTTCAAGCTTCTCTATGTAGAACAGTATCACATTAAGACCATATGCCTTCTGGGCTACTTCCAACAAATAGCTGAACAAATCAGTGGTGTGAGCCCAGCAGAGAACTCTTCCAACAGGCAGCATTGTTTGGGGACTCTCCAAAAGCATGGCCAAGATGTTCTCAAAACGGCACTGTGATCTTGGGCTTCTCCTACTCAGTTTTTTCCTCCCTCTTTTCACAGGTGCCAGACCAACACTGTAGTCTGAGACTATGCCTGCTTGCTCCTGCTCCTCCTCCTTCATCGGCATCTCCCCAACAAACTTCTCCATATCTAATCCTAATTCGAGGTCTTCTCACAGAATCTGAACTGACAGTGAAGTGTGAAAATAGGTTTCTTCTGTTTCCACACATTAGAAATCTCAAAAATTTCCCTCCAGTGTATGGTTTCTTAGACAGCTATTGGAAAAGTCGTACTACGAAAACAACAGGGTAAACCAGAAGGACAAAATCTGTTTCACAGATTCCGAAACAGGCATCCAACATAGGAAAATGCAGTAGGAATGAATCCACAGGATTCTGGCAAAGAAAATTCCAGAAAGATAGCCCTTTGGCATGAGGAGAGAGCACCAGGGTAGATTGGAACAAGAGGATGGGGCATAACAGTAGGAATGACTTCAATGGCAGTGATAACTATGAAACAGAACAGATTTATTTATGTTTGTACTGAGAGGAATATACAGTTCTATTGGAGAGTGTGTGGAATAATTAATGATTAGTACAGAGAAATTTAATGAAAAAACAAACTGTACAAGAAAGAAAAAGCAATAATAGTGTGCTTTGTGGCTCAACATGAATAATAATTATATGGTAAACACTGAATTTTTATTTCAGTAAGAAATTGTTATAAAGCCATTTGGGGGAAACGGGAAAGAACGTATGTATATGTGGGTTCATAGGATTTGTTTAAGAGTACTTCAACCTCATCTTTCATAGTAGAGAGTCGATAGAAATGTTTACAATGCACTTTACTTAGAAAGACAGCGGTAGATACCAAAATAGCTAAAAATGTTCCATGTCTTTCTGGGAAGTAGATCTTGGAGATAGACAATTTAGACAGAAAATATTTAGTCTTATTAATCTTTGTGCCATGTGACTCTCTAAAATTTAGTACCTTATTGCTTTGATAGCAATAAATAATAGAAACGGTAAGAGCTCCCATGACAAGGAAGAACAAGGAATGACTCAAACATTCAAGCGTATATCATGCTCCTCCATCTCAAAACAATGCGAAAGTCCCTCGGTGTTTTAGACTCTGATTTACTGATCAGTCTCCTCTCTTTACTGACCAGTTTCTTCCCTGTCCACCAATTGTCTCCACGTCTTTATTCACCTGCCATTGTTCTTCATCTCCTTAAATTCTCTTTCCATAAACAACAATGTTAAATAGTCTTCTCTTTTGGCTTACCTGCCACAATTTCTCCTGCTCATTCTTTTCTGGTTGTGCCTACTCATCTTCTTACACCCCCTCCAAAAATTAAGCTTTTGTAAATATGTAAATATACTCATTAACTGTTAGGCTTTAGCAAATTCATTTCTTAGGTAGTGTGGGAAGGGATCCTCTTATTCTATTTTCCTAACCCAGGATTCCCTCTGGCCTGTGTTCTGGGGCTGATTTTTTTTTTTCTTTTTTTTTTCTTTTTTTTCTTTTTAATCCAAGTCCTTGCTTCCTTGGACTTAAATTGAAGACTTGCTTGCTGGGCCAGTAGGTGGTGCGGAAATTAAGGCACTGAATATCACCTGGCAGTTGGGCAGTTTGTGTCCTGGGCCTAGAGGCTTGAAAAACACGCCAGACATTTCTGTGCGCATACCCAAAATCCTGAAGAAGAGACTGGAGAAGAAGGGATTGCTGCATGGCCATCCCCCCAGGAGGTGATTTCTCTCTCTCCTCCCCGCCCTCTCTCTCTCTCTCTCTCTCTCTCTCTCACACACACACACACACACACACATGCCCAATAGCAAAATCTAAAAATTAAATAAACAAATAATAAGACCCGCTTGCCTCCCCACTGCTCACCAGGTTCCTATACTTCACCCTGAAACTCTGGTCTCCTGCTCACTCTTCTGTTCAGCCTCAACTCTTTTAGGAGAGGTTTTGTTTTTTGTTTTTTGTTTGTTTGTTTGCTATAAGGTGGTGCGCTCACCAGACAGACAGAGAGAGACAGAGAGATAGAAAGAGAGAAATGACCCCCCCAGGGGGGGGGGCCACGCCCCCAAACCCTCCTCATTCTCCTCTTGGGATCTTGAGCACGCACGCACATGCGCCCAGAGTGAGTTTTAAGCCACCGGGTCCGGGACGCAAACTGCGGTCAACTACATGGGAGTCCAGAGACATAGCCATTACGCTAACTGCTGATCCCTATTTTTTGGGAGAGGTTTTTTTTTATCTTTCTTTTTTTTTTTTTTTTTTTCAGCCTCAACTTTTGAAAATGCTGCTGCACCAAAGAATTGAATTCCCAGTTGTCCTAGAAAAGAAACAGAGGCATCATGGTTATGTCACTAGGCTCCCACACGGCCAACGGCACTTCAAGTCTCAGACCCAGCAGCTTGAAATTCACACCGGGTACATGTACATACCTGACCAAAATCCCTAGAGGAGAATGGAAGAGAAGGGATTGTGGTGTGGCCATCCCCCCTGGGAGGTGATTTCTTGCTTTCTGTTTCTCTGTCTCTGGCGAGTGCTTGTGCCCTATAACAAAAATCTCTCTCTCTAAAAAAAAATGAAACAGAATATGTAATGAGCCTAAGAAGGGAAGGAACAAGGTAGGTCAGGAGGGTAAAAATCCAGGGTGGCTGCAGAACAGAGAGCTGAGGGAACAGTAAAGACGATTCTGGAAAGATGTGCAGAAGCCAGATGTACAGCTTGAAGACTTTTGTGTTGAAGACCAAGAAAAATAAAATAAAATGTTTTGGAACATGGACTAACAGTGATCAGATTTCTATAAAAGATGAGTTTGGATGAAGTACAGAGAATGTATAGATGCGATGAGAGAAAACTATTAAGAATGGTCCAAACGAAGGATAATGGCAGTTGGATGTAACTGGGAATTATAGAGACAGATGTAATCGAAACAGAGGGAGATTTAGGAGGCAAAATCAACAGGAGTTGGTAATGATGTGGCTGGGGACGATGAGGGAAAGGCATCAAAAATGACCACAAGTTTTATTTTTTTTTAAAAAAAAGAATTCTTTTATTTTACTTTATTTATTTATTTTTAACTTGACCAGAAAGGGACAGAGAGAGAGAAAGCAAGCTGTCAGATCTGAGACTCAAAATGCAGTCAGCCATGTGGGAGTCCGGCACCCTTAACCACCATGCCACCTGCCAGCCCCTGACCACAAGATTTCTGTCTTGAATAGTTGAAGAGCTGATGATGCCATTCACAGATCCAACAGACATTGAAAAAGACCAAATTTGGAGGGAAAGTAGTAAGTTTTTTAGTTTAAGTTGTGTTTGAGACAGCTAAGCAATGTTTTCCATTTTTTGTTTTTGTTTTTGATTTGCCAGAGGGTGCATACACTTGCCGGAGGGAGACGGAGAGTAAAGATGAGAAAGAAAGCACTCACCAAGGAGAATGGGCATGCCGCAATCACCTCTCCTCCACTTCTCCCTCCTCTGGGGATTTTGGGTTCACAAGTGCTGGTGCCTGGCATGTTTCTGAAGCCCCTGGGTCTGTCACTGTAACTATACTGTCAACCATATGGAATCCACCAGGCCACGGAGCACCCAGGATGTTTAGTTTAAGATGTGTTTTTCTGAATAGTCATTTTATAAGTGATTTTTTTAAAATGAGAGGTTATTTTTCCCCTAACCTGAACAAACAAAACTCAGAAAGATGGGGGGAAATAACAGATGATCCAAGAGAAATGATGGAATTTATAGTATTGCTGAAATCCAACTTAATGTATCCAAAAAGTTTTAGGTATCTTGGCCCTTAAAGACATCTTCCATTTTGAAGTATAGGAAGGGGAACTTACTCTTACAGCCTAGCATCTTGAGAATGTGTCCCCTTTCCTCCCGCATGCATTCTAACCATAAGTTTGCTGAGTTGCAATATATGACATACCAATCTCTGTTAAGACAAAATTCAGTGAGAGAACTACTTTTCCTGGTCTTTTCACTCTGGTACTGCCATCTTGACTGTCATAATCACAGCCTCAGAGCCAACAAGAAGACATTTCTCACAGGGGACATTCAACAAGCTACTCATGAAAGTTTTTACTTCCCGACCCTATAATTCTGGCACCTGCTGGTTAAGAGGATTTAGTACACAAGAGAATTATACTCCCATCCAGATGAGCTCAATGTAACCAAAAGTATCTTTTAAGAGAGAAGCCAGATTTGGTCCAAGGTAGTAGCACTTCTTTGTAACCTGGTGATATCAGGCCTCTCATGCCACTGGACAAACAAGTAAAAGAAGGGTTAGTATTTAGGCTGACTCTGACACCAAGGGACAGTGAGGTGTTGCCACACAAAGTGGCAAGGAAGACACATGGGTGGAACCCAAGCAGGCCCACAGAGGCTGCCTTCAAAGATCACAGCCACAGAAAGATTCAGACAATCTCAACGAATCTACCTAGGGTTCAGAAACATATGCATGGTAGCAAAGACCAGCCAATGGAAAATCAAAGGTGGAGGACAGGGAAAAGGAAGTCATAAATACTCAGCACCTAGAAGCAAGTTATAGAAATTATCGTTTCAGTTATTACTCAATTTCCTTCCTTGCTTCGCACATATTAAACACTTTGTTCCTGATTTGCCTTCTCCTTCCTCTCTCTTCCTCTTACTATCTTACCTAGTACATACTGGTGATGTATGTGCCATTTTGCACATCAGTGGGAAAATAGTGATGTGAGATTGCAATCTAAAGAGAGAAGGAGTGAACTTCGCTCGGAGAATCTAGGCTAAGAAATGGAGTAACTGACAACTTTGGCCTCCCTTCTTTTTGGGAGAGGAAGTTAGTGTATTTTTGATTTGTTAAGAAAATTAACTTATGTTACTCAGTCTGGGGTATGTTTTGAACTGTCAAGATAGGCATGACTATGGTGGATTTTAGGCAACACCAAGAAATGGGCTACATGTGCACTTAGGATCTTTTTGCTGTGGGCTGTTATTGCACGGTATCATCATTTTTCCAAGGGTACCTTGGATTCCTTTTAGCGAGTTATTCCCCTGTATCATTCATTTGATCTCAGCAAGGAAATTGGGTTGACCTTGGAAAGGGGAATTTCATGCTGGCAACCAAAAGACAATGTTTATTACAAGTATACTAAGTATCACAAATCTACTGCCCAATTTGATAAACATTTAAACTCAAGGGTTTTATAACGTCAATAAAAATGTCTGATTATTGTTACCCCTCCTCTGGTATTAACGATTTCTTTTTCAAATGTGGAGCTGCTTGCATCCTTCTATAGGGTGAAAGTGCATACAGCTTAGTATACAATTATTATACAGGTAAGTCAAGCATGACTACAGGGGTATCAACATCGAATGTTACAGAGCAGGGCTCTTTTATTAACTTTAATGTCTTTCCAACAAGGAATTGAGGAAACCTTAATCTTGATCTGATTTTGGTTTCTGCTTTCATTGTTCAGTATCACCAATCTCTCCATCCCAACTCTTCCTTATTCCTATTATACTAGTCATGGAAATTGCAGCAAATGCCTTTTCATCATTCTACTGATCTCTCCCGCTTCCTTCCCTGGAGCCCCTTCCAATCTGCCATCACACTCTGCCAAATACCCAACAGGAACCTCTCCCTGCCCAGATAAACCCATTGGGTTTCTCCCAAGCACATAGTGGTAAACACCTGGTGTTTTACTGTTTGACAATTTCACACCCACAGTTTGGTCCATCTCAGAAAGCACCTTGGCCCGGTCTACCTGGAAGGTAAAATGTGCATTCTGCAGTGTGTCTCCCCCTCCCCTTTTTAATTTTGCTCTTAACGGCAACTTTCAATCCTTTGCCTAGGTAGATAGTGTGCGTTTGCCTGATGTAAGTAAGAGGGAATGGTGATTGTTATCCCTCCTCTGGTATTAACAATTTCTTTTTCAAGTGTGGAGTTGCTTGCATAAACATGCTTTGGGGCAAATGAGCTGATTGTTTAGCCTGTAAAGGAAACGGACCTTTGGATATGACACCAAAAACCCAGGCTCCTTTCCTTGCCATTATGCTTTGCTCTAATAATTCTCATTCAAGAGTGAAACTAAGGTTTTTTTCAAATGGTGCCAGAGGTTTCAGAGGTCCATATGAAATGTTATAGCTTAAGTGATTATTTGAAACCAGCTGATTCAACCACACATTTTTAAAATGAGGAAACTGAGGTCCATTCCATTGAAATCTCTTTCTCACAGCTAGTTCAGGAGAGGAGAAACTATTCTCCAATCCACCCCTTTCCCAGGCACTGCTCCTTCGTCCCGCAAGATGCAGAGAGTAGCATCCTGGGAAATGTACAGTGTATATTCAGTATAGTCCAGTTCTGGTTGCACGGCTCTGCTCAGTGTGGGTAAAATTCAAGAATACAATCTCTTCTCTTTAAAAAACTTTAAAAGCAGAGGCAATGAGTGGCACAGCAGTGATGTAGCACTCCTCAATGGTGGACCACAGGGGAAGGTCCTCATTTGTTCCAAGGCTTCCTATACACGTAGGGCAAGCAGGTGCCCATGATCCAGACCGGCTGAGGCTGGGGGTGGATTGTGGTGTGAAGATGTTGACGGAGATATCACATGCTCGCTCACTCTCTCTCAGAAGAAAGAAATAAACTCTTAAAATAATAATGAACAAAAAAAATTCTACTTGACCTCATTTTCTTGGACTTCCATAATATTTTGTCAGACACTAATGCTCTGGTATGCCACTTTTCTTTTTTTTTTTTTTTTGGAGAGGTTTTTTTTTCCGCTATAGGGCGCGTGCGCTCGCCAGACAGACAGAGAGAGACATAGAGACAGAAAACGAGAAATCACCCCCATGGGGGCATGGTCACGCCGCAATCCCTTCTCCATTCTCCTCTCGGGATCTTGGGCATGCACACACACGCGCCCGGTGTGAGTTTTAAGCCACCGGGTCCGGGACACGAACCGTGGTGGACTTCGTGGGAGTCCAGCGGCATAGCCATTACGCTAACTGCTGGTTCCCAACATTATATGATTTTTCAAAGCAATTAATAACTTTAAGAAAAGTGGCATACCAGGGAACCAGCAGTTAGCATAATGGCTATGTCGCTGGACTCCCCTGTACTTGAACGTGGTTTGCGTCCCAGACTCAGTGGCTTAAAACTCACGCCAGGCGCGTGTGCGTGTGTGCCCAAGATCCCAGGAGGAGAATGGAGGAGAAGGAATTGCGGCGTGACCAACCACCCAGAGGGTGATTTCTCGCTTTCTGTCTCTATGTCTCTCTCTGTCTGACGAGCACACGCGTCCTATAGCGAAAAACCTCTCAAAAAAAATTATATAAAGCTTAGGAATTAGAGAAAAGGACCAATGTACAACTTACCTTCACATGCTTCTACTGAAACAAGGATGATTCAGTCGTTCATTATATTTCTTTTTGGTCTATTTTTATATTTCACATATTATGTCAATTATATTTTGTGCTTTTGCATATCCTTCATTCTTTTACTTGTTGCACAGTTTTCCATCAAGTGTTCATATTCTAATTTATAATCACACACGTTATCCAGAATAAAGAATAGCATTCATATCTATGATATCCTGAATCACTCAAAGATGATTCACAAAATGGGAGTTGAATATAAAATGTAGTGGCCTGAAGCTGACCTTCAATAAATAATTCATTTTAGTGAATAAATAATAACTTAATTTTATAGTAAAACTATTTCTGGGCCAGCTATTGGCATGGTGGGTAAGGCAAGTAGGTCCCCTATACCTGGCTGCATGATTTGAGTCCTAGCTCCAACCCCTTGAAAAACACTCTAGGAACTGTATGTAAATGTACCCATAACGCCAAAAAGAGGACAAAAAGGAGAGGGGACTTTGATATGATTATCCCCTGTCCACCCTAGAGGGTGCTTTCTCTCTTTCTCTCTCTCTCTCTCTCTCATGAATACATGTGCTCTCTGGCAAAAGTGGAAAAAAACATTTCTTCCTCTAAAGTACCTGTGAATGGGAATCAGCTTTCCTAGACCTCCTCTCCATCTCTACAGTAAGCTGAATAATCACCCCAAAATGTCCCATGTCGTAATACCAGGACCCTCTCAGTATGTTACCTTACTCAAAAGAAATAAATAAACCTTTTAAAAATTATATATTAGAAAATATAATGTTAAATTAATTGGCAGTTAATAAAACAGGCAACAATGACCATCTAACCATATAAAATGTGAATTATTAGACATACAGTGCTGTTCTTATCAGTCTGAAAACTGCCAAAGGGACCATGTAGATACAGAGAAGGGTCTTGAGGTCAGGAAATTATCTCAGACTATCCATATTGGATTTAATTTCATTACAAGGGTCCTTTGGGAGATATGAGAGTCAGAGATAGTACTATGACTATAAGAGCGGAGGTTGGAGTCATATTCTTTGAAGACGGAAGGTCCCATGAGACACGGAATGCAGGCAGCCTCTGGATGCTAGAAAAGACACACAGAGAGATTCTTCCTTAGAACCCACAGAAGGCGTGCAGGTCTACCAACACTTCGGCTTTAACATGTAACATGTTTTTGGACTAAACTCCAGAACTACAAGATAATAAATGTATATACTTTGAGATACTAAATAGTGATAATTTATTACAGAAACCACAGGAAAATAATACAGTCCCCCTCCACACTGAAGACTAAGGCTCTGGGACCTCCAGAAAACACACCTAGGATTGCCCTAGAGCTCAAGGTCTCCTTCAGAGCAGCACCTCCCACTTGTCCTTCCTCTGCTTCTCCTCATCTTGCTACTTTACCTTGTGTCTGGGTATTATTTTTTTCTTTTTTTTTTTTTTGATTCAAAGTCCACTTAAATTTTATTTATTTATTTTTCTTTTTTTGGTTTTATTTTTTATCTTATACATTGAATCACTTATACATAACTTTGCTTTTAAACTGAATTTATCCAACATGAATACTCTTCACACCAGTACAGTTGAGGGTACTAAACACCTCATCAATTGATAATAACCCACTTCTGTGTCCTATAAATGTCCTGCCTCTCTGTTTTCCTCCTTAATTTCCTTTCTTAGACATTCCGCCTTCTCCCAACCTCCTCCCATACTGTCTCCAGAATCCATAACCATTTTCAATGCTTCTATGCCCTCTAACCTCTCCATTTCCACCCTAGAGTGCAGATAGTGTCTGGGTACTTGCTATACCCAAAACCTTCGAATTAAAGAATTGAAGTGACTTTCATTTGAATCCAAGTTTTCTCTCTCCCATGTCTGGTCTTATAATTCTAGACCAGGAACAGTATTCCAAGTTCAGCACTTGTCCAAAAGAAGAGAGGAGACAGAGGTTTCCACATGCATAAGACATGAGCATTTTATCGTTATTCCAGAACTTCCCTTCATTCTAGATCCAGATGTCTGAAAACCTATTGGGCATGTCTGTCGGAATGTTCCCAGGCATGCTTAAACTGAACATGCCTAAAACTTACCTCAAGGCATTCCCCAGTCCTGTGCCCTCTGCTGTGGTACTGATCCTGGTCATTGACAGCCTCCAGTGTCTCATCCCCAAACCTCAGGGTTAATTTAGATTCCTTGGTCTTCCCATGCTCCCACATGGAAGACTGCTCGGTTGTTTAGTCTAAGATATTTATAGCTGTCCCCTCCATTAAGGACCCCGATTAGAATAGACTTTAGGTATTATATTAGTATGATTAAGCTATTAAGGTAGTTTTTAATAAAAATTGCATAAAATGTTGTATATTTAAGAGCCAGTGAGCCAGCACATGACATGGAGTTTAAGGTGGCTGGATCCCACATAGCCAACTGTGCAGTTTGATTCCCAGGCCAAGTGGCCTGAAAAACACTCTAGGTGCACGTGCGTGCATGACCAAAATCCCAGGAGGAGAATGGAGAAGAGATTGTGGTGTGGCTATCCCCCAGGGGGTGATTTCTTTCTTTCCCTCTCTATCTCTGGCTCTCTCTAGCAAGTGCACATGTCTTATAACAAAACAAAACAAAACAAAAAAAGAGCCGACTCAGTGGTACTGTTGTAACCCACAGCTCAAGCTTCACTTGATCCATGTAGAATAGTCGAATATCGCCTAAGGTCATTTGGGGAACTGAACCTGCAGTATCATGTGGACCCCATGATCCTGGCTGGCTGGGTATGCTGGGTGTAACCTGAGACCCTGTTGAAGGGACTTGTCCCCCTGTCCCTCTCTTTGTCTCTCAAAAATACATAAATAAATACATCTTTTAAAAATTATGTATCAGTAAATACGATGTTAAAATTAATGGGCAATGAACGAAACAGGCCACAATGACTACCCAACCATACAAAATGTGAGTTCGTAGGCATACAGTGCTCTTCTTCTTACTAATCAGAAAACTGCTCTGGGCCTTCATTGCTCTAATTGCAGACTCTTCCTTCTCCAACTTCAGGGATCACTTATACATAACTTTGCTTTTAAACTGAATTTATCCAACATGAATACTCTTCACACCAGTACAGTTGAGGGTACTAAACACCTCATCAATTGATAATAACCCACTTCTGTGTCCTATAAATGTCCTGCCTCTCTGTTTTCCTCCTTAATTTCCTTTCTTAGACATTCCGCCTTCTCCCAACCTCCTCCCATACTGTCTCCAGAATCCATAACCATTTTCAATGCTTCTATGCCCTCTAACCTCTCCATTTCCACCCTAGAGTGCAGATAGTGTCTGGGTACTTGCTATACCCAAAACCTTCGAATTAAAGAATTGAAGTGACTTTCATTTGAATCCAAGTTTTCTCTCTCCCATGTCTGGTCTTATAATTCTAGACCAGGAACAGTATTCCAAGTTCAGCACTTGTCCAAAAGAAGAGAGGAGACAGAGGTTTCCACATGCATAAGACATGAGCATTTTATCGTTATTCCAGAACTTCCCTTCATTCTAGATCCAGATGTCTGAAAACCTATTGGGCATGTCTGTCGGAATGTTCCCAGGCATGCTTAAACTGAACATGCCTAAAACTTACCTCAAGGCATTCCCCAGTCCTGTGCCCTCTGCTGTGGTACTGATCCTGGTCATTGACAGCCTCCAGTGTCTCATCCCCAAACCTCAGGGTTAATTTAGATTCCTTGGTCTTCCCATGCTCCCACATGGAAGACTGCTCGGTTGTTTAGTCTAAGATATTTATAGCTGTCCCCTCCATTAAGGACCCCGATTAGAATAGACTTTAGGTATTATCTTAGTATGATTAAGCTATTAAGGTAGTTTTTAATAAAAATTGCATAAAATGTTGTATATTTAAGAGCCAGTGAGCCAGCACATGACATGGAGTTTAAGGTGGCTGGATCCCACATAGCCAACTGTGCAGTTTGATTCCCAGGCCAAGTGGCCTGAAAAACACTCTAGGTGCACGTGCGTGCATGACCAAAATCCCAGGAGGAGAATGGAGAAGAGATTGTGGTGTGGCTATCCCCCAGGGGGTGATTTCTTTCTTTCCCTCTCTATCTCTGGCTCTCTCTAGCAAGTGCACATGTCTTATAACAAAACAAAACAAAACAAAAAAAGAGCCGACTCAGTGGTACTGTTGTAACCCACAGCTCAAGCTTCACTTGATCCATGTAGAATAGTCGAATATCGCCTAAGGTCATTTGGGGAACTGAACCTGCAGTATCATGTGGACCCCATGATCCTGGCTGGCTGGGTATGCTGGGTGTAACCTGAGACCCTGTTGAAGGGACTTGTCCCCCTGTCCCTCTCTTTGTCTCTCAAAAATACATAAATAAATACATCTTTTAAAAATTATGTATCAGTAAATACGATGTTAAAATTAATTGGCAATGAACGAAACAGGCCACAATGACTACCCAACCATACAAAATGTGAGTTCGTAGGCATACAGTGCTCTTCTTCTTACTAATCAGAAAACTGCTCTGGGCCTTCATTGCTCTAATTGCAGACTCTTCCTTCTCCAACTTCAGGGAATCGCAAATTCTTCTGGAGATCAAGTCATCCTTTAAACTTGGTCCAATATTACAGAAAGAGACTATTTCTGTTCTTACATTACTCTGATGATAACATCAGAAATGATGATTCTACACCATGAAGGAGGCATTGAAATCTTGATCAAACACCAGCAAAAAGGGGTGGCATTTCACACTCATCAGCGCCATGCTCAAAATGCACTGAGTTAAGATGATACATTGATAGATCTCAGGGGTTACCCAAGTAATCATGTATTGACTTCAATAGGAACCTGCTGGCTTCCACACCCTGTTTTCCACCCTCAGTTAAAATAATAAGAACTCTGTCTTCTAAGAATTTGCTGTACCGTGCATTTTGTCCTAGAGTAGAAGAGATTTTTAAAGTAGATTTTTAAAGAGATTTTTAAAGAGATTTCCTCAGTACTGCCTGTTGATGATGACGTGTACAGTATTCTCAACTGTACTAGTCTGATGTATATATCATGCTGGGTAAAGTTTCTTTACAATCTAAATGATGCATAGTGATTGGCTGTATAAATAATAATAATAAATAAACAAAAAAGAAATCTATCTTTTAAGCATGTGCAGTGTTTGATTAGCTGCAGAGGAGAATTAGTAATAAAAATGGAATGTAGTACTTCATAAAGAGATGACTTTCATGTAACATGAACTCTTTATGCAAATAAATCTAGAATTAAAATTTTTAAAAATTTTAATTAAAAAAGATCCTCGGGACCAGCAGATGGTGTAATGGTTGCAAAAGGTGAGAGGATGGTTATTTCACTGGACTCGCACATAGCCTACCATGATTCAAGTGCCAGACCCATCAGCTTAAAATTCATGCTGGGCACGTGTGCGTGTGCGCGCAACATCCCAAGAGGAGAATGGAGGAGAAGGAATTGCGGCGTGGCCATACCCGGGGGATGATTTCTCACTTTCTGTCTCTCTGTCTCTCTGGTAAGTGCACAGGCCTTATAGCAAAGATCTCTTTAAAAAATAAAATAAAGATCCTACCTAGTTTTAACTAACAGGTGAATACTCAGAAAGACAGACATATAGAAATATGTGAACTGTGTTCTCTTTGGAGTGCAGACCAGAGATGTAGCTTTTTTATTTTTTTCAAATGGAATCCAGTCTATATTTTTGTTGATAAAAATATATTATTCTTGTTGCCAAAAAATGAAGATGAGAATAAACTAATAAATAGAGACATAAAATAAATGCCATCTTCAATCCAAATTGAGATTCAGTTACTATTTACATTTAGTTTATATTCTTTGAGGATTTTATCTAAGTAGCAAGTAACTCAAAGGCTTTTGTCTGTGCCAGAAAGGGGGAAAAAAATGAAACAGGGAAGCTAAAGGTTTCAAAAATAGGAGACGCAATCTCCTATTTGTGCTGCTGCAGCAAGCATAAGGAACCAGAGCCCAGAGCTAGGCATAATACTCCCTAATGTAATTAGGAAGCCAAACCTATCTGATTCCTTCTGCCGCTGGGAACCCTCAAACTATGGAGGAAAAAAAAAAAGTATGAACTGGCACAATAACTTTCCTTAAATGCACCGAGGACTGGAATATTAGACCCGAGCCCACCGAGAATTGATGCAGTCCTTGACTTACCAGAGAAATCTAATGGGGAACATTTTGTTTCTCCTCACCACCTCTGACAGATTCATGCTTAGAGCAAGGCTGCTTTAGGTTTCAGAGGGAATATTTTCCCTAAATTCACCCACAGAGTAATTGTTCTTAAAATGAAGTTGCAAAAGGTGAGAGGATCCTTAGGAGGCACTTGGGCTGACAGATGGCTTGACTAAAGCCATGATCCAGGAGACAGGTGATTTCCTCTCTTCTCCAGGCCTGGGCTCTCTGCTCTGCATCATGGGCTGGAAACCCACATTCAGAACAGGTCACATGATCTTCCCAAATAACATCAGAGTGGACACAAGGGCACTCCCAGACAAGTACATCTCTGTACATATGCCGGAATCCCCAGCACTCCGGAGGCCATAATTGTAGCCACAACCTCAGAGCACTGGAAGTTGCTAGAGGGACACACGCCCCAGCCTCACCTCCAGCATTTCTGTTCAGAACGCGGAGCCCACACAGGACACACACATGGGATACATGCATGCTGAAGTATACAAAGCCTTCTCCTTAACCCAACCCATCTGTTCTTACACTGAGTGAACCAAGTGTCTGCATGTGGTAGATGCATGTAGTTTCCCAGAATCTGAACACATGTGAAAACCAAAGTCAAAAGAAAAAGAGAGGCAAGGAGAATACATATCTTTGAAACCTTATTTTTTGCTAAACCCACCTTGATGCCAGTACTTCTTCAAGTTTCGAGTCGAATTTCCTTATCTGACATCTGGTGTTCAGTCCCCAACCTCTGCCCATCTCTTCTGCCTCATCTCTCACCATCCCACCCTTTCTCCACTTCCCCCACCCCAGGCCTCGGTGCCCTGTTCAGTCTCAACCAGAGCTACCTGCAGTTCCTGAACGACCCTCTCAGACCTCCACCTCTCTCTGTGGCATTTTCATCCCTGCCAATGCCATCGTGTCCTTCAAATGACTCACAATCCCCTTAACTTAGCGTCTTTACTCATCCCTCCAAAGTGTACTTCCCACCCAACACCGTCCACTGGATTCTTGTGGTCAGTTCAGTTGGGAGAGGGGGCGATGCCCTCCATCTTCATCTCACAGACGTTGGCACATGGTGGGATTCGGTAAATGCCAATTGCCAAGAAGAAGGGAACGTAAAGCCCATGAGGATGGAGACCTATTTTTGCTCACTGTGGTACTTCTAAGACTTAGAATAGTGCCTGACGCCTAATAGGCACCCAATAAATACTGGTTGAATGAATAACTGAATGTCAGTCACCTGGGAAAGAGGCGAGAGAGGAAAGGAGGGGGAGCAGGAAATTAGTTCGAGATGAAACATAATGATTTGGAAGAACTAAAAGTGTTCCCTGTTTCTATGGGAAAAGAATTACACACAGACATACACATGTACATACATGAGCATATCTATGTAACTTGTGTTATGACTTGTATATATGTGTATATATAGGTATTTACGTATGTGCGCAACTATGCATATTTGTGTCTCCACATGCCTACATGTATACACATGTGTTCGTGAGAATATATGTGTGTGTATGTGTTTGTGTATACATGCCCATATATGTACACACATATGTATACTCACACATACATACTCTGATTTTCCTGGCTCACTTATCAGCCTATCTACACAACCCACAGTACATATAAATGGAATTAATATGATCACAACTTAAAGGGACACGGAAGGACTTTTAACCGGTTTTTAGCAAATGGTTATTGATGTTTACTTGGGGAAGCACGCACACAGCATGTGCAGCTGGTGACACTGTGTGGGCCACCTGCTACCTAGTGCTTTTTCAATCATGCCTGATTACAAGATGAGGGAGAAAAACACCAGATAGCTCGCCCTGAGAAGTGTGTTATCATTCAGCCCGGGTCTGGGCAGATACGTGCAGGCTGTGAGTGGCAGCGGCATGGGAGATGGCATGGGCTCTGGCCACCTGCCGCAGTGGGTCCCTGGCTCAGGTTCTATGCTCTCTGTTAGCACGACAGAAAACAAATTCCAACTGGCCACAGTCGGAGCTAAAGCTTAGCCCTTCCCGCAAGCGGCCGGTGCCCTCTCTGATGCCGACAATGTCTGCATGAATTTCCCAGTTCCCTTGTTTATACAAATAAATTTTTCAAAAGTAAATTGCTATCAGCAGTCATCTAAAAATGCTTGCTATGATGACCAGAGTAACCACACACATTCCCTGCAAATGGTGCTTCGCAGTTAGGTGCTTCACACACGGCACTTTCTTTGCTCCCGGTAACGACTGAGGGGAAAGACAGGGTAACATTTTTTTAAGCAAATAAAGGAAATGAGATCAGAGAGGTAAAGTTCATTTTCCAGTATTGTTCATGAGAAGCCTTGAAAAGCCAAGTGTATTCTAAACCAGTTATTTATTCTAAAATAAATGTGCAATTAGGAAAAAAAAAAAAAAAAAGAAAACAGCTTAGAGGTAGAAGGTCCCTAAGTTTGTCCACACACATCTATGTGGCCTGAGGCCAGTTATTTATTTTGTCTGGGCTGTTTTCCTTGGTGAAACTCCTGCTTTTTGCATATCAGAGAAGATGTTGCATGTGAAAGACCATCAAGAGGTATAAAGTGCTGACTCCCATAAAAGATGACTGCTCTATGGTGATTGGTTATCATCTGCTGTGGCTTTCTTCTTCAGAGGCCACTCTGACTGAGTTTAAAGCCTGAGGCTGGATTTATAGCATCACTAGCATACATCAGCTCCCAATGTCCTATGCAAGGGAGAACAGGTTACACTTTCATAAATCAGAAACAGATGGAATCTTTTATTGTAACTTGTCATCTGTTAGCTCCAAGAGCTTCTGTTGCTTTGATTACAGATAACATCACTTAAAATTTTCATGAGAGATGGGCACTGTCATTAAAAATAAGTCAAATGAAATTCGAAGAAAAAAAAATTCATTTACTTGTAAAGCTATTCCCTTAATGAAGTCACACCATTGTACATGCCACGAGATGATCAGTTCTGATCAAAGAGTTGTCACCAGTACATGATTGTATGAGCACTTTTTGATTTATGTAATATTTGTGTTCCAGAAGTTCATTTATAAGTTGGTGGTTTGAAGTTTACAACTTCTAGCCTCCCCATGTGATGCAATCTCAGGGTGAGCAAAATGGAAGAGGAATGATTCTGCTGTGTTTTGCACTAAAAGGATTTTTGTGGTTTAGTATGGTTGCTTATTCTCTGTGCCTGTGGGCAAATGTATTAATGAATGGTAACTCAGGATGCCTCCAGTAGATGTTCCCATATTCAAGACAACTGGGAAGATGCCCACCTGCCAGAGACAAGAGGCCGAGGAAGGGAGACTCGCAGCAGCTGCACTGGGCACTTGAGAAGGGATCACCACGCTGCATTTGCCATAGCCTCTCAAAGAAAAGGAGTACAGGGGGCACAGTACAGGACAGTCATGTAAGTAGGACATTCATAATTGAGGAGTTCATAGGTCAGGTTGTGAACATGACATAGTTCCTCATTTTTTTTTCCTGCTAAAGATATGGAAGATAGGCAGTGCTTAACTGTAAGATCTAAGACACAGAAATAACCTGACCTCAGGATGATCAGCCCTGTTACTATGGCAGCTGGTTGGCCTTTATGTGTTAACATTCAAATCCTCAAATGGAAGAAAACAATATGAGAAAATAACATCTGCAGAAATTGAGGCAGAAGTCATATGAAAGGTTATTTTTTCAAGAAAACAAAAAAGGGGGAAAAAAAGATTTTTTTTTTTATTGTTCATGCTTTCACAAAAACTCTACCAGCATCTGATTTCGCTTTGATCTGACCCCGCCCCTACCTTTCCAGTGTTAGCTTTGCTACTAGAATGGATACGCCCCTGGACTGGAACTGCTCTATCACTGGAGGAGATAAGATCAGACCTGGTCCACCTGTCAGGTGTCAAATGCAAACAATCAGAGGCAGAAGTGAGGCTGAATGGTTTGGCATTAAAGGCTGGACAAACACTAGAGCTTAAGAAAGTAACACTCCAAGAGTGAGGCCAGTTGGAAAGCAGGGAGAGTTGAGCCCTCGGTGTAGACAGAGGGCTGACCTTGCGTGGTGTCATGGATGTTGGGGTGAGTTGTCCTATTTACTGTCTCCAGCCTGTCAGTCAGGAAACTGAGGATCCCAATGAGAAGAGTCTTAAACACCAGAGGTGAGATCCACAGATGGCATAATGGTTATGTTGCTGGACTCTCATGTAGTCAACCAACAGTAGTTGGTCTCATGTAGTCAAGTCCCAGACCCAGCAGCTTAAAACACACCAACCCATGTGTGCGAATGCCCAAAATTCTGAGAGAAGAAGGGATTGTGGCCATCCCCCTTAGGGGGCATGATTTCTCGCTTTCTGTCTCTCTGTATCTCTCTGTCACTCCTGTGACCACAGGCACCCTATAGCAAAAACCTCTCAAAAAAAAGAGAGAGAGAGAAAGAAAAGAAAAGAAAGGAAGGAAGAAGAAAGAAGGAAAAGAATATATCAGAGATTAGGACCCAAAGACTCCATCTGTAGAGGTCCTGATTTATTTTATTTAGGCCCTAGGAACCCCCAGGCCACACCTTGAAACACTGCACTAAGCAACAGTGTCAAATCTCACCTCAAAGTAGCAGGTCAGCAGCCACATCTGTAAAGGAGTAGGCTAAAACAGAGGCAACGAAGTTGGCGTGTGCAGATGCCCAGTTAGCAGTCAGCATTTTCATCTGAAGAGTGGCAAGCCATGGAAGCCAGCAGAAGAAGAATAGGAATGAGATTGCCGTTCTGGGCTTCAGTCCCAAGACAGTGAGTCAAGAGACACTTGGTGGATATTCTGTTGTGATAACTGGCCCTACTTGCTGCCGCCTTTGTCCCACCTAAGTCTAAAGAGCTCCGACACTGGTTAGTCTGGTGGTTACACAGAGTACCAGAACTGTTTTGAGAGAAGGTTGCAGTTAGGCACACAAGGTGAAGACACTGGCTGTAGGTGGTCAGACAAGGTAGGGAGGGAGGAACAGGGAAGCCCAGCAGGTGCGGAAATAACAACAGCACTGTTATCCCAAGGTCTGGAGTACTTTCTCCCCTAGATATGCCAGCCTTCAGGACATGTCTTCATCGGCTGGAGTTTGGTTCTGCCAGGTTGGTGGGGTCTGAGTGCCCTATGACAGTGAAGGGCAAGATATGGCAAGAGCAGACACTGGGTGGGTGGAGACTGGTGGCTTCTACTGAGATTAAAGCTGACGAAGTGGAGAGTGAGAGGGAGTAGAGGTTAGTGGTTAGGGTAACATGTCCTGTAGCTGAGCTGAGCTTGCTCCTTGGTGTTATCACTTCTTGGCTTGAGTAACTGTCCACAAAACCCTAAATCTCAATGATTCTATCAGTGAAAGTTGGATCACTATTGTTTCTGCCTCTTGGGGTTTTGTGGAGATTAAATGTAATAATCAGGGTATAGTGACTGGTGATTATTAGACAGAAGCCACTCAAGACAGATATTACTACAGGAAGAACTTGGTTTTTGTTTTCTTAGTCTTTTCTCCAACAATTCGCTCTCCTTTGTTTCAAGTGCTGTCTGATCATGGACTCATTCTTCTTAGCAAGCACAGCACTGGAATCAGCCCTATATTTTAACACTCCAACCCAACCCCAATTTAAAGTGAAGCTGCTTAAAAGATTAATCTATTAATATATTGGTCATTTCTTTACCTAACATCCACTCTACTACCCTGCCTGCTAAACTGTTCTTGCAGGGTCTCTAAAGGCTTAGTTGCCAAATCCATAGGCACTGTCAAGAAGTTTCATCTATGGCTCCCTCTGCCAGTCCTAGAACTCGCCTTCTTCCTCCTTCTTGGGACTCTCTCCCTTTCTTGCTGCACACTTTACAGGATAACCTGCTTCTCCATTTCATTCAAAAATTGTTCCTTCCCAATATCTCTGGAGCCCATCTTTCTACAGTATCTACATGTCCATTGCTTTTGTTCAAGGTGCCTTGTTTCTCACCCATGTTTGCCCCTATCTTGGCCATTTCTCTAATGTGTGATGACAGCATCTTTAACTTTGAAATGTAAAAATATTCCAGAGTCTGGAAGTCTCCCTGTCTTTCTGTTCCTCCTATACAGACCCCTCAAAGCTTAGGAAATCCATCGAATCACAAGATTTTATTTCTAAAATGTAAGTTAATAATATTTCATGCCCCACCCCGAGTTATCCACTTTTCAGTAAATGGCTTCACCATTGGTCTTGTCTAGGCCCTAAAACTAGGAATCATCTGTGATTAGATGTTTCCTGCTACAACATGCACATATGCCCTAGTTTCAGAAGACAGAACCATGATACCTCTTATGTACACCCCATTTCTAGTCATTTTTCTGCCACCACCAAAGGCTCAGCCCCAGTGACTTGCTTCCTAGACCCCTGACTTGCTCAGGTCTCTCTTCCTCCATTTTCACCTGCCTAAAATTCATTCTCTACCTAGAAGCCAAGGCTACATCTCACTGTTTACCACCTTGGAATGTGTTCCTAGGACATCTCCAGTGGACCTCCAAACCATCTGTGCTGACCTTGACAGCCTCACATGGTCTGACTTCTGATAACCCCTCCAGCATTATTTTGGATCATTTTCCTCACCCTTGCTATGCTTCAACATCATGGGTCTTTACGTTTCTGGAGCAGGTCAAACTCCTCACTAGACTTAGTGCATATCGTTATTTGGGACATCTTTCCAGGTCATTCTTCTGCTTAGAACATTCTTCACTCACTCTGTGTATGAGTGTCTTTCTCATCTGTCAGGTTTTTATTTCAATACGACTTCCTTAGAGAAGTCTTCTGTGAACATCCCATCTAAAATCCATTCCCTTGACTCACCATTTTCAATGCCACCACGTTTCCTTCATAGTGCTACTAACAGTGTATACTTCTTTTATTCATTAAAATTGTTTTACTTGCAATGTTGCCTCACTGCATCCCCTTTGAAATCTACATTCCATGAAGACAGGGACCCTTTCCACTCAGTCACTCTTATATCGTCAATGCCAGTGAGAGTACTTGGCACACAAATAAGCTCCTTAAATACTTGTCAAATGTCCAAATGAGTTCAGCTTATTAAAAATGCAGTGATCTCCAGAGATTCCACAGCAAGGTCAAACCCTTTAGTACACAGGACCCCTGTCCACCCATCCAACCCCTTCTCTTCACACCTCTCTATATAATCTTGGTACTGCAGTCATATCAGTCCCTAGGCAACTTCTAAATGGAATCAACTCTCTTGGGATATTACTTTCACCTGGAATATTCTGCCTGTGCATGTCCTCCTCGAGAACGCCAGCATCAGCTCATTTGTGATTTCCACCATTCCCAGCAACACCCACACCCCCTGCAGTTTACTCCCCATAGTTACCTCCTCACAGTAAGGTTCCCTGTCTGGAACTACTTGTGTCTTCCAACTCTGCTCTCCTCTGGGATGTGTGTGCCTCAAGGACATATTATTTGTCACTGTATCACCAGAATCTGGCACCTTACATAGCATATAATTGGTGCTCAGAAAAACAAATGTCAAATAAATAAATGAATGAATAAAGACGCCTTACTGTAAGGCTCTTAGAATAGCTGTCTTGGGTTGCTCATTTTTTTAGTCTTACTACAATCAATAAGTTGATAATTTTAGGCTAGAAATTTGATATGGCATATTGGGTGAATTAGCATGATGTAAGCCATGGTACTAAAATTATACATAATAGCATAATTATACCTGGTATCAGATAATTAGATGCGATAAGTGACTTTAAAAGGTTTTAGGTGCATTTTCACTAATGGTTGATTCTTGGTAATCTTGGACATTTTTAATATTGCCAATTGACATGTAACAGGGTGATGATCCACTTTAGCTGTGAGAGCTTTGTATTCCATGGCGTGTTGTTTTTCTCTCTAATGGTACAGTGAGTGTTGCTTTATACGTTCATTACGCCAGACAGCATCAGCAAAGATAACTGCAGGATAACCTCCAAGGACTTCCTTAGCCCTAGCAAGACAAATGTGTATAAGTGGCTGCATTCCCTTTAGCCTAGAGAATGTTAATTGTCAATGATTTTGACCTTAATCTTTCCCTTGCTGTGTCTCATACCAATTCCATAAAATAACAACAAATATAAACCACCCTCTGTGCCCTGCGAGGTTGAAGCTCTGCTCCTCTGGTACCCTCTGGGGGCATAAGATAAAACCTTCAAGGGTGAGCAATTATTGGGCTGAAGGGGAGATGGAGGCAGGTTGCATAGGAGACACACGTAGCCCATCATTCACCAACAATTTGTGTACAGAAATCTGAAGGCTGCACTGCGTTTGAAGTATCATAGAAGGTATTGTAGAGATTATAAGACTATTCATTTCCTACCCTTTCATCCTTCATTGCCACTCAGAAATTACTTAGCACTCCTGTGTCATTCAGGGAAGCAGAATTAATTTAGATGGTTCAGAAAATTTTAAGGAAGAGACTACTTACAAAGGTGTAAGCAAGGTAATAGAAGATGTTGAGACACCCAGAGATCATTGGTAACAGTGGGAAACCATTATCACCCATAGGTAGGGAGGAGCAGAAATTTTGCTGGAGCCATGGGAGAGGGGCCACGACAACACCTGGAGTAATAGAGGACTGCAGTGATTTCTAGAAATGAGACTCAACATGTGGAAGGTAAATTCATCCTCCTGGGTGTCCAGGTGATTCGGTTCATAGGAGATCAACTTCTGAGCACACAGAAGAGATAAGGGAGAGACAAAGGGAGAATAACCAGTAAGGCTCCACAATTCTAATTACCATGATATCCCCTACATACTTTCTCCTGAACTTCCTCCATTTCCAAAATACCCATTGCCACCATGTGGTTCTGAAAATTCATCTTTGAGAACCAGCAGTCTAGAAAGATGCAATTTAAATTGGATGTCCCTGTAATGTGCCTTTTGTGATCTTTGTTATTCAGATTGTTTACATAGACCAAGGGTCACCAATTACTTTGCCCCTAGAGTTAGATTGTGGAATGCCAGGAAATTGCTTTTAGTGATACTGCAAATTAAAAAGTAGAGTCACAGAACCTCAAAGACATTGATTATTCAGTCTGCTACTTGACTGGGGAGGTCAGCCGTCTCCCATATTAACCCTTCCCTCTGTAAACTCAGCTTCATATTTGCCTCTAGTTTGAGTAACAAATATACTTTGTTAGGTAGATCATTTGATTTCATATTAGGCTTCTACTTTTGTGTAAGAAATCATTGTTCTTTGCATGCAGAATTATTCTGCCTTGGGGCCAATAAGTGGTGTGGCAGTTAAGGTTCTGGACTCCCACATGGTCAACTACAGTTCAAGTCCCAGACCTGGGGGCTTGAAAACCACACCAGGCATGAGTGTGTGCATACCCAAAATCCCAAGAGGAGAATGAGGGAGAAGGGATTGCAACATGGCCTTCCCTTCTGGTGGTTGATTTCTCACTTTCCCTCTCACTGTCTCTGTCTCTCTCCAGTAAGTACATGTGCCCTGTGGCAAGAAATAAATAAAATAAAAATAATTTTTAAAAATTAAAAAAAGAATTTATCTGTCTTATATCCTACATTTTTGCTAAATCAGAACAAACTGAATAATGAACTAATACCCCTGGAACAGATTCATATTTTTGTGAGATTATCCATTTTATGTCCTTGGCTGAAGGATGATTTCTGGTTCCGGGTAACTAGGTTTCTGTTTATTCTATTAGTGTGTCAAATTCAACTTTACGATGATTAATTTTCCTGGAATGATATTGGTAATTTCTCGAAAGTTTTCTGCCTCAACCAGTTTTCTTTTCATTTGCTCCAGAGATAGTTTTTCATTTGTTCAAGCAGTTTTTGATGAGCTATTATTTTTTCAAGCCTGTTGTGCTCATTTGCTATGATTTCATTCTTGTATTTAACTCGCTTGATAAAAATCATATGTATACTATATTTGTGTGCTTTGATCTACAAATGCACTGCTACTTCATCTGAAGTATTTATGCTTCCCCTAATTTTGATTTCATTAATTTAATGTTTCTCTAGAGAATAATATTATTGTGCATTTGGGTTATATTGAAATTCAATTAATTTAGTTATGGTTGTTAACAATTTAAATATTTGCCTGATTTTTATTCTTGTTTTTCTCCCATGGTTGTGTATTGAACTCTTATTTCTAGGCTGTATACAAATGTTTAACAAGTTTACATTCTGCTATCAGGAAGATTTTAGGATAAATAAACTTCCAGAATGCTATCACCTGCCCTGATCTCTCTTCTGAACCTCAGAATCACACTCAGTTGCTTTCCTTTGGGCATCTAATAAGTGTCTGTGATGGTTAATTTTATGTGTCATCTTTACTTGGCCATGAGGTGTGGCTATTTGGTCAAACATTATTCTGAACATTTCTATGAGGGTGTTTTTGGATGAGGTTTAACATTTCAATTGACAGAGTAGAGAGGATTGTCCTCTAAGAAGGGCCCCATCCTGTCAGTTGAAGACCTGAATAGAACAAAAGACAACCTAGCCCAAGAATTCTCTTAAGAGAATTCCCCAGCCTGCCGGCCTTCAGACTGGAATTACACCATGGGTTCTCCTGGTTCTTAGGCCTTCAGACTCAGGCAGAGACTAATTGGCTCCCCTAGGCCTCCAGCTTGTTGACTTACCCTGCAGATTCTACTCACCAGCTTCCATAAGTGTGTGAGCCAATTTCCCATCAGCTTTCTCCCTCTCTCATTCTCTCTCTTTCACACATTCACAACATGTGTGTATACACACATACTTTATTATGTTTGTCTGAAGAATCCCAATTAATACAGCATCTAAGATTTAACAAACCTTTAACCAAACTTGTGACTCTCCACCAATCTTCATCTTCCATAATCTTCCTTTTCTCTGTAAATAGCAACTTCATTCTCCCAGGTATTCAGGCCAGAAACCTTGGCACCCTTCCTGGTTTCTCTCTTCCTATTCCATCCCACGATTCTTCAGAAAAATCTGTTGGATCTAGACTCAAAATGTATGCAGACTCTGTACATTTTGTCATCTCCATTGTCTCTACTCTGATCTAAGCCACAGAAGTCTTGTGGAAGGCTTGTGCCTATTGTCATAATCAATATTCTCATTGACTTCCTGCTCCAACCATTGCTCCCCATTGCCCACTCTCTATGTATGAGTTGGGTCAGTCACTCCTCTTCTCAAAACCCTTGATGGTTTCCCATGTGATCTGGAGTAAAATTGAAAGATCTTACAAAGTGCTTGTGGTAAGTGTAGCCTGATTGGCTCTGGTTTCTTCTCTGACCTTATCTACTGCCGTGACCCCCTCTGTCTGAGTGCACTGCTCCTTGAATGCACTCAGCCTTCTTCTGCTTCAGACCCTTCCTCATGATGCTCTCCCTTCCAAGGTACTGGCCCTGCAGAATCCTCAGAGCTAACCCCCTTACTTTATCCGTGTCTCTATTCAAGTATCACTGTGACAGTGCTTCTGAAAAGGTAGCCCTCTTGGCACAATAATTTCTATCTTCCTTTCTTTCTCTGTAGCAGCCCTCACCACAGCACATATTACCATGCCTGGCAAGATGGAGGTGCTTAAAGTTGGGTTGAATGAATAGCTAAGCATGTACATAGATAACCACTATAGAAGGCAGATATAATTCCTCTATAAGATTTATGGGAAAAAATTCTGTACGAGTAGAGAGAAGAGATTATTTTTGGGTAGAGAAACCAAGGAAGGCTCATCCCTGAGGAATGCTTGCTATACACCTCAGTAAAATGAAAAGCCAACAGTGCAGAGACTTCCTATCAGACATACCTGATTCGAATCCTGACACTACTACACTCACAAGTCTGATACCTTAGAAAAGTCTCCTTAATTTCAGTGTGAATAGTTTTTCTACTTCCTGGAGTTGCTGTATCAGTCAAGGTTTCATCAAGTCATAGAACTGCTGGGCCAGCAGATGACGTGGTTAAGGCACTGGATCCCACATGGCTAACTCCACATCTCGAGTCCCTAACCCAGTAGCTTGAAAAACACCCCGGTGTGTGTGCGTGCATGTCCAAAATCCCAAGAGGAGAATGGAGAAGAAGGGGTTGAAGCATGACCATCCCCCCAGGGGGGAGATGATTTCTCACCTTCCTTCTCTCTCTGTTTCTCTCTGGTGAGCAGACATGCCCTACGGCAGAAATCTAAAATAAAATAAAATAAAATAACACAAAATTACTATGTATGGTAAAGGAAGAAGGAGTCATTTGGATTAGACTTTGACAGAACTGTAAGACTCAGTGGGCACTGACTGCAGGCTATTGGCTCTGCATCTCTTACTGAACCTGAAGAATGAAGTCTTTAGGTCTTTTAGACTGGCAAATGGGGTAGACAGCTGGATGAGATGGAGAAAAGACACATAGAGCCTGCATGGATAAACCAGAGCCATGCAAAGTCACCTGGAACTTGTGAGACAATTTGGAGCCCGCATCTGTCTCTCACTCCTTCGAACTCAATGTTGAAGGCTACCTGCTGGAGAAGCTGACGCCTTTCAGTACAGTGCTGCACGTGCACCTGCTTCAGGCCTTGGAAAAGCTGAAGGACCAAATCTTTTGGGAGTTAGAAAAATGGTGACTTGGGACACTGAGCCCCACCAACCATGAGAGATAGCAGATCAGCCACGATGTGCACATTCTGCCCCAGCACACGACAAAACCCTGCTCTGACCCTCTGCATGTAGGAAAGATGGCTGCTGGTTGACTTCCACATCCCACATCTAATGTGTCTCATGGCCAGTACTAACCCGGACCCATATGAGGAAAAGAATTTGAGAAAGAATAGTTAGCGTGGCTTAGCTAGGTTGACACACTACAATTGTAAGAATTTCTACTCATAATATTTACACTTGATAACTTATTTCTCCATATAGAATATTAACAGACATCAGACAATAAAAAAATCCTTTACATGACGTTTTTCATTATTTGACTGCAAACAGTTCTAAAGAAATTTTAGACACATCTCTTTAAAATTTGAGTTTACTTAATCCCTCAAACATGGCTGAGTATCTTATTTCATAATCCAGTACTTATAGGAGCCACTAAAAGATAAGCAATGCAATTGTTGGATGTTTTGGACTAAATAGATCTATTGCATTGCTGTCTGCTAAGGAAGCACATCGCTTTGCCGTCTGCTTCTAGAGACAAATTCTAGTGCTTTAGGGAAGCAAACTAAATGAATCCTTAGGGAGTCCGGGCAGCCTGACCTTCCACTCAAGGTCCTGCAATACTAGGCTCTTACTTGTTTCCTTTTAAATCCCACCTTTTTTAATGCAAGTTCATTACTCATCATCCGCCTTTACCCTTCTTTTCC
>NW_006159515.1:7567786-7569893 GCF_000334495.1 Tupaia belangeri chinensis | reverse complement strand
TCCTCTGGATCTTCTTCCCCCCCCCCCCCACTCATTAAGCTAATAGACTAGAAAGAGGAAAAAAAGAAAAAAAAAAAACTTTCGTCGAAAGTCACTTCTTCCTTGAAACCCTTGAGTGATGAGCTTTTAATGATCTATCACTTTCTTCTTGGTAAAATGAAGCTGGAGGTCAGAGTCCTCCGCTTATAAGGAAGAAAAGTGGAACTTCAAAAGACTTCTTATCTTTAGAAACACAGAGACCCTCCTGTCTGATTCTCATCTGAGTTTGCAATTATTTTTCTTTTATTCCTTCTGTCACATAACAAAGCAGCCAGACTTACACTTGCCCCTCACACGCTGGACTATGTTTTCAATTCTATTAAAAAAACTAAGAGTTTCTTTTTATTTATGATTTTTAAAATAGTTTTTAGTATATATGTCTTGCTGGATATACAGATAGAGGCATAGATGGATGGATGTATACATAAATTGGTGGATGGCTGGATGGATAAACAGACCCAAATATGGAATGTTGAAAAAGCAGAGGCCTTTTAAAGTAATTTGCTTATTTTTTTAGCTAGTTTATTTATTTCTTTTGAGAGAGAGTGGAGGGGATGGCCAGCATGGTCCTCTTGCTATGGTCCATCTCCAGCCTCAGCCAGTCCATATCATGCACTCATATGCACACATGCCCACCATGCGCAGGGAGCTCTGAGGAAGCAAACTCAGAACGCTTCCACGGGGGTCAGTGTTACAAAGTGCTGCATTAGGACTCTAATACCATTTGACCCCTTATTCGGTTTTTATCACAATGATCCTACTTTTTCAAATTTAGGAAACTTTGTCAACTGGGGGAATTTTATTTTGTACATAAAATCCTTTGAAGTTTTATCCATAGAGAAATTGAAATTATAACCTTCTAAAAGTTCTAGCATTTGACAGTTCTATTTATAAATCACTGGGAGTTCACACCCCTTTGTTTTGTATATGGAAAATTGAGACTGTAAAACTATAAGTGAGATACTTAAGCACAGGCACCAAAGCTTGAACTTAGGCTTTCTAAATCCTATTGCTTTCTGTTATGCTGTTATGCTACATGGAGAAATATGTGGCCTAAGCAAATTGTAAGTAAAACAGTTTCATTCAATCTAACACTACGTAAGTGTTAATCCCGAAATAGCAATGATGAGATTAGTGAGTTGTAGGTTTCATTCTTCCTTGTTCTTTTATCATGTGCATGCAAGAGACAGACAGACAGACAGATGGAAGAAACCTCCACAGGGTTTGGTCACACTGCAATCTCCTTCCTTTGGTTGTCCAGCCCATCAGATCTTAGGCACTCACATGCATGCCCAGCATGTTTCAGGCCAACCAGACCAAGGATTTGAACCATGGTTGCAGCAAGGGATCCAGTTTACCTTGAGCAGCATGTTACTGCTGTGCCACAGAGCCAGCCCAATGTCTTCATCTGCACCAAATTGTATTACACCTATAAAATCGTGCCCGTCTGTGCAGTGAAAACACAGCTTGAGACTGGAGGTTTGAGTCTAGAGAGTTCCAATTAATAATTCTTAAGATTTTTAAATGTGTTAACAGTATTAGGGTTACTCTTTAAAAACTTATCTTTTAGAAATATACAATGATATAATTATAGATCACGTGATCTGGTATCTTATATTGCCTTCAAAATCATATTGTATTGGGAGAAACAAGAGTAGTCTCATGTGATACTTATTGAAACTGGGTGATGCACTTATTAGGGCTTATTATACTATTCCCACTATTTCTGTTAACATTCAAACTTTTACGTGGCAAAAATTAACTTTTTGTTTTTAGAGAGGATTTTTTTTATTTTTATTTTATTTTTTTGCTACAAGGGTGTGTGCATTCACCAGAAAGACAGAGAGAAAGAAAGCGATAAATCACCCCCTACAGAGGATGGTCATGCCGCAATCCCTTCTCCTCCATTCTTCTCTTGAGATCTTGGGCACACACGCACACGTGCCCAGCATGAGTTTAAGCCACCGGGTCCGGGACTCGAACCATGGTCAACTATGTAGGAGTCCAGTGACATAGCCTTTACACCAACTGCTGGTCCCCAAAAAGTTAACCTTTAAAAGCACTGCTG
>NW_006159515.1:7560958-7567588 GCF_000334495.1 Tupaia belangeri chinensis | reverse complement strand
TAAGGTGATAAGCTCAAGCTCTGGAGTCAAGATCTGCTACTTACTAGCTCTTCATCTCTAGAATGTATATAAAGAACCTACCTTCTGGAGTTGTTAAAATAAATAAATTAAATAAAAAAATAAATGACATAACATGTGTAAAATTCTTAAAACTGCCCCTAGCACATTTGTAACCACTCAAATTTGATCTAAAATATAATTACTGTTATGGTCACTATTTGAAAAGACGCCTTGTCTTCAGGAATTCTTGTCCCCTTCCTTCCCTACTATGATTTAAAAATAATAATAAATGCTAAATAAATAAAAGAAGTAAATACCATTATCCCAGTTTTTCAGATAAAACTAAAGTTTGAGATGACATATAGTAAGAAAGTCATAAAGTTGAACTGCAGAATGCAGAAAGGAAAAGACAAAAACAAAGCTCTTGATTATAATGATGACCTGTTTCCAAAATCAAAGCAATGTGGTATCTTATACTCAGTGAGAAGTGGACACCATCGCTGATTTGACAAGGGGCAGGACCACATGCTTTCTGGCAGACTTCATTCCTTGCCAAAGGAATCATCCAGGGCTGACTCCCTTTTATTCCTCTTCCCATTCTGGCTTTTCTCAACTCAGTTATCCTTCCACCTCTGATTTTCTGGTCTGTCCTTTATGGAAAAGTGACATGATTAGAGTAGGTGGTAGACCAGAAGGATTGTCTACAGAGATCAGAGATGGGGAAACTGTAGGCAAGTATTCTTTTCACCAAAATTGAGGGTCTAGCACTATTCATGACAGGGACTACTTGCAAATAGAATGGTCAGGACTCATTGCTTTGCAGAAGACTATTTGGAAGGGGAGGGGTTGTGAGAATTTTGCCAGTCCCTATTTTGAACACTGCTAAGTGTCTAGGTGTGCAAACAAATCTTGGCATTGTTCATTTCCATCTGCACTGGCAAATGAAAATGGATCAATAACCCTGTGAAGAGAGGCCTAAGTCTTCCAATATTAGACAAGTCTATGCACTGTCTGTGCACTGGTCCTCACCCGCATCTCTGTGTTGAGTAGTCTAACCTTTTTTCCCACCCCAAAACCTCAAGCTCCAGGCAGGAGCATCCCTTCCTTCAAGTCTTCCCGCTTGCTGTTTCCTCCACCTCGAAAATGGCTCTCTTAGGTGTCTCCATGTTCTTATTGTCTTTCCTTTTTCCTCCTTTGTATTGTTAGAGGGCATATATACTCACAAAAAGATGGAGAGAGGAGGGAGAGAGTGCCTCCCAATGGGACACTGTCATGCTCCAACCCTTTCTCCTCGTTCTCTCCATCCCCGTTGGGATTTTGGACATGCACACACATATATGCTGTGTTTTTCAAGCCACCAGAGCTGGGTTCTGAACCATGGTCAGTCACATGAGATACAGCTTCTTTAACCACTGTACTATAAAGTTCACCCCTTGTGACCTTTCAGTATCTGGTTAAATCAATCTTCCTCATGTGGCCTCCCCTGACAACTGGTTACTGCTATAAACTACTGTACTACTCTGAATTTTTTCTTTTTTAATTTGCTATAGGGCACATGTGCTTGCTGAAAAGAGAGAGAGAGAAAACTCCTCCAGAAGGGATGATGTGTAAATCCCATTCTCTCTATTCTCCTTACAGGATTTTGGGCATTCACTCATGCTCACATACCTGGTGTGTTTTTAAGCCAACAGATCCAAGATTTGAACTGTGCCATCAGCTATGTGGGATCCAGCTTTATTAACCACCACACCACCTGGCTGACTCTCTACGTTGTTTTTTTTTTTAAGTTTTAAAAATATATTTATTTTATGCAAAAAGACAAGCACCCTTGATAGGGTCTCACACCACAATCTCTTTTTTTTTAAAGAGAGAGATTCTTGCTATAGGGTGCATGCGCTTGCTAGAGAGACAGAGAGAGACAGAAAGACAGAAAATGAGGAATCACCCCCCAGGGGGATGGTCATGCTGCAATCCCTTCTCCTCCATTATCCTCTTGGGAATTTTGGGCATGCACGTACACACACCCAGCATCAGTTTCAAGTGTCTGGGACTCGTACTGCAGTCGGCCACATGGGAGTCCAGCCACCTGCTGTTCCCCACATCACAATCTTTTCTCCAACCTTCATGTCAGCCAGGATTACATGTACATGTGCACTCATGTCTGACATGGACAGGTTGACCCAGGAACTGAATACTGATCTTCCATGTGACCTCAGCATTGCCTAACATTGCACTACCACTGTGACACTGAAGCTGGGCCTGACTTCATTCTTTATCTCTTTTCTCTGCTTTATTATTCTATGTAACTTTCATCATCTTGTAAAGCAGTGTGTAATTTAGTCAGTTACTAATCTCCCCCTTCCCCATGATTCGAGTGTTTGTATCTGTTTTATTCTTCAATAGTTTGGCAATGCCTAGACTACTGCCCACCACATAGCCAGTTTTAAGTAGGTATCTGTTTAACTGAATGAATGGTGACTGAATGAATGAACAAGGAAAATAAGTAATAAAAGGCATGTAAAACTCGTAACTAGAAGGTGTAGTTTATTCATTCTTAACTGACAAAGATCCGTTCCCTCTCCTGACCACCTAGACTCTGTCTTCTGAGCTCCAGCTGTCTGTCTGAGCATCTATTATCACAGACATTGGCAACAGTGGCGCATGTGCCCTTTCTGGGAGAAATCTGCCACACGATCTTCCCCGACAGTCCACAAAGTAAGATCATCTTCTCGAATAAGCCCGCCCACCTTCACAGAAAGATGTACAGGTGGGATAAGGTCTAGGGTTTGTTAAAAGGTCTGTTATAGGGTTTGTCCCAGAGCTTATCCTTAGAGACCATTAAGGTCTGAACATGGATTTAATATCTTCATCAGTTATGAAACATTTTAGGAAAAGGGTTGGATAAAATAATAAAATATCATTTTAAAAACACATTCAAAAGAAGGCACTTTTATTCATCTAAGCACTTATCAGCACTCAAAACAGCAAATTATTACCAATACGAGGAATTTCTGGCTGTGTTTCCTCAAATTTGTAAAGATTATTATTTGTGAAAAAAAAAGATTATTATTTGTGGAAGCAGTTATGGCATAAATTGTTTACATTTACTGCTTAAGGAAGGAAAAAAACTATATTTACTTAAGTATGTGAAATGTGAAAAATATTTATTACTTAGGTAGCAGCTAAGTGATGTAAAACTTAATTAGGACACTTTTCCTTCTTTTTTTTTTATAGAGAAATTTTTACTATAGGGTGTGTGCATTCACCAGAGAGACAGAGAGAGATAAAGAGAAAAAGAAAATCAAGAAGTTACCCCCAAGGGGGGTTGGCCATGCCATAATCCCTTCTCCTCCATTCTCTTCTCGAGATCTTGGGCACGCATGCACATGAACTTGGCCTGAGTTTCAAGCTGCTGAATCAGGGACTTGAACTGCCGTCGACTACTTAAGAGTCCAGCAATGTAACTATTACACCATCTGCTGGTCCAAGGAAAGCTTTCCTTCTTAAAGGAGCAGGAAGTGGGTTACTACCCAATCCATTTCAGCCATTCACCAAACTTCCTTGGGTGCATGTCCCCAAAGCCAATGCAGCTGTCTACAGAGCAATGCGTTATTTGTACAGGGTAACATTCTACATACAAAGTAAATGACAGAAACACAAGTGTTCCCCAGAATGTCTTCATTTCATCAATTTTCCCTTTTAACATTAAATTGGAATGTGTAAATCCTGCATTTTATAAGAGTAGCCTTTTAAGAGACTCTACACATGACATTTCTGTTGGATTATAGCTTATATCAATTTTCCCCTCATAAGAAGAAAACTCTCATTCAGAGTAAGATCTGTCAGAAGGTGACAGCTGTTTTTTGTTGCATGTAGAATTAAGTAAACAGTTAAGACAGTGGAGCTTTTACTAAGATGATTTAATAAAGCTCATTAATGTTGTTGATTTACATAGCTGACCCAAATAGAATACAAAATTCAACTCCGTGTTGCAGTAATGTGTCATCAAAACACATTGATGTACTAAGTGTGCTACCCATGTTAAACTTTAATTTTAAATTTAATCACATTTGTTAAGATAAAAGATAGAACACAAAGGGAGAAATATTGGAAATATTGGGGAATAGTTCACATTTATTTTCCTTTGTTTTCTAACTCATGTAAAGTGCTCAGTCTCTCATTAAGAAGTATTAATAGCTTCACTGTTATGAAAACAAAACAAACACTGAGTTATTTTTGAGATTCTAGAGCAAAGCTATTAAATCAATCAATATAAAAACCAATGGGAAGTTGGAGAAGGGCTTTAGCACTCAGTAAACATTCTCTTGCCTCCATCAGCTGGATCAGCGATGAATCAGCAAGGAAGCCCATGGCCCAGCAAAATTCACCCCCATGTCTCAAATCATAATTGACATAGTTCTGATCCTCAGAGCACAAACACTTGGATTTTTTTTTTTCTGCCATGCCCAATTCTTTCACTCTTTGTTCACCATTTGACGACTGAGAATGGCATAAGTCTACTTGCTAAGTTCGTGATTCATTTTTCATATATAAGATTTCTTCATTCTGCTTTAACTTTGTAGAAGGGGAACACTTGTGCTTCTGTCATTTACCTTATACATAGAATGTTACTCTGCAGAAATAGCTGAATTACTCTGGAGACAACTATATAGGCTTGGGGAAAACACACCCAAGGAAGTTTGGTGAATCAGACTGAAATGAATTGCATAGTAACCCACTTCCTGCTCCTAATTAAGTTGACATAGTTTACATTTGATTCCAGTAGCTCCTGACAGTTGATAACTAAGTTTTGGCTGTAAAACTCATTAAATGTGAGAATCAAGCTATGAATTGTAATAATCAAAGCAATTGGCAACATTTATTAAGCATTTATCATTTTTGGAGCAGTAACTCCTTTAATACTCTAAGCAATTCCATAAGGTTTACTATTTTCCCACTGCAGAAATGAAGGATCCTAGGCGCAAGGGACTCCAGGCAAAGTCACATGCTAACAGTGGGAAAGCCAGGACTTGAACTTGAGAACTGAGTGGGCCTGCACCTTTCTACTAGACTGGGATGGTTTTTGGAGAGTAGCGATATTAATAATGATCTAATATTGTGCCAAATGTAGTGAAGTAGAAAGAGCATAGGAAATGCACAGGGTTTAGAGTCTACAATGTACTATAGATTCAGGTAAGAACTGCACCAAACTAGGAGTGTGACCCCCAGTGAGTTACTTAACTTGCCTGAACCTCAATTTCCTATATGTAAAGTGGAATTAACAAAAACGAAGCCAAGTAAAGGCTTGACTTCTTTGGGAGCCCTTTGTCACTTTTTTTTTTTTTGGGGGGGGGGTGAGTAGGGCGCGTGCACTTGCCAGACAGAAAGAGAGACAGAGAGACAGAAAGCGAGAAATCACCCCCCAGGGGGGGATGGTCACGCCGCAATCCCTTCTCCTCCATTCTCCTCTCAGGATCTTGGGCACGCACGCACACACGCCCGGCGTGAGTTCTAAGCCACCCGGTCCGGGATGCAAACCACGGTCGACTACGTGGGAGTCCAGTGACATAGCCATTACGCTAACTGCTGGTTCCCCCCTTTGTCACTCTTCTGAGCCTCCTTTCCCCTACTCATCACTCTCTCCTTACCTTCTTCAATTTACTTCTCTCCGCTGCATGCAGGCTTCTGGGAAGTTCCACTCATCAGACGGCAGCAGGGCTCCAGAAATCTGTAAATGGTGTAAATGGTGCACCCTATGATGGATGCTAAAACCAGTTAATCAGTGAGAGTGCAGTCCAAGGGTAGTCTTAAAATAAGGGTAGTCTTAAAAATGTAAAAGAGCATTACTTGTTGAACTTGTTTTCTGTAGATTTACATTTCCCAAAATAATTTTTTTATATTATTAAGAGTCACCACCACTCCCAAAATAAATTTGAGGCCCTGCCTGATATTGCAGTTGGTAGCAAACTGAGCTGCAGTGCTGGAAGCCACTGACTGACCACAAGTTGGGATCCCCAGGGTAGCCTGAAAACACACCAGGCTTGTGTGTGCGTGCCCAACATCTCAATGAGCTGAGAGTTGTGGGAATGGGATCATGGTGTGATGAGACCCTTTCAAGTCTCTCTCTCTCTCTCCCCTCTCATACATATGTACATAGTCTCTATCTTGAATTTTGAAAAATAATAAGTTTGAGGATAAGCAAAACTAAAACTATTTTTTGGCAGGACTTCTCAGAATCATTAAGAAGCTAACACGCAATGTGAATCTTCAAGTGATGATGTAGTGTGCAGTATTTTTCAAACAAAGGGATGTGCTTTATTATCTTCCCAGCTCTTTCTTGTGGGGTCTGTACTTAACAGGAAGAAGTATGAGAAAGTTTGTGACTTGGGTGGTGCCAGTTAATAAGTGTAGTGAAGATGAGTGAGACTTGTTTGTGACTTAGAGAATGGGACACAAACTGCTGATTCCTTTGTAGAGTTGGAATTTGAGCCTTTTCAGGAACCTGCAGGCTGGCCTAGATGGCACAGTAGAAACAGTCTGTCCCTAGAACTCTAGAAGTAAAAGCTGATTCATGGATTTATCTCATTGCTCTCTGGGGAATATCCTAACATTATTGGGGCAGTGTAGGGA
>NW_006159515.1:7543744-7560161 GCF_000334495.1 Tupaia belangeri chinensis | reverse complement strand
TGTAGGGAAGTCTCAGTGGCAGTTTCCTATGGGTCTGGGGCTCAAGAAAAATTGTAGAGAATAATGACAAGACTAGAAAAGAACCAGAGGAGAAACACAAATAATACTCAAAGGTGGTAAGCCTGTGACCAGCCCATAATAGTATCTATCTATCTATCCTGGGCTTAATCTGAAGAGGTCAACTGGACAGATACACATGGTTCAACGGGTTGTGGACTGCACACCTCTGGGGGGTGCTCGTAATTCACGAATGTTGACTAGAGAATGGTGAGTATGACCTGACCTGAATAATGTCTTGGAGATCTGCCACACAGAGTTCCCGTGACTGTACACAGTGCCCCTGGACATCAACCTCCACAGCTCAGTGAACTTGCAAGTGTGTTCTTACCAGTATGATTTGGGTCAGACTATAACCAGTACATCGATTAAGCAGAATTCTTAAAGGTAGGAGTGAAAATAAATAAATAAAAGTCAAGCCAGCCACTCAACTAGCTTAAGAGACACAAGAAATTAATTTTAAATCTTATACAGATATGATTTGGGTACGTTATAGTTTGTATTAAATGCGTGCGTTTCCTTTAGAACATTTTGGGAATGTTTCTATTAAACTCACCTTATTTTTCTCTCCATGAACAAGAAATCTCACCAAAATTTCACTTGCTGACTCTGCCAAAACATGTCAATGGAGTACGAGTCTTTGCTCAGGTTACAACAAAGTGTGAGTATTTACACCACTGATAGGCCTCAGTGCTCCACATGATCCACCTTCGCCACCAGGCCTAAGTCTTCAAGCTACCTATGCCTCAGTTTCTCTACTTGTAAAATGAAAGTTAAAAAAAAGTGACCCACCAGATCCAGTATGCCTAAAGCAATAATTATTGTAAAGTACTTTTCAGAAGAGAGCCTGTAATGAATGCTTAATAACAATGTTTCCAATATTTAAGACATAAAGATAAATTAGGCAGCTCTTTCAACTCCTTTGAGAACAATGATGGGTTCCTTATTTGGGTATCAGTTAGTCTAATTAAGGTAATAAGTACTTATTAGTAGATTCAGAAAGAAAAATGTGCTAATTGCCCACTTGGTAAAATTTGCAACGTTATAGAAGCTTGGCAATCCTTTTGTTTGGTGGTTTTCAATATTAAAAAGTCCCTTAAAGAAGGACATTAATTTCTAACAACAATGAAAAAATTCCTCATTATATTTAAATGTGAAATTCTGAGAATAGAGACTCTTGAAAAGTGTCGTCCAAAGTGTGATGTTATATAACTCAAAGTATGTATCTATAAAGCAAAGTTATAAATGCTTAATTATGTTAAAAATAACTTGAAGATTAAAAATAGCATCTGTGTTCCTTAGTCAGGAATCCAGCAAATTGAGAACTTATTTTTAAAATTACTTTGGGAACATGATGGTTAGTGTGTGATGAAAGCTTATTAAGGAAGTCTTTGTCTTGTGGTTTTTCAAAGCAAAGAGTCTGATTTTTGCCAACGTTGAATATGAATGTGGATTGTTTTGTACTCATTGATAGTAGATGTTTTCTGTCAATATATACACATGCTTATAACTATAAATAAACACAACTGAAATGACTCTACACGACTGTGAATTTTTAGATGTTATTTTGAGACCAAAGCTAACTAATATTGGAATTTCTAAGTAGAAGAGTCTCAGACCAGTTCCTGCTGCAGGAAGGATGTCTGGCTGTTGCGATGAAGTGTTTTGGTTGTGTGGGATTTTCACGTGTGGAGGATAGTTGGGGGGCTGGAGAGCAAGCACGGATGGGGGAACTTAACGTTTGGTGCATCATCTTACACACTGCAAAAGCTCACTGAAATGTGGAGATACCACCAACCTCCAAGAAGTTCCAATCTTGTCTGCCATTCATAAAACCCAAGCATCATGTTGCTGCCCGTTTCTTAACCTTCTAATAAGGAGCAAGAACAGAAATGAAGAGCATGATTTCCTTCAGTCCTATGGTCCACGATTCTAATTTCATCATAATCACCTCAGAATTGAATTACTTTGCCACATAAAGTAGTGATTTTACAAATGGGAGACTTGGGAAGACTGGCAATCCTGTGGGTTGTGGACATAGAGGGGACTGTGTGGGTATCAGCCCCGGGGATAAAACAGTGCAGGCAAAGCTGCAGCAAAAGCTGGAGAAAGTAGAAAAGGAACAATTGTCATTTAGCTTTGCTGCAGAATGGGGAGCTGCTAGCAGAGTTCAAGATTAGAATGACTCAGTGAATATTTAAATATGTATTCTTTCCTTTTTCACAAAGCCTTTTACATGCAGAGATCTAGAAAGCTGAGGCTTGAGATGTTAGAGAAAGAATGCAGTGACATGAGCCCCGGATGATGTCAGGTAATGACATCAGCACCTCAGTGCTGTTGCTAAGGTGAACCTGTTTTTCTCTCTAATCCAGCTGGAAGGCTAAATAATTGCCCATTTCTGGTAAAGAATATATCCATGACATGATCTCTTTTCAGTAGCAGATAAAACAAAGCCAGATGCTTTCCCTTGGCACAAATTATCCTTAAAATGACAATAAAAAATTTTATTATAAAATATAACACATGTCCTTGGGAAAAATATTCAGAGCATTTTATGTAAGTTTGACATTTGAATTTATCAAGAATATACACCAAGGTCATAATGGATATCAGAACGAGATAGTTAGATGAATCAAACTGAAAAGAGAGAGCAGTATTTTGAATTTAGTGAAAAGGAAGACAGGAAAATGTCTAGAGGTGAGAGAGAGGATTTGGAACTCATGGTTGTTGACAGGAGAAAGGCAACAAGGGAAGTGCTGGGTGTGAATAAGAAAGGTGGTGCCCCCCTGCTATGGTCTGAACAATGGATGATGCCATTAGCACAGAGCGAGGTTATGACACAGCAAGGCAACAGCATTAGGAACGATGTGGGACTTGGTGACAAACTGGAGGCCAGACAGCCGAACACAGGAGCTCCTCCCATGTGAGCATCTTCCTGGGTTGCTCTTGGAGTTTGACTCTTCTGCCTGGAACGTACTTCTCCAAAGATCCCATGCTATGCTCCTTCAACAAAATCTCAGCCCCAAGGGCCCTTTCTCCAGAAGGCCTGTCCTGGCTGCATATTTAAGCTGCAATTATTTGCTTCCTGACTACACCTTGATGCCTGATCCTCCTTAACATGTCCTACTTTTCTCTTTTCTTTTTCTTAACACTTTCTAATTTATCATATAATTTTTCTATTATGTTTAGAGCCAGCCTTGTGTCATGGGAAAGAATAGACTCTGAAGTTAGCCTGCCTAGGGAAAATGGGCTCCACCACTGACTGGAAAGATTACTTAATTGCTCAGGTAATTTTTCTCATTTGTAAAACTAGGATAATAATAGCATCATTTCCGTAGTGTTGCGCTCATCACACAACACAAATGTTTAATAAATAGATCGCCTCTCCCTGTCCTCCATCCCCTACAAGCTCCCCAGAAGCACTTGTCTATGAACAGCATTAAGTGGAGGAAGGAGATGAGTAATAGATTTTCCAGAAATTGTTGTTGTGGGAACATAGTCTTTAGACAGGGGAAAGATTTGGAAAGGTAGTGATGCCCATGGGTCACTATACTATACAGCCACCAGGGGCCCTCTGCTGGTCAGAAAAACCTAAGCAAATAAACATTGGGTTGTTGGAAAGTCATGACACATTTTTGCATAGAAAAACATAGACAAATACTTCATGACTTTTCAGACCACCTAATCGTCTCCAAGATTTGCCTGAAAGGAAGAGCTGCAGTGAAGATCTGATCTAGACAAGATGTGCTGGAGTCACAGGAACTTCTAGGGAAAGTACTAAATAAATAGAAAGAAGCATTGAGATTGGGGCCAGTAGATCCCATAGAAGTTAAGGTGGCTAGATCTACATGGCTGGCTGTGGGGTTCACATGGTTCAGATTCCTAACTGGCAGCTAGAAAACATTCCAGGCACGTGTGTGTGCATGCCCAAAATCCTAGGTGGAATGAAGGAGAAAGGATTATGGCATGGCCATGCCCCATGGAGGGTGCTTTCTCTCTCTCTCGTCTCCAGCGAGCACACATACCTTATAACAAAAAAAGAGAGAGAGAAAAAAAGAAAGACAAAGAGAGAAAGAAAGAAAGGAAAAACGAAAGAAAGAAAGAAAACCAAGTGCCAGCAGGTGGTGTGGTGGTTAAGGGTGCTTGACTCCCACATGGCTGACCGTGGTTTGAGTCCTGGACCTGGTAGCTTGCTTTCCCACTTTATCTTTCTCTCTCTCTCGGTCTCTTTTTCTGGTGAAATTAAAAAACAATAAAAAAAAAAATAAAGTGGATAATTTTTTTTAAAAAAAAAGAAAATTAGAAAGTAGTATTGACACATGGCAGATGCCTCACAGGTTATTGGCAAAGCTAGAAAAAAATCAGTAAAGTGAGAAACTATACTATCAAATATGAGATGATGAATTGAAGTAAGGAGAAAAGAAAAAAATAGCAAAACAGGAGAAAAAAGAAAAAGATTAATCTGGGCCAGTATTTCCCAAAGTGTATTCCCCCAGAACAACATACTAGTTTAATATTTTTAATATTTAATGAAAAGGTCTATTGCAAAAAATGGTGAACTTAAACATGGTGGACTATATGCTCTTTCTTGGAGGTTCACAATGCACATTCCCAGAGTCAAAGCTCTAAGTTCTTTGGTGAAAAATTTCACTTTTAATTAACTATTTCAACAGTTTTCAGACCCCCTTGGCTGTGGATCCCCTTCATCAGGAGCATTTTCAGGTAAGTGTCCATAGATCTTGCTTTGAGAATCAAGCTCCTCAGAATCAGGTCTGTGTCTCACTTATTTTTCTTTCTAGAATGTCTCAGTAGGAACCAACATATAGCCTAATTGAATGAGTGAAGAAGTAGATCTAAATAGGGCGACAATCCCTAAAGGAAAGGAAAGAGCAGGAGATGGGCTTGAGAGTATTGAAAAGCCTTTCATTAAGAAATACTATATTGTAGGAAGTCAAAACAATTTTTTTTTATGTAAACTTGTCATTATGTCTACCACTTTGTCTCCCACATTCAGTCCATATTCTCACTCAGCCCTGACAATATTGTCTCTTGTCAATGTGCTCACAGACTCCCACCACCATAGAGGTCCTCCCATCATCTCACCAATATCTTTTTTTTTTCCTCCCACCCATGTTTGAATCTTTTGAAGAAGTATTTTTCATCCCATTAAAGATCCTTTCTGAGAAACTGGGCTGTTCATCAACATCAAAGGGATATAAAATCCTAACTCTACAAGAGCACACTTTGTTTAGTGACACTGAAGTTTCACTCTCAATTGGTAGTTTTGGCTTTTTGACTCTAGCCTAGTTTTCAAACACCTGGTTCTAATGACCCTTGGAAGCACCTTAGGAAGTGCAACTAAGCTTTGATGGTTGACCTTGTGTCTCAAAGGCAATTTCCTGCTCCCTCTGTGCTGTATTTTGGTCTTTCCAAATTTTACTCCTTCATTTAACAAATATTGTCAGTTCTATTTGTCAGGTACCTTATCACCAGGTACTTCAGAAAGATCATGTAAAAGTGGAATTAAGGTATAAATTTCTGTTTGGTGGAAGGGAATTTTGAAATCCATGCATAGTTTTTTATTATCACATATTTTTATTAACTTATTGAAGATTTCCACATACTAACAAACAAAACTGAAGATTCCTGTCATGGTTTGCCTATATTGTCACGGAGGATACAGATGATGAATTATGAATATCAAGTAGATTTTAAACGTGGACAAAAGGTGGTAAGTGTTACGGAAACACAAGGGGATGTACTTCAAGGTGAGTTCATCTCTTTCCATATGATTGATACTGAGTCCCTATTCAGTTTGACTCCTCAGAGGATGGGCAGGTTATGGATGAACAAATCCTTCACATAATCCAACAGGCAAGAGATAATGCCATTCACATGTAGCATTTCAGGCATGGAGAGTTCTCTATCAGAAATAAAACTTTAATACCAGGAGCTGGAAATGGAGGTCTGAGAATAGATATCTTTTTTTTTGGGGGGGAAAGGGTCAAATTCCAGTGAACACAACAGGGAATATGATAATTCCCTTACAATTTTAGGAGAATAGTGGGGAGGAGACTGAAAAGAAAATCCAGCTTTGCAAAGATATATGATATCTGCAAAAAGAATTAGTGTCATTCTATTAGGCTGTCGAAAAAGTCATGACATGTTTTTCTATGTTTCTCTATGCAAAAATTCATCATGACTTTTCTGACAACATAATAATACTGAAATTGAATTATCTTGGGGTACTGCTGGTTTGTACAGTGTCTAACCGATATTGATCACTGCGTATTTCCCCAGAATATGTGAACTATCCCATGGAACCTCTCTGAGTTCACCATTGTTTCCCAGGGTGCCTCACAGCAAGTTTGGCAACCATGGCACTAGGCAAAAGAATCCCAACAGGTTGGCCAACATCAGCCATCTCATTGTTTTTTCTGATGTAATGGTTGTGTTATGTCTCCTCTCTTCAGGCCCAAGGGCATATGAAATACAGAGTAAAGGTCAGGTCAGAGGTTACTGATCATGCCCAGCCCTAAAGTTGAGGTCATTTGAAATCTTACTAACTTCTGAGATGTGGGTGAAATCTGTAGCTCACCAGCTGACAGACTCACAAGCTATTTACTTCACCATATTCTTCTCTCTGGGGCTTATAGGCATCTGAAATTCTGGTGAACAACAGATTTTACTGACATCTCAAAGGCTTGTAAGATATCAGATAACCTCAGCTTTGGGACTGGGCATGGCCAGTAACCTCTGACCTGACCTTTTCTCTGCACTTTGAATGCCCAAAGAGAGGAGGCATAACCAACCATTACACCAGGGAAAACAATGAGACACTATACTGGCCAACCTATTGGGATTCTTACCCTAGAGCCAGAGTTTCCACACTTGTTGTCAGGCACCCTGGGAAACTCTGGAGAACTAGCGAGATTCCATGGGATAGTTCACTTTTTCAAGGGAAACACAGCAGCAGTGCTCAATATGTGTCAGACACTGTGCAAATCACTAGCTCAAGATAATTCACGATTTCAATACTAAAATAATACTACATTCCTTTTGATGTTGTCACATATCTTTGCAAAACTGGATTTTCAGTAGTTGCTGAGATAAAAAGCAAGTACTATGTAAAAATCAGCATGGAACCAGAAATGTGGTCAGTGTTTCCAACCTAATTGCAAGCTTTGAGAATTGTATGCAGTACCCAATATGTATACACAATCAAGAACTAGTCAGGGTTTGGACCAGCAAGTGGCATAATGGTTACATCACCAGACTCCCATATAGTCAACTGTGGTTCAAGCCCTGGATCCAGAGGCTTAAACTCATGCCAGAAGCATGTGCATTCATGCCTAAGATCCCAAGAGGAGAATGAAGAAGGGATTGATTGTCACCCTCTGAGGGTGATTTCTCACCTTCTGTCTTTCTGTCTCTCTGTCTCTCCAATAAGTGCACACACTCTATAGCAAAAATCTCTTTTGAAAAAAGAAGAAGAAGAAGAACAGAGATCAGCAGATGATGAAATGGTTACATCACTGGACTTCCATGTAGTTGGCCGCAATTTGAGTCCCAGACCCAGTGACATGAAAGTCATGCTGGACACGTATGCATGTGTACCCAAAATCCCAAGAGAAGAATGGGGGAGAAGAGATTGCGGCATGGCCATACCCCCTAGGGGAGTGATTTCTCACTTTCTGTCTCTCTGTCTCTGCCTCTCCAGTGAGTGCACGTACCATATAGCAAAAATAGCTCTAAAATAAATAATAATAATAATAATAAACCTCTCAGCTCTCTCAGCTGCGTTAGCATGTACTGGTACATGTGGCTACTCAGCAGGCTGATGCCACATGGGAGGCCCAGGTTTAATTCCTTGCCCACCATGCCTGAGGGCCCAGCAACTCAAGAGGCTGAGGCAGGAAAATCATGACATAGCAAGACCCTGTCTAAAAGGAAACACAATTATCCATCTCTTTCAAACTGTACATATTTTCCCCAGAGTCCTAAATAGAAATGAAACAATCAAAATTATCCCAGCATTTGCTCCACGTCGGGCACCATAAAGGGTACAGAAAGACTTTAATATGCAGTTTCTACCTTCAAGAGATTACAATTTATATTTAATAAAATTAATTTAATACATTTTTAAATAATTATTTGGATTTTGATTTAATTAACAAATGTTTAAAAAGCAGTATGTACTAGAGAACTAAGTGGGGAGATATAAACTAGAAGTATTATGGTGAAAGGGAAATGAGTCCTAAGGTTGCATTGTCACAGGCCAGATCCTTCTGCAACTTGCCTTCCTGTCTCATTTCCTTCTTGCAATAAAAAATCCTTTTCCTTCCTCTAGCCTTGTCTTCTGGTAAGTCAAACGCTTCCATCTGTTCAAGACACCTGTCCTTTTCCAACCAAAGGAAACCTTTGTTTCTCTAGAAAGCACCACCATTTTAACATCCTCAAAGATTAATTTTCCCTTTAGCTGTAAGCTTGTTAACTCCGGTATACCCAAGAAAGGAGAGGATCTCATAATTGGCATTGTACCTTTCAACTTTTATATTATTTCTCTTCTTCATTTTGTCCAATTTTTAGAAAAATATATGGACTATATCTGTTGGCTTCACTATCAGTTTTTTGCTTGAGCCCTGTACCTTTCCTTGCCACCTTATTACTCAGGCCATTTTCAAGTGTATCCATTGAAACATTCAACAGTTTATAAATGTCCAATATTATATTGCTGATGTTCTAGATGCTGGGGATAAACTAAGACTGGTGAAGAAGAAAAACATGGTCAGTTCTCTCGCAGAGACTGGTGGCTTACAAACAAGTAAGATATGTTTATAACAGACTGTGATCATTTCTATGATGAATAAAATGACCACCGTGGACATCGTGGTAGTTAGGAAAGGCTTCCTGGAGGAGGAATGTGTACACTGAGTATTGGAAAGATCTTAGATGAGTATGAAAGGATGAAATGTTTCATGCAAAATGAATGTAGGCTCCAAATTAGGAAGGACATGACACATTGCAGACAATAAAATGTGGTTAGTAATACAGGATGTAAAGCAGAAGGAAAGTGAGTTTAAGAGGAGTGGTGAGAAGATACACAAGATTCTTTTTTTAAACAGAATTATTTTATTTAAATGTATTTATTTATTTATTTATTTATTTATTTATTTATTTATTTAAATTTGACCAGAGAGACAGAGCAAGAGAGAAAGTGAGAAAGCAAGCCACCAGGTCTGGGACTCAAACCACAGTTGGTCATGTGGAAGTCCAGTGCTCTGAACCACCACGCCACTTGCCGGCCCCAAATATACTCAAAATTTAAGTGTGGGATTTATCCGGAAGACAATGAAAAGACATGAAATTACTTTATGCAGGTAAATGACATTATAAGAGTTTAGTTTCTAGGAACCAGTAGGTGGCATGGTGGTAAAGACACTGGACTCCCACATGGCCGACTATGGTTCAAGTCCCGGACCTAGTGACTTGCTCTCTCTCTCTCTCTCTCTCCCCCCACCCCCGTCCCTCTCTGGTCAATATAAAATAAATGAATAAATAAAGTTAAATAAAATAATTCTTTTTTTTTTTTTTTTAAAAAGAGTTTAGTTTCTAAAAGACGAGCTTGACTGAGGTGTGGTAAGTAGAATGGAAGGTGAACAGCAAAACCAGAGGTAGAAAATGCTCCATGGCACAGCAGTAATGTGCTGCTCAAAAGAACCCAGATCCCAGAAGGGACGCTGGTTGGATTCCCAGCCTGCTTGAGCTCAGAAATGCTGGGCATGTGTGCATGTGCCCGCTGATGGACTGAAAACCTGACAGAAGAAAACCACCCTATAACCCTACCTGGTGGAGGGTGCTCCTATCCTCATCCCTTCTCTCAGACACACATACACACACAAACACACACTCACATGCACAGGTACATGCACGTGCTCATGCTCTATCATGAAAAAAGGGGGGAAATGATTAGAGGCAGTGAGGTGAGGAAGAGGCAAAGGTGATAGGATCTTGAATTAGAGACATGGCAGGGAAGATGGAGAGAAGTAGTCAGAGTCAAGAGACAGGAATTTATAGGACTCACGAATATTTGAATGTTGGTGGTGAGAGAGAGCTAGGCATAAAATAGAAAGTGAATTTGACTTGGACAAAGTGAAAATGAGTTACCTCTGGCATATTCAAGGGAAGAATTGGGCATAGTGTTCAGAAAAGTGATGGGCTTGTAGATTTGGAATTCACCAATTCATAGAAAATAACCAGTACCTTCTACTGAACAAATCCAAAGGCATTGTCATCTCAATAATTCCTCTGTCTACCTCCTTTACTTTAGCCATAGTAGATCATCTTCTTCTTGATTCTTGTCTTGCTTGCTTTCTTCAACCATTCTCCTTCCTATTTAGCATTATTACGGCCTCGATAAAGACAGCACTTCTTTCCAGGGTTTCAAGGAACTTATACTGAGTTACAAGAAAAGGAAGTGAAGGAAGACAAGAGGTGAAGAGGAATGGGAGGAGAACAAGGAAGAGAAGGAAGAAGAAAGAAAAAAAGTGTAGCTTGGATGTGCAATACATTGTATGGATCAAGCTGTTCATTAAACACACATTTGTTACAGAGCATCTTGTGCCAACCCCTGTGAACTGGTCACTGATAGATTAGATGCTGGAGAAACAATTGGGATTTCTGACACTAACAAGCTGGTTGGAAAGGTAGGCCTTAGTATATAATTAACCAAGTTAATATACAACCATACCCTATAATAAGTGCTTTGAAATGAACGACATCCATAAAATCTTGCTACTCAAATAGTAGCCCATGGACAAGTAACATCAATGTCATCTGGGAGCTTGTTAGAAAAGCAGAATCTCAGTATCCACCCAGGAACTACTGAGATAGGATCTGTATTTTAACAAGATCCCTGGGGAATTTTCATGTACATTAAACTTTAAGAAGCACTGCTCTAGAGTTTACAGGGCCATGAGAGAAAAAGCAGGTAGATCTGAACTTATCCTATGGGTCAGCAAAGATTTCCCTGAAAGAGTAGCCTCTAATTAGACTAGCGAGGTAGGAAGGGGCTAGATGGTACAGACTTATAGGCCATGTTGAAGACCTTAATCTTTCTCCTGAGAGCAATTTTTAATTTTTTTTGAGGGGTGCCATTTGTTACATATGCTCACCATAGAGATATAGAAACAGAGAGAAGGAAAGAGAGAGGGAGAAATCACTCTCAATGGGACATAGTCACACTGCAATCCCATCTCCCCCATCTCTCCATCCCATCAGGATCTGAGGCAGACACATATACATACCTAGCATGGTTTTGAAGCCATGAAGGTCAGGATTCAAACCCTGTGGTTGACCATGTGGAATCCAGCTCCCTTAACCACTAGGCACATGGCCAGCCTGAATCCAAAGACTTTTTTTTATTAAAAAAAACTATTTTATTTAACTTTATATTTACTTAACCAGAGAGGGACAGAGTATCGGGGGAGAAGAGAGAGGGAAACTGAGAAAGCAAGCCCCAAGGTCTGGTACTTGAACCATGGTCAGCCATGTTGGAGTCCAGCATCCACAACCACCATGCCACCTGCCGGCCCCCCAAAGATTTTTAAAGGTTATACTAATCTGCTCAGATTGCCAAAAAGAGGAGCCATAAGCTGGGTAACTTAAAGAATAGAAATTTATTTTCTCATAAAGCCTGGACCTCTGAGACTAGGGTGTCAGTATGCTAGAGTGGTGATAAGAGAGTTCTCTTGCCGGCTTGCACAAGGCTGTCTTCTTGCTGTGTTCTCACATGGTGGAGAGAGAAAGAGAACTATTTCTAGGGTCTCTTCTTATAAGAACACTAATCCCATCATGCAAGCCCTACCCTCATGACCTCACCTAAACTTAATTACCTCCTAAAGGCCCTGATCTCTAAATATCACCACCTTAGGTTTTAGGGACTTCAACATATGAATATTGGGGGATATAATTCAGTCCCTAGCAAAGGCTTTAAGCCAAGGAGTGTGGAAAAAAAAATTAGATTTCTGTTTTTGAATTTCTATTCTTTTTGAATTGTTAGAAAGGATTCGAAGAGGTCAGGAACTATTCTGGAAACCAGCTTCAAGGCTATTTTAACGGTCATGGTGAAAGACCCCGATAGCTTGGGTAAAGCTGTACTGGTAGAGATGGAGCAAAGTGATGCTTCTAAATAGTTAGGTGTTGACCTTGACAGACTTTGAAACCATATTTCAAATGGTGGTTGGAGAAAGAGGGCCAAAAAGGATCACCAGGATTTTGGCTTCTGTAATGGGATGAGAATGACATCAGTTTTTGAGACAGAAATCCTGAAATAGCAAGTTTGTGCAGGGCATTTGGCTAAATGCAGTGAACAGTGTAGACATAGTAATAAGAATAGCTATCATTTAGTGAGCATGTGTCATGTGTGGGCCACCCTGCAGGCCTCTGTGTACGTTATCTTAATTAATATACAACTCAAACCGTGCCTTCAGGCAAGCAAGCTACACAAGAGCACATTGTTAAGGGTTTGAAATGGTGTGGTAAGAACAGTGCTGAATACTGTCAAAGGAGAAGAGCATCAGAGAAGATCATGTGGGCAGGGAAGACAGGAAAACAAGACAGAGAATGTGAGCTGAGCCTGAAGACTGAGTGATGCAGAAGTAAACACGACTCCGACAGAGAGTTCAGTTAGGAAAACAGGGAGGAAAAAGTGGAGCAGAAAGCAGGGGCCGGGTTATGAAAGGCCTTGAAGATCTACAATCTAAAATCTTTAAATTTTATGGAGAGAAGGATTTGCATTTGAAAGGAACACGACTTTCCTTGATTTAGGAAAACCTGTCTGGCAACAGGAGAGCTTGAAGATGAGGAGGCTTGAGTCCCAGAGGCCCTCTTATTACCATTTTGCATTATCCAGGTGACTGAAGGTCAGAGTTCTGGGTGAACTGGGAGGAAAAATCAATAAGACTTAGTTTCCATGGGATAAGAATGGAGGAATAAGTCAGAAATAACTAAAGTTTCAGAACCAAGACGTAGAGAATGGTGGTTTCCTATTCAGAATCAGAGGAGATCAGGAAGAAAATAAGTATAACCTGCACTCGCCCATTTACATAGAGTATAATTGATATTTTTAAATAATTTCTACCTGTTTGATCACAGAACTAAGGTAGACTTCCGGCAAAAGTATAATCAACGAAAGCCTGCAAATTGAGATATCTGATGGATATTCATCGGGATGAAAAAGATTAGTACAAGCATAAAAACCAAAAGGAATAGGGAACCAGCAGTTAGCGTAATGGCTATGTCGCTGGACTCCCACGTAGTCGACCGTGGTTCGTGTCCCGGACCCGGTGGCTTAAAAAACTCACGCCGGGCGCGTGTGCGTGCGTGCCCAAGATCCTGAGAGGAGAATGGAGGAGAAGGGATTGCGGCGTGACCATCCCCCCTGGGGGGTGATTTCTCGCTTTCTGTCTCTGTCTCTCTCTGTCTGTCTGGCGAGCGCACGCGCCCTACAGTGAAAACTCTCAAAAAAAGAAATAAAGAATGGTGTTTTATCAAAGGAGTAGCCTCAAAATCATGCAAAACACGTGTTTTTAAGATGCAATTGGCAAAAGGAAAACAAACCATTGCATTCTACCCCGTTACTTTATTACAGATGCTCTGAATGGTTGCTTATAAATAATAGTGCGTTGGGTTTAACGTTTGGATGAGTAGGGCCTCTGTTCCTGTAACCATCATATTTTTTTTATTCAAAATATTGTGTTTAGTGGCAGGAAAATGTATACTTATTGTGTTTTCCAAACGCCATATGTTTTTGTTTTCAAAGCATGCAGAAACACTGTTGACTGGGGATAAAATAATAGCTCCGACCAACCTTGTCGTTTCTCTTCCGCTTCATCCCAGGGAACCCCAGCATCTCCTAGAACACCTTTTGTGGAGGAACACCTGTCGTGCCTCGTGGGTCACGGCCACATGTATAGTACAGTAAACATCCTCCTGTAATTATCACTTCATTCATGACCATGTGGGCCAATGTACAGTATTTATGAAATGGCATCTAAGATGCTAAGGCACACCTAATCCTCTTGCGGGGGTGCCTGCCAAGAGCACAAAAGGGTAACGTACAGATATCAGTCTTATTGCTCAGCATTCCCTAATTGGAGTCCCAGTGGTCTGAAAACTTAGATGAAAGGTATAGGGGCTACGGCAATTAGCCACTGCAAGAGCAGATGTTATGTAGGAAAGCTGGAGGTCGGGGCATGTTTTGATTTTGAAGATGAGCTTGTACCTTCTCCCTCAGTCGTGGAAACCACATGGAAAGGCTTTGTAGTGTGTAATCTCCATGGCAGACATGGAGTTGTTTTTCCTTTAAGTATATATATATATACACACACACGTCCGCCTTGTCGAATGGCATAACGAGTTCAGTTTCATGTCCAGCCTGGATTTCTTTGCAGTCTGCAGAGTTTTGTCTTTTTGCAAACTGTTTACAACGCAGCTCCAAGCTCTGGGCTGGCTGTCTCCAAGGGTGTTTTCTTGTGCTACCCTCTCTCTGCTCTGCCAATTATGTGCCACTTTGTCTTGGTGCTGTGATTGCTTTCTTCTGAGAGGGAAATTCCCCTTTCATCCGTATGGACGCACTGTTTTCACACACTGCAAGTGCTGTGTTGCTGTGTCAGTCATCCCATTAGGGCCAGTTTCAGACGAGTAGGGCTGACGAACTGGCCGCGGATTGGCTGGGCGCGGCGGGGAGGGATTTGTCAGAAGGAAAGGCTGCGGCTTACAGCAACAGAGTTTAGACTGTCTTTGCTTCATCATCTGAAGGTAAAATTTTCCAGATCCGGCAGACGGCTTGCAGAGTACAATAAACAGGGAATGCGAACTGTTTACATGGAAATTTCTTCTTCGTGATGCTGTGGCGAAGGCGCGGGGACTGGATTCTGCCAGATGTCGCTGGGGTTACTGTAAATGGAAAGGACGGGCAGAGCTAAACAAGGTAGGAGAATCATCCTCCCTTTTTTGAATGTTTGAAGAGTTAGCTGCAATATGCTGCATTCCATGTGTGCTGCTTCGGGGAGCCAGGGAAACGGGCTTCCACTAATTCAAATGTACCACTTGCGGGGGACCCTGGAGTTTTACGTAACATTTTGATTTGAGAAAAAGAAATGGCAAAGCTTGCATCTGTGCTTCCTGTTTAGGGTGAGGCATGAAAGCGTGTGTTTATTCAAATAATAGCTCCATTTATTAATCCACATAAAACCCGTTTGAATTCTTGGGCGCATTGTTACTTCCTTGTTATGGAACATGTTTACACCGTCGTAGTTAGCTCTCGATTAGATAAAGTTTACATTGATCCTGTTATTTGAAGACAGACTGGCAATGAAGAATTTCGAAAGATTTTTAAACTTCGTGGTAAATAATCGTCGATGGAATGTTTGGCCAAAATATGTCTATTTACTAGAAATTAGGGACCTAGCTAGCTCTACAATGCTACAGCTTTAATTGAGTTTCAAAAGCACATTTTTAACAACCTAGCAAGAGGTAGCTTTCTGGCAAGTTTTTGATACTGTAGTTCAATGTTTACATTTCTTTTTCTGGCATGCCCGAGCCTTTGTTTCCAGCTTAAAAGTGGAACCATTATATTCAAAAGTAAAGCTGGGTTAATAATGCTTACTGCAATTATCTGATCTTTATGCATTTTTAATGAGAACACACAGCCAGCAGAATAATTTAATGAGGGCAGGCTAGCTTTTAAAGCTGTGTTTTCACTCTGCCCAACCATATCAACTTTCTTGCCGAGAAACGGCAGTGAGAAATGATGGAGAAGATTTATTTTTAACACACTTGGCCCAGGAGAAGGAAAGGATATATTTGTTAAAGAATTCTTTCTGCCCTTTTCCGTTTTAAATTTCTGCCAGGCACGAGGAAACTGTGCTTTTTTGTTAGGCCTCAGAAGCATGTGTTTACAATAAATGTGTAACATTTTTAGAATAGTTAGCAAGCGCTGAAGCGAAGGAAAAAACCTGATTTGCCTAACCACCACCACTACCACGGTGAACGTTCTTCAAGAAACATGCCTGTCGCCTTAGAAGACAAAGGTTAAGTGGAGAGATATTTGTTAATTAGGTATTATGTGCATTTAGGAGACAATAAGGCTCAAAAAAAAAAAAAAAGACAAGAGGGGCATGCTTATCATTTTTAAATAGGAGGAAATGCCTTAAGCTATTCTGTTTGAGTTATGAGAAGCCGTAGAAGCACTCACTTAAATAAGGGCAATGCCACGTAGATTCTTCTAGACCCACTGTTTTTACTTTCAAGGAGAAGTGCAGGACACTAGCCCAGAACTTCTGACGTCATCCCCCAA
>NW_006159515.1:7541773-7543366 GCF_000334495.1 Tupaia belangeri chinensis | reverse complement strand
CCTGCTGTGTGTTCTTTTATTCAGGCTTGTGGAGAGGAATATTTCTTTATGTCCTGGCCAGGATCATTCGAACTCCCTGTTGGCAGGACTTGAGTTATGGCTTCATATTTTAGTTTGTTCTTTGTAAGCCTAAACTGATCCTTCGATCAGAAATAGGGCAGCTTCTCTTACCTGCCTCCTACCTGGAGGTCAGCACAGGTTTTCTGCAGGGTTCTGGCTGGGGCTGGCAGGGAATAGAATCTGTTTGATTTTTTTTCTGGCCTAACTTCCCCCAATGCAGCCCAGCACTGCCGCCTGGGGGGAGGGGAGAGCTACATTCCGGGACCCCACTCTCAGTCCACCCCCCTTCCCCAGCCATTATTTAGGATCCAGGTCATGCCACCAAGTTCATGGCTGGTCCGGTGAGGACGCTGGCTTTTTAGACAAGCACCATGTTCTAGTGCAGATGGTCTGGGGGGTGGGGGGGGGGAACTGTTGTACTGCAGGCTCTTAAACCCCCGTCACAGGTGGCGACCTTGGTCCCAGAGACCAGGAAGGTTGATGTTTACTAAGGAGCCTTTTAAGAAAGAATCTGGGTAGAACACCCGAGAGTTCTCTGGAGTTGCAATGCTAGTTCGTGTCCCCCTTCCGACTACTTACATAGCTGTGAGCAAGCACCTATATTTTAATACAATTAAATAATACTTGCTGCATTTTCCCTCATAATTCTAGCATTTTGAGAGACCTTGACCTTGTACCCCCTCCTCCAAAATAAAAAAGTTGCTTGTCTTTTGGCACAGTGAGCTATTTAAAGTACAAAGGGATACAACCTTGGTATTAACAAAGTGTTGGCAAATAAATACTTTAAGGTATAAGATAACAGCCATATACACAAATCCTTCATTCGGCTCTGTGCTCCCTATAAATTTTCTAGGAATCTTTATCCTTAGGCCAGCAAGTAATTTTTCCAAGGAAATGAGAGCACTGTGGTTTGCATCTCCATCGATCTAGCCTAATATGTAAGAAGCGGTGCAAATGAGACTATTCCAGACACAGGCCTTGGAGTATCCAAAGCATTTAGTGCTGTTTTGGCTTGGACTTTTGTACTGAATTTTTGAAAGTAAAGGGAATAAGGGAAAACAAGAGGAAAGAGGAGAATATGCTTGTGAAACATATTGGTTATGTAGCTTTACTGGTTAACAGTCTGCCTTCTCTCTGCTAGTTGTTTTAATTTGCTGTTGCTATGGTGAAAACAAATCAATATCACATGGCTACCAGCCAGTCCCGCGCTCAGGGAGTACCATAGAATTTCAAGATCAGGTACTCAAGATTCCAAGCAAGAACCGGGAGAAGAGGATTTAGAGAATGAGTCTAAGAGAATTCCTTATAGTCGAATGAGTAGGTTTAGTCATGCGTACATTTTTCTCTTCCTTTCTTCCTGTACTTTCCTACAAACATAAAAAAAAAAAAGGTGGAAAGGAAGGCATCTTGATTTGTTTACATTTTCCAAAATGAGAAAACATACTATGAACATGAAAGTAGGTTGGTAACAGGGTTCTGCTTAGTGCAAAGATGGTAGTCGGGGGGGGGGGGGCCTTTCACACCTCCAGGCCC
>NW_006159515.1:7526315-7541641 GCF_000334495.1 Tupaia belangeri chinensis | reverse complement strand
CCTTTAACATCTCCAGGCACAGCTGTGCCTGGCAGTGGCTGGGTCAGGACCAGTCACCACTGTCATGTCTGCAGAGAAGCTGGCAACTCTGCGGAGCAGGTGGCCAGTGGAGGTAAGGGGTGTTAGACCAAGGTAGGGAGGTGGGAGCCTCAAAGCCAGAAAGCAACAAAGTGGAGAAATAGTCCTAAGTTGAAAGTCAGGCCAGGTGAGCACAGACTCCCCCTACCCCCCAGAGGCATGGCAGAACAGGATGGACGGGGACATCTTGTCCTTTCACTGAGGCCCAGTCTTGAAAGGCCTAGCAAAAAAGAAAGGAAGCGGCTCCTGAGAAAAGTAAAGGGGTCGTGAGCCCAGGCATCCTTTCTAGAATGGCTGAATGAAGTAGAAGGACGCAGATGTCCATTGGCCTGCAAAATAAGGAACTTGATGTTTTACCCTTTAGCTTCTCCTGGAAGAGCAAGGCAGGAAGATTTAGCCGGGCTTTGTAAATGAGTTACAGTACTATTTTTTTTTTTCCTCCAGCTTTTTACTCAACTTGGTTTGGTTTTTCTTTTTAAAAATGTGCACAAACTGTTCAATGCAGCTGTGATAATATTCATGGTGGGGAGTCAAAGGTACCCTGTAGCTCTGTCTGCATCAGGGCCTGTGTCTCCGACTGCAGGGCATTGTTTATGGAGACCAGTCCCGCTTCCATTAGGGAGAGTGGAAACAGGTGTGAAACGTAAGGCCCCAGGGTTTCTTTCCAGAGCCTCAGCTCTGGGGCTGATGGGCGAGTTTTCGGCCAGCTTAGTCCCCTCGATATGGCAGAAACGCTTGGTAATAAAAGTGGACTCAACAATTTGCCTTGGTGTTTTGACAAAGAATATATTGTCTAAGGGAATATAGTCCATCAATCAGTCAACAAGTGTTTATTAAACACCTCTTGGATTCCTGGCATTTGCTATTTGGTTAGAACACCAAGTCAGTTACCTAATACCTGCCTTTGTGTGAGTGTGTGTGTGTGAGAGAGAGAGAGAGGGAGAGAGAGAGTAAAAATAAAGGATGCAAAATTGTAAGTTGCAAAGACTTACACAATAACTTTATTGATTGCTATTAATTTAGCATTGCTAACCATCAGGTGTTTGGACGTATGTACTTTCTTCACCTTTACTGTATTTCTCAACTTAAGTGCTGTTTACATAGCATAGAAAGATGTGAGGTGAGCAATAGGCATTCCAGAATGCTGAAAGAAATAAAAAAGACAAAATACGAGACGACTGAGCAAACTGAATTTCAGCCCCCAAGTGGCTAGGAAACATGGTCACATAAGGCACTTTAAATGACAGTCAACAGAAGGAATTCTTAGTCTTTCTCCTACACCTCTGAGCCCCAGGGTGCCTGTAATTTTCTCCGTCCTCTTCTTCAGCAAGGAAACCTGATTCCTGACTAAAGGTTTATGCTTTCTCCCCTGACCCCCCCCTTTTTTTTTTCTTAAAAGCTGGGTTACCTTTAAAAATAGACTTAGCTTTGTAAACACTAAGCCCTGAACCCTACAGTTTGGGAGTTTGTGAATGTTTGTGTGTGTGTGTGTGTGTGTGTGTGTGTGTGTGTGTGTGCGTGTGTGTGTTTTCTTCCTTACATCAAAGTTAGTGTATTTTCTCGGGCACAGACAAGCTAAGAGGTTAAGGGACCCAGTCTGAGGGAGTGCTGAGAGAAGAGACTGCAGATAAAGCCACATTAAATTCTTCCCAGTCTTGGCAAACAGATGGGCAGGTCCAGGGTTTAGGGGCAACCTTGGCAAGCTGGTTGCTGTAGTCGAGCTTAGAGGTGAGAGGCCACCTTGCAGGACAAAGGAAGAGACCAGAAATGGGAAAAATGCTGTTGGTGCCTAAACAGTTTGCAATCCACAATAGCTAGAAACAGGATCTTTACTAACTGATAAGAACAGTTAAGCACACTGTTGTCTTCAGAAGGATAATTAACATATGCATAGTTCCTCAGGCTTTTCAAAGGACTTTCCCAGCATTATCTCAATTAACAGTTCAAATAGATTAAAAAGTAGGAGTCTAAAATTAGGGCCCTCTTGTAAGGATGTGCTAGGTAAAGCTTCTAAAGGAGATGAGTTACAAACTAGATTTTAAAAACTTCTATTAATTTTTTTCCCATGTCAGTTGACTTGAATGTTGAAACACAAAATGTAGGAAAAGTGAAGAAGCGTTTTTGGTGCGTGGATGCATGCCACTGTCTCTTGTCCCCGAAAGCTTTCTTGGATTATAAGTGCATTTAGACTAGATTGGGGGCCATAGGCAGCTCAGGCTCAGAGTTAGAACAAGAAGAGTGGATGATAGGCTTTGCTTTCTCAGCTCTGAAGGCACTGGGGGACAGAGCCAATGCTGGCTCCTCACTCTAGCTCAGTCCCCAAGCAACGAGGTACTTCCACAACATAAAATGCATTCGTGATTGTAAATGGCATCCAGGCCTCAGAACAGTCACCGGTAAATGCAAAATCCAAACTATTCCATTCAATAAATTCTCATATGCCTCTAAAACAGGGGGAAATAAATTAATAATTTAAGGCAATGTATTATAAACTCAGTGCTTTACATATGTATGAGGGGAACTAAGAGAGTTTGTAGAAAAAATGGAATTAAAGAACAAGTTTATTTTGGTGCAAAAAAAGATTTAGAATCCATGCATAATTTTTTCCTAATGCACATTTCCCATGAATTTTTTGAGGAACCTGTTATCTCATGTAATTTGAACCTTCTGAGTTGGAGAACCCCACAAAGTGAGTGTGACCCCTCAGTTGGCCAAGAGAAGAAGAGAAACTCCAAAGGGCTCAGTGACACACCTATCATTCTACAGCTAATCCTTGGCCGGGCCAGTATTTAAACTCAGGCCCTAAAAACCACCAAGCCCAACACATAGGCAACATTATGTTTTCAGCTGAAGTAATAAAATTGAGAAAATAAAAACAATCCATTTCAGAATGAACTAAGAGCCGCAGGTAGAAGGAGGAGATCTGTTACTTTAGAAATTTCAGTACTTTCTGTAGTTTGCATTCTAGTACATAAGTACTGTAATAGTGACGGTAATATCTTACATGTTTATATCATTCAGTTTTATACTTCTCTCTTTTAATGGTCATAAAGTCCTCATTTTGTCCTTGTTTTATCATTTAAATGAAAACAAAATTTGAGTGAGATTAAGCATTGTGCTAAAGCTTCACTAGTACCAAGTGCAAAAGTTAGTCTTCGGATCTATGGGAATCTATGCATATGATATTTAACAAGATAAACGAAATTACACTGCAGTCCAACTTGGAGTTTTGTTGTAATGGGTGTCGCATAGTTGAGTAAAGCCCAACCCAAGCAATTTTAGAAAGACAGGAATGTTTTTAATTAAGATATTGAATTATTCTAAAAATCTATAGATTTCCGGCCTCATAAATGCAAATTTTAATTAATCAAAGTAAAAGTATTAGTGAAACATATATTATATGGGTGATTTACTACTTGTAATTTTAAATGTACTCAGAGTTCAAAAAGTCGAGTTCCATTTGCGTTGGAGTAATAGATAAGACTTCATGAGGGAAGAGCTACTTCCTGTGGGTCCGAATGTCTAAATCAGCATTTCTAATGTGAAGTGTCTATACCCCAGGCCAAGGGCAAGATTATTCACTAGGTAAGGAAAGGAAATCATTGAACTTATAGCTTATATATTATTTAGCTCATCCTTTTAAGATGTCAATTTTCATGGATGTTTGATCATGTATAATGTATTAGTATTGTCATGCAGGTAAATAAGTAACTGCTGCTACAATGGTTGTTTTTGCTAAGAAATATTTTCCTGGTAGGGGAATATGATTAAAAAGTTTGGAGAGGCCAGTAGTGAAAAATCTCAGGAAGGAAAGGAAGGGGACTAGACTTTGGAGAGGTATTAGTAATAGCAGTAGAAAGTATGGTTAGTGGAGGGGGTAGAATCAGAATATGGAAGAGTTGAAGAGGCATGAAGAAGAATTAAATTTCATTTAACTATGTCATCAAGTCTAATTAATGCTTTATCAAGACTCAAGCGGGAGTTGTAAGATAAGGAAGAGCTTAGTGCCTTTGTGACAAGTCATGCCACTGGCCAGACAACTTTGCAATATTGTGGGCACCATGCAAGGAGCTGAATTAGCACGGCGATGTGAGGATGGAGGAAAAAGGGCAAATCCAAAAGGCATCCAAGAGAAAAAAAAAATGATAGAAGCTGATGCGAGCTTAGAAGAGCCAAAATGACATCAGTATTTCTGGGAAAAATATTGATAGTACCCTGACAGAAACAGGGGGAGACAGAAAACAGGGGACCAAGGAGAATAGGGTTGGAGGAGGGAGAGAAATGATGAGTTTTGATTTGGGGTATGGGGTTGATAGCTAATTATGGGTCACTTTCGTGGCAATATCGCACACATATTTGGCAATGTGGGAATGGAGAACAAAGTAGATACCAGGCTATGAACGTAAGCTTGACATCCAACTGTGTTGAGGCCACAGATATTCCCAACCTCCCAGAAGGGAGCAAAGTAGAAATAGGCAAGTGAGCAAAGATAAGCCTTGAGAAAGACTGTCAGGGGCTAGCAAAGAATTGGGAAAATAAATATTCACGATGAGCAAAAATGTCTTAAAAGAAATGAGTAACCAATACGATTAAGCACCATATCCCTGACTCCATGATTCCATGGAAAAACAGCCTCCAGCGTTGCAGTATCCTACTGCAAGTAGTTTATATTCTCTGGCAAGAGTCTGGCTGTGGTCCTGGTGGAGGCAAATATTGGTTCTGTGACTTGTTTAGAGTCACAGATGATTGGATGGATCAGGGAACCTGTGCAGCTATGTCTTTCATATATACAGTTGACTTTTTAAAAAGTAAATCTTTGGGACCAGCAGTTAGTGTAATGGCTATGTCGCTGGACTCCCACGTAGTCGACCGCGGTTCGTGTCTCAGACCCAGTGGCTTAAAAAACTCACACCAGGCGCGTGTGTGTGCGTGCCCAAGATCCCCAGAGGAGAATGGAAGAGAAGAGATTGTGGCGTGGCCATCCCCCCTGGGGGGTGATTTCAAGCTTTCTGTCTCCCTGTCTCTATGTCTCTCTCTATCTGGTGAGAGCACGCGCCCTATAGCAAAAACCTCTCCAAAAAAAAAAAAAAAGTAAATCTTCAGACCGGCTCCTTGGTATAGTGATAATGTACTGCTCCATAAAAACTGAGCATAGTACTGAGTTTAAATCCCTGGTCTGATTGGTCTATGACATGCCAGGGACACCAGGGACACATGAGAGGGTCCAAGTCCCCTGTGCTGGAAGAAGGGGATTGTGGTGTGACCAGACCCTGTGGATGGTGCTCCTCGCTCTCTCATTCACACACACTCTCACTCTGTCAGTTTTATGTGTGTGCACACACTATCATGAATAAAGACAAATAAACCATAAGAAAGTAGCTCTTCACCAATAACTAAGAGAGCATTTAAAACCAATCATCGAGACTTCAGTATCTGTCTCTCAAAAAATATATGATGTTACCATTTGGGGCAGTAAATCCAAAGTGATTGGAGATTTCACTAGACACTGGCCATCCTGTTCTCAGAGACCCTGGGGATTCATTTATTCTTAGGTGTAACAGGTCTCGGTTGAACCCAGCCCTAAGGAAGACCCTGAAGAAAACAGACATTCGAGATGAGAAAGTACGTGAAGTATGCAAATGGTCACTGGCTCCATATCAGATGTCTATAATGAGTAAACCAGAACAGCGCTTCTCAAACCTCCATGTGCCTGCACATCACCTGGGGAGTCCATTAAAAATGTAGATTCCAATTCAAAAAGTGTGGGGTGGAATCATGATTCTGCATTTCTAACAAGCTCCCAGATCATGAAGACAATATTATTTATCCAGAAGGTTCTAGAATACAGTGGCTGCTTTGTATAAATGCAGGTGGCAGCAGATTGTTGTGTATGGGGTAGCTCCTTTCAGAGTGCTTTGTAGGACTCGAGGGTAGGATCTGCCTCCTTGTGACAGTAGGACTTCCCAGGTGGCTCTGGACCAGAATGGAGCTGAGGTAGAGCTTATTGAGCCCAGTCCTACAACAAAGCTGCTGAGGCCAAAGGCTGAAGGCAAGGACTTGAGCAGTTTCTCACACACAGCCTGTCGGTAGATCATGCCTGGGATGTCTTCTCTTCTCTGTGGACACAGACTCACAAATTCCCTGTGAGATTTGGCTACTATCTCTAGGGAGGGCTGATGTGTTTGTTTACATGTCTGTTCTAAAGATATATATTTTTTATCCTACGAAATATATGCATTCTAAATCAGCCTTAGATCTTTATTTTTCTAGACAGTGGTCAGACTGGAGCCTGGATGTCTGACGGGTCTGCTGCAGTCCTCACACCCTCGTGAATTAGCTCAGGGAAATCGGGCCAACTCACACTTTCCTCAACATGTAGACTATGCCACTCTCGCCACTTTTTCCCCAAAGAGTATGAAAACTATAAAGGAAGTGCTATTTGCTATTCAAATTGCATTTGTTTAAAAATGCTAGTTTTAAAGTCTCGTATTATAAATGAAGATGGTATTAGAGGAGATAGCTGTCTAAGGTGTTGGCTTTAAGTGGAACGGCCAGGTCTGACTGTAGACTTCTGTCGTATGTGTCATATCTCGTGTCCCCGTCTGTCCTCCTCCCCTTCCCTCCGTGCTGCACTTTCCCATGTTTGGTCATCTGCGTGTCCCATGCGTGGCTGGGAGTCAAGCTAAACTGATTTAGAGGAAGTCTTCTCTGCCCAGATGCCCATTTAGTCTACACACAGATGTCCGGTATTGTTATGCATTTTTAATTTACCAATAACCTTTTAGGAATGAAATGGAACAAATGTTCATTGAGTGCCTACTACATGCCAAGCCCTCTGTGAGCGCTCCATGTACCTCAACTCGGTTACATCTTTTCACAAAGAAAATGAAGCTTAGAGAGGCTGGGTTTCATGCCAGGTCGCACACTAACCATGACAGAAGGAGGGGTGACGCCCGCGTTAGTAGGCTCCAGACACCCAGATCTTGCCCAGTGGCTTACTTGAGGGTTGCATCAAAAATGGGTTCACTTGAGGAAAACTGTTCCCAGTTGCACGTCCTGTTAGCGGAACTCACTAAGTAAGCAGAACATGAACGAGCAAGTACTGGCGTTCCAGGCAGGCCTGAGTTTGGTTTTAACCAGGAGTCCTTCCTTGCAAAGTGACTTGGTAGTTCGCCAAGGCAGGCTGGGGCACCATCTCCATCCTTTGTTGTGATTCGTTGGTCTTTTCCTTACTCGGGTATCTCCTTCGTGTGTGCATGTATGTGTCCACGTGTGTGCGTACACACACACTGGATGAAACCTAGAGAACTTGATGGATCTCAATTTACAGCTTACATAGCAGTCATAGGAAAGAGGTCAGTATCAATGGCAAGGCCTACTCAAAAGTGAGATGTTTCGTGTACTTGTGACTTTGCTCCCCTCTGAGAAGTATTAGAAATCTCTTTTCTTCTTCCTCGATGTCCCTTTCCTGTGCAATGCTACTTTCTGTCTGCATGTCACTCCATTCTCCACCGAGGGTATAACTTTTTCTTTCTAGCTGCTCAGAGTTTTTTTTTTTTTTTTTTTTTTTTAAGAAGTTTTTGCTATAGGGCACCTGCGCTTGCCAGAAAGACAGAGAGTCAGAAGGCAAGACAGCAAGAAATCATCCCCTAGGGGAGATGACCACGCCGCAATCCATCTCCTCCATTCTCCTCTCAGGATCTTGGGCACGCATGCACACACACCCAGCGTGAGTTTAAGCCACCTGGTCTGGGATTCAAACTATAGTCAACAACATGAGAGTCCAGTGACATAGCCATAGTCCAGCTGTTGGTCCCCAGAGATTCTGCTCTCTACCTCCAGATGACCATCTCTTTCTATTGTCTCTTGCTCCACTTTCTTCCAAACTACCCCTTGGTCTCTTTTCCCATGTTTGGTCATCTCTTAAAAGTCTATACCTGGCATGCCTACCAAATGCACATATAGGTGCCTCATGTTTCTGGGGTTCTGTTCACACCTGCCTCTTAGCAAGATGGGAGACTGTATTTATATTCCCTCTTAGAGACTCATCATTTGAACCCTGAAGTATCAGCTTCCTGGCAGCTCCACAAAGACCATCCCCTCAGGAAATAAAACAAACCCTATCGCTAGAGTTTCCCTGTTTCTTTTCTTTAAAGTTCCCTGAGCTACTAGGCTGCAATTATGAGGCAGGATCAAAGGAACTAGCTGCCCCGGGGCTGCTGGGACCAGCAAGGGCTTTGGTCTTTTTAACTATTTACTTCCCACGACCTGTACTCCAATGTTTCTTTGTTCCTCTGGGTACTCGGGTACCAGAATGGTGGTTTGCTGTGGGAAGACACGTCCAAGTTGTTGGGAGGACTTTTTACGTGACAGGAGACTCTGACGGCTCCTCTATGAGACCTACCCAGCCCACAAAACCCACAAACATAAGATGAGAATGAGGAGGAATTCCCAAGTGGGAAGGCCTCTGGGGAACTGGTTAGCCCAACTCATGCTTGCTCTTGGCCACAGCCCTGATTAGCCTTCCCTGACTGCTGTGCATCTTCCTCCAGGCTGGACACTCAACTCCATGACACACCCCAGCCCTAACATTGTCTGAGAAACTTTGTCGTCAGGCTGAAATGAAACGTAACTTCACATCACCTTTATCCTCACCCTTGTTGACACCTTGGGAGCCACACGACGCAGGTCAGATGTCTTGGTAGCACGCAGGTCCTTGATATATTGGAAGGTGACAAGCTTTCTCTGCAAGGACCAGTATGGCACCTCTCTTATTTGGGATATAATACTTTTTGTTTATGCAACCCCAGACACTCTGAGTCATTCTGGCAGTTTTTCATTGTTGACCCGTATTGACCTTTGAACCAGCTGTGGTAGAGAAAAGGTGGGAGTCTCCATTGTCCTTCCTCTCTGTGCAAGCCTGAGCGTGGTGAGGAAAAGCCGATGATGGGTGAAGGTGACGTGGGAAGGGACAGACATCGCCATGGTGGCTCGGTATGCTTTCAAGTCATCTCCAATCCCAACAATAGGTTTTTACTGCCTCCAGAAATACCTGGAACATGCTGGACATGGACTTGTAAAATTACCCGTGAGGAAGACAGACACACAGACCCACAGAGATGTATATGACTGTATATACAGAGATAGCGTGACAGAGAGGTGTCTTCACCCAGACAGTGTGACACACTAAGGCAGTTCTCACAGAGAATGTACGTGGTTTTGTTTTTCTTTTTTCTTTTACTGTTTCATTGTTTGGCTCAACACAATGGTGATAGTTTTTGTCATGCTCTGTCCTCCTGGTTTCTCTGTGGCTCTTGGCACAGAGTCCTCCGCAGCTCAGAGACACACATCACCATCGGTAGGTGCCAAGGTCACTGAAGGGACTAATTAACTCAGCTCCAGCACCAGCAGGCCGCACTCACCTGCCCTCCTCTGAGAGGGAGACGCCAGGGCAAGGAAGGATTTTCTCCCTCAGTTCCGCTCAGCCAACTTGGACACCCTGAGCAAACAAAGAAGAGCAAGGGAGGGGTGGGAACCGTTTTCCTACTCCGTGGCCAGGTTTTAATCGGGAGACAGCCTGGAGCCTGCTCCAAGCTTGCTAACTTGAGTTAAGACAAACCCTCTAGTTTTTCGTAGGAAAATTCTCAGGTTGATATTTAACCTAAAAATCCCTTGGCACTTACTCTGTCACAAACTCTGCCTCGCTCTTTCTCCTTCTGATGCTATGAATGTCCCATAAACCCAGCCAGCACTCACGGGCATGCTGAAAATGGGCCTTTTTAACGAAAACTGCCTATTTTCTAACTGACCAGTGAAGAACATGATTTTCCCCCACCACGTGGTGAACATTAGATTGCGTAACCCAGACCACACTAAATAATTGATCAGAAAAGGTAACAGAGAGGAGAGGTTATTTTTGGAAACACTGGCGACCAAGATGTGAATTTGGAGAACATGGCTGATTGCAACCTTGTAGATTCTGGAGTTGATATTATTCCCCTTAACCAGATCCATGTTGGGTCCTGCGTTAATACTTCAGTGGCTGTAGATTTTTATTTGATGTTCCGATCTCTTCCTTCCAGTTCGATACGTTAGTGTTAAAAAGTCAAGGAAAAGCCAGGTGCAGCCTGCGTGCTTTGTCAGGTCAGCCGAATGGAGTCCATCACTACAGCAGACAGGGCACTGCCCTGCAGGGGGCCCTGCTGTGGCTCCCGCTCCGAGGGCCCCGAAGCTGCTGGATCGGGAGGGGCATCGCATGTGGAAGTTAGTTTCCCGCTACAGTTTGGCAGAACCCTGAAAATCCTGGAGTTAGGTCTATGATACTGTCCATCTTGCTCACTGGTTAAAAACCTGAAAAAAAAAAGAAAAATCAAAACCATATGTTCAGGACAGTATCAGGCTCCCAGTGAAGCCGTTGCTCAGTCACAACCATCGGCCTATCCGTGTATCCGACCGTCATGGGCGTCAGAGCCGACCTGCCTGGCCAGGTCCGGGGAGCTGGGGAAGGGCCATCCTGTTTACATCCCTTCTCAAACGGCGGCATGTCGCTGGAATCCTTCCAGCTTCTAATGGGGGAAGCAGAAGGAGCTCTGCATTTACTGACTTCCTCCTCCTTCACGTATTCCTTCCTCCCCCCTCACATTTGCAGGACTAGAAATTGGAAACGCTTTTCTCCTACACACAAAATGACACCCTCACACACACGGTTCTCCCCCCTGCTTTGAAATGGCAATTGCTGGAAGAACAGACTTCTCGGAGAACACGTGCTGTCCTGGCCAAACAGGGAGGGCATAGTTCCGGCTACAGCCATCCTCGGCAGTGTTGACCACAGTGGGCAGGAAGAGGGTGAAAGGGGGTTCCTGGGGCCTTGTCAGTATTTGATTTCTTAATTGGGGTGTGAGTTACACAGATGTGGGCTCACCGTGAAAATCCAGTGAATTGGACACTTAGGATTAAAGTCTTCTGCTTTTAATAAGGGATTTGAAAAATGTATGTAGCTGACTACCTTGCGCTGTTAGAAGACAGGGAAAGCTAGCCGCAGGGCCTTTCAATGTCCACATTGTCTTCCCGCTCTGTCCCTCCTTGCCCTCTAGACTTCTTGCGGTGCATCTCTGTGCCCACTAATGACCAGAACCATGAAGGCCCATAGCAGTCAGCTGGACATCATACCCTGGGCCATTAGGCAGTTCATGCTTCACCTTTGACACTTGAAAAGAAATGGGACCAGCAGTTAGCATAATGCCTATGTCGCTGGACTCCCATGTAGTCGACCACAGTTCGAGTCTCGGACCCAGTGGCTTAAACTCACACCGGGTGAGTATGTGTGCATGCCCAAGATTCCAAGAGGAGAATGGAGGAGAAGGGATTGCAGCGTGGCCATCCCCTCTGGGGGGTGATTTGTCACATTCTGTCTCTCTGTCTCTGTCTTTCCAGCGAACGCACACACCCTATAGCAAAAACTTCTCAAAAAAAAAAAAGGAGGTTAATGACATTAAATAATAATGATAATGATGGTAATAATAATAATAATGGTCACTTTGTTGTTTGTACAAAATACTTCCTCTTAACTTCCTGTTTTAGATTTATTCAAACACATGATAGTTTTGTGGAAGAGTTTATTTTTATTTTTTTCTTTTCTGGCAATCAAGACTAGTGGAGGAAAGAAAGAACTTAGGATGTGCAGAGGACCGGGCCCCTTGTCCTTTCTTGCTGTGAAGCCTTAGATGCTACTCAAGTCAAGGGAATATATATCTCAAAAAAGTAAATAAGGGTAGCTAAAGATGGCACGAATTTAAAACTTGGGGGGTCAGTGACACAAATTTGAATACTGGGCTCTTACAAGAAGCACAAGAATTACCAACGTTCTTGGAGCTTTGGTTTCCTCGTCTATATAAATCTAGATGTCTATGCCCAACTCTCAAGATTTTCTTGACTATTTGGTGACACAATGTGCTAGAAGTGCCTTGTACACCATGAAGGACTTACTCTGTTTTGTTCTGGTATAACAAAATACCGCAGACTAGGTAATATATAAAGAATGAAAATTTGTTCCTCGCAGTTGTAAAGGATGCAAATTTAAGATTGAAATAACAAAAAGTTGTTCCTTACAGTTGTAAAGGATGCAAATTAAAGATTGAAATAACAGCATCTGGTAAGGGGTTTGTTTTTGTGTCTGGTATGGGCCGATAAAGTAAGAGAGAGTGAGGGGAAAAAGGACCAAACTTACCTTTGTAATGACCCCTCTCCCAAGATAGTATCATTAATTCATCCATCAGGGCTCTGCATTCATAGCCTCAAAGGCCCCACCTTTTCACACCGTTGCACTGGGGACTGTGATTCTAACACATGAACTTTGGAGAACACAGTCAAACCATAGCAGAGCTCATTTGTTAATGGGGAGGGGTTGATGACCTTATTAATTTAATCTTGTCTTGCTCTGCCGGGACAAATATGTGCTTCTTAGTAATGATTTTCTAGGCTATAATTTTTTTTTCAGGGAAAAGAAAAACACACACACACAAATAAAAGGTAAAGAAAGAGGAGAAAAGTATTTCTTAAATCTTCCCCATTTCCTTTCCCCTTGTGGAGTTTATACTCTAGTATAACAGGTAAGATGTCTGGATAGATCACCACAACAAAGGCATGCCATGCCACAGCAGAAGTATGAGGTGCCCTGTGAGCACACGATAGCTGTCCAGGTAGGCCAGGAAGGCTTCCCCAAAGAGAAAGCATCCGACGTAGCCTTGAAGGAAGGGTATGATGGGGATGTGAGCATTGGGGATCAGTCATGTAGGTTTTTCTGGTATGTGTGGTGAACTCTAGGGAGTATGTGACTTGGACTAAATTGTGGATGGCCTTGAAAGCTACACTAAGGACTTTAAACTTCATTCAGAACACAGCAGGAAGAGAGAGCTTCGCGAGCAGGTGTATGATGGAGGTCAGACATTGCTTTAGGGAGATAGTTCTGTGAGCAAGGCTTAGACCCAAGAAGTACAGACACTCAGGCAAGATGTGGAGGAATGAGCTGGACTAGCTGCAGGGAAAGTCAGGTGGAGACTCACTAATGCAAGGGCTGACTGAGAGCATGAGCAGGATTTACTGAGGCCACGGGAGATGGAGGGAGTCAGAGAGACCCAGAGACCATTAACTTAGGTGACAGAAACATGAGTTATTCCAGTGATAGAAACATACAGAGGATGGAGGAAGAAAGAAGATTGGTTCTGGTCATCAGAAGCTGGAAGTGAAGTTGGAATGTGCTCTCAGAATCATGGGTCTCGGCTTCTGTGGTCTGCAGAGCTAGATGAATCCATGGGATTCTTTCATTGAGGATGGCTATCAGAAATTATAAAAGAAGATAGAACCAGCAGTTAGCATAATGGCTGTGTTGCTGAATTCTCATGTAGTAGACCGTGGTTCAAATCCTGGACCCAGTGGCTTAAACTCACGCCGGGCATGTGTGCATGCATGCCCAAGATCCCGAGAGGAGAATGGAGGAGAAGGGATTGTAGTGTGGCCATCATCCTTGGGGGATGATTTCTCGCTTTCTGTCTCTGACTCTCTCTGTCTTTCTGGTGAGCGCACACGCCCTATAGCAAAAACCTCTCTAAAAAGAGAGAAATTATAAAATAAGCTGAGATGGCTAAGGAAGCAAGTTTAATCTGGAAAATGGCTGATGACACAGCCTTGAGGAATGCTCACATGTAAGGGGATTTCCTAGGCACCCGTCCACTGGTGTCGAAATTCAAGGTGAAGAGCATTCCTAACAGGGCACCTGGAAACAGGTATATGGCCCTCATGACTTCTCTCAGTGCCTTTGGATCTGTGAGAAGGGACTGTGCTGTTCACTGTGTCCTAGGTGGGGATTTCCTGCAACCAGGTGGAGATGGGAAATCATGACAGACCCTGAAGAAAGTTTGGGGACGATGAGGCTTGAGCCTGGTACCATGATGTGTGGAAGTTAAGACGACACTCTCAACCTCGAGGAAAACACTTTTTGAAGAGTGATGCACAGGAAGTTGGGCTGCAAGGTGCTGGGGAAGTGGAACTTGCACGGTTAGGAAGGAATATGGAAACTTTAGGACAATAGAAAAAGAGATGGCAATAATGGGATGTAAGCAGTATGGTACGTGCTGCTGCTTGGAGCCTGAGGAGGCTGCTGGGGATGGATGGGCTGAGGCCACACATTTCAAAAATTTGGAGACACAGGTTTGATTCTCTGTGACAGGAAATGTGAAAAGCATCAGTAAATTTGAAAGAAGGTGATCAGTTGTAGTCTAAATGCTTCTCCAGAGAGGCTCTCAGAGGCCTTCGTGTTGAAACAAATTCTGCTCTATTGTTTTTTTGAGAGAAAGAGATTTTTGCTATAGGGTGCATGTGGTCTCCAGAGAGAGAGAGAGAGAGAGAGAGAGAAAGCAAGCAAGACATCACTGCCCTCCCCCCACCCCACCCCCCGAGAGGGATGGGCCACATCACAATCCCTTCTCCTTCCTCTATTCTCCTCTTGAGATTTTGGGCAGTCATGTACATGCACCTGGTATAAGTTTTAAGCTACTGTGTCTGGGACTTGAACTGCGGTTGACTATATATGAGAGTGCAGCAATGTAACCATTATGCCATCTGCTGATTCCTCAAGATAGCTTTTTTTATGGTGGGGAGGGGTCAGCATGCTGCCTTGATTCCCGTTACTAATGAAAATGTTGCCTCATCACAGGTTTAACTATAATACTACAATGCTGCTTCTTCCAACAGTGAGTTATTTGTTGTAGTTTTGTAGCTGTATTGTTTTCTTTAGCTTTTCCCTTCATCCTACTGGGTTTCGGCAAAGGATAATTCATGAGACTATCACTCTTCTCCTCAATAACAAAATCTGCCAATATAGACATACCAAATGTAATATTTTATGTCTCTTTGGTAATTAATATACACTTTTTAAATTTTTACTCACTTATTTCTCCCCAAAAAGAGACAGAGACAGAGAGACTGCACTTCCGATAGGGTTTTGATGCTGCAATCCATTCCAGTTTCAACTAGTCCAGATGATGGACATGCTCATGCCTGGCATACTCAGGGAGGTCTGCTGATTCGAACCAGAAACCATTCCATGTGGTCTAATTCTATTACCACGATGCCACTGCTGGTTCCTCCTGTGCATTTTAAACTTGAGTCAGTATCTGATAAGTAGTAGATGCTCAATTAATGTTTGTGGAATGTGGCTAAAGGATTGAAGTGTTATTACTGAGATGGGCATT
>NW_006159515.1:7518759-7526216 GCF_000334495.1 Tupaia belangeri chinensis | reverse complement strand
CATTCCTGTAGGTGATTCTTAGCTATGAGTCATACTCACAGAAACCCATAGTCTATCATCCACCCAGATACATGCAGAAATTTTTATTATGATGAAAAGAGAATGCATTTTTTTTTCCTTGAGAGTGTAAACATTTCTGTGAAGCTGTACTTCAGTGAATAAGAGAGACTAGCTAAGCCCCTACACCCTCAGCCAGGGAACTTTTTTTCATTTAAACTTCAGAGAAGTTTGGCTGGTGAAAACAATAGACACAGAGAGAGACTAGGGGTAAAATCCATGACGTTGGAGTTATTTGGAGTGTCCTAACTTTTCAAATAAGTTTTAGTTGCTTACTTGCTGTAGGACAGCTGCTTCTGGTTATGTTCAACTGCACAAAATGTACAGCCCTTTCACGGAATGGACTGACCTAGTTCTTCATCCTTGAGGGCCACTTGAACACTAGATAAAAGAGGAGCACACCCTCAGTCAAGGCCAGAATGAGATTTGCAGCCATTTGGATGAGGTCGTATTTCTGCACTGTATTTGTTCTTTACCCAACTCCAACCCCAAGAGAAGAAAGAAATTGTATTTTCTTTCCCCATTCATTTCAGAAACTCTTAGAAGTTACCCCAAAGGTTAGTTGTGTTGGTTATACAAACTTTTGAAAAGTTGGTTAAAAAGAAAGATTGCTAGACCTCAGCCCCTGAGATTTTGACTTGGGGAGTCTGGGAGGGGACCCAGAAATCTACATTTACTATAGGAACTTTTGGTGACTTAGTCACAAATGAATCACAGACCTCCTGGCCCAGAGGTTAAGAAACCATTCAAATCCTATATTCAGATTTTAGTTCTACCATAGACTGTATGACAGCTTCAGGCAAATTTTAAAATCTGTTTGAATTGCAGTCTTTTCATCTTTAAAATGGGCATAGAAATGCCCATTCATCTGGGTGATAATTAGAATTACCTGTAATCACCTATGTAAATAACTTTCTGTACCGCACTGAATAAACACCCAACACATGGTAATGAAGACATAGTTCCCTGGGGTGAACATGAAGCTATTAGAGAATAACCCCCAAGTAATGTTTTAGAGCCTCTAAGCAATTCCAGAAAGAATAGGGATTTAACATGACTATTCCTGCAACTTCTAAAAGTCTTGGTATCACTCACAAAGACCATCATGCTCTTATACCAAAATGCAAAAAGTCTTTATATTTTATCAAAGATTTTCCTGCTAGAAGAATGTGTACCTTTGGTAGGTATGATAAGACCCTGAAATATGTCACCCCAGACTAAAGGAATCACGGTTCTTTCCAGGATGATTGAGAAGCAGTTGCTCTGGAAAACAGGAGAGCTCGGCTACATTTGGAAAGTGTCACACAGTGCATGTGTGAAAATGGAGCACTTAAATGAGCTCCACGATAGGCCATGCCTTGAGCTGTTTTGGCAACAGATCAAATTTATTCTCTCCTCACTTAGACTGTTTTTAGTTTGTTCAAGCAGATGGTAACCAGCTCACATGAGACCAAACTCTTGAACTTAAATTTTAGGAAATAAATGAATGAATGAATGAATGAATTTCCTCTGGGGCCAAGAAATACCTCCACAACATCCACCCCTCCATTCTGGCCCCCTGGTCTTTAAGGAACGGTTAGACTCTTTTGTTGCCTAGACAATGAACAAGCAAGGATTACTTCAAGGTGTTTCCTGGAACCAGACTTCCCTTCCTCCCTGAATGTGGATGTGGTGACCCAGTTGTCTGGGTTGAAAGACTCAAAATCACATGTGTTTTTTCTCCTCACTGAGAGCCCACAAGGAGCAGAGAAGCTTTCACAGGTTAGGTGTTTGCCGGAGCTTTAGGTCATGAGATCTGGGTCACACACAAACAAGAGGACAGAAGTGTGATATAGAGTACAGCGGATCAGAAATAAGAACAAAAAAGTGAAAAGAAATTCAACAAAGAGGAGGGAGTGCAAAGGGAAATTTATGGTACTCTGGAATCTAAGAGTCTCAGTTTCAGTTCTCATTTAAGAAAGATTTCCAAATCAAAGTATATCTGCAAATCTTTAAATCCATTGTAAAGCCTGTTCAAAAGGCCCGGTCCCTCCATCCAGAGGCTGTTGAGTAAAATCCAGCTGCATGCCTAGTACCCTGATGCCCATATCCATCCCCTGCTTCAGCCAGCTCCAGATGATGGGCATGCGCTTGCCTAGATTACTCAGGGAGTTCTCCCGATGTGAACTGAGCACCCTCCCAGGTAGTTCAGTTGTGTTTCAAACAACAAGCAAAATAAGGATGATTGGGGGACAGCAACCCAGTTGAAGAGTAAGAAACATACACACATACACATCACATGCACATGTAACCCCACACACGTAGGCGTTCACCACAAAAGCCAATGGGAAACCCCGAGACCAGTCAGGGCCCTGGACACTTAATGTTCAATCTAAAATGAGACGGAGGGAAAGGCCCTCAGAGTTTGGGAAGTTGGGTCTGATTCCCATTGGAGTGAGCCTTGCCTTGAGCTCAGAAGGATGCCAGGGTTTAGATAACTGTGAAGGACAGCCGAATGCACCCCGTATCAAAGGAAACCACTCAAACAAAAGCCAATGGGAGGAAATGAGCTCTTATTGTGTGCACACGTGGAGTTCCTCTGAAAGGAAATTGCCTGATTCAGGACACTTCCGAAGCCTCCTGAAGCTACAGGGAAAGGCCTGGCCTGTGTTTCCACAGCCTAGAGAGAGGGTCTCCCTCAATCCAGGGCTAGACTTCCCAAAAGGTGTTCTGAAATGCTCTTGCTTATGCTTTAGGGTGTGTGGGTCTGGGGAAAGGTGGGGATCAAGCACTTGGCTCACCTATCTTGCTCTTTTTATATCCATAGCCCCTCTTCTCCTCATGTCCATCGGCTCTGCCTCATAGGGCCACCTCTCTGCAGGGCCCTTGTTGGCTCCTGGTGTGGCTCAATGGGCATGAGGCCCCACTGCCAGAGAGCTTTGACACCCAAGCCCCTCAGCTAGACACTAGTACTCAAAGCCCTGTTTTGCCCACTTTGATAGGAAATGCAAACCTGGCCATTGATGCTTTCGATTTTGCAGGGTACAACCTAGTGCCTGGTGCTTGTTCTGGGCCCCAAAAGGGACAGAGATAGTCCCAGCCACCGAGGTCTTTGGGGTCTAGAAGAAGAGCATATATTGCAAGGAACATAAAAAGAAACGGGAAATTCCTAGGTCCCTGAGCCCCCAGGTGGGGGTTGGAGCACTGAAAGAGCTCGGAATAAGCAGTACTTCTTATTTTCTCCTTTATGTTGCTTGATTGACAGTTTGAGTACAGCGAAGCTCGGTCGGTGGGGATGCTACTATAAGTGGCATGTACTAAAGAGTCAGTTCCCACTGACATCATCCTCAGAAAGTGCTGCTGATGGAAGGAAAAGCAAAAGAGACTAAACGGGGCTCCTGGCCATAGTCCCTGCCCCTCGGCAGAGCCGTGTCACCATCTTGTCCTCTGATACAGACTCCACCCCCAGAGCTTAAGCAGGAGCTCAGTGTCACCAACAGCCATCCGTCTGTGGCCTCCCTGCAGGTGACTGTCTGTAGCAGGAGCCAGTGGCAGCATGGACAGTGTAGGACAATGCTCCTTGAGCTTATCTGTGCCACTGTACTTCACACAGGTAAGTTTGCTTACCCTAGAGAGTGAGAAGTCAAGGTCCTTACATTGTCCTTATCAACTACTCTTGGATCATTCATTTATTCAGTCGGTCAACACCCTAGGTGAGCAGCCTGCATGTGCCAGATGCTGTTCTGGGTGCCGGGGTGCAAAGATGTAGGAGCTTAGCTGTTGGTCCTATGTTGTGGTTCTAGCCACATGCAGAGGTGACAAGGTCAACCTCAAGGAGATGAGGATAAGAGGAGAGGGTGCAGTGGCCCAGGAGGGCAGAGGTGGCCGGGACAATGGCAGAATGCATAACGTGGGAAATGATCTTCCCAGAAGGAACCTCTGAGCACCAAGCTTCCAAGACTGACATCGGACAAAGGAGAGGGACAAGGTGTCACAATCTCGGACTTTCTAATTAGCATCTTCTTTCTAATTAGTTCCTTCTGAGGCTGATCGAGGCTCATCTATAAACTAAAACTAATAGGCAGTTGGGCGCTGAGCAGTGTCTTTTCTTTTCTCTCTCTGCTTTTTTCTTTCCTTCCTACCCTTTGAGGGAAAAACACGTGGATTAAGAGTTACATTTACCAGCCAATAGCATAATGTGGATGCACTGAAACCAGGCTGTTTTATTCAGCAGATAGCCCCGGGGAGCTGAGATTTTCCTCCTCAGGCGTAGATCTTGTTTTGTTATCACTCATCAGAAGCAGCAGGAAAAAAGGACAGAGTAAAACTTTTCTGTGGATTCCTGCCTCTTCTCCCTACATGTCTGTCATCAAAAAAGACAAAGACAAAGAAGGAACTACATCCTTGTTCTGGCCCACAGTGTGGACAGAGTTTTACCCTCCCCTCCAGCTAAAACTGACTAACTAAAACAGCGATTCATCTCACATGACACTGAGTAATGGTGGAATTTCAAAATTCCTTATAGTTTAAGGCAAATTTATAGGATTAGGTCATAGAAATGCTTTTAAATTCCGGCGTGATTCTGTACTCCCAGCTTTGTGTCCAATATGACCATACACCAAAAATTTTTTAGAAAACTGAAAAAACACACACAGAAAGTAGTTGCAGTGAATTCAAATCTTCTTGCATTTCACACATGATCACTTTTGTAGTGTCCTGAATAAACACAGGCCGTAATTTTGAAAGCAACAAGTTGAAGAATACAGAAAAGAAACGAGGCCAGTGCTCAGGGCCACCACTGAATAGATCAACATCAGGGAGTTTAAGGCAAGCATGTCATCGGCTAAGAAAAAATATGGAAAGGCATAGAAACAAGTCACCTTATATTCAGGATGATTCCCCCAAGCCATTGATGTTCACTGAGGACCCTGAAACTTCGACTGCCCCGTGTATTAACAGCGCTTTTGTGCCTTTGTTTTACAGTGTAGACCAACTGATAATGGCCTTGTTCCTCGGTGACTTTGTAATCTCATTCTTTGCCACAGATATAATGGTCTGTTTGTTTTGCTGCTGGTGCACAGAGGCCAAAGAATCGGACATTTGTTCCACGATGCTTGTTTTGAAGAAACCAGTTCTGGGTACATCTTTACACTGCCCATAAAAACAGAGGTTTATCTGGGCGTGAGATAGACCAGGACTACACTGAGATAGGCTTGCACTCATCCACTACTATAGAAGAAATTGAAATATAATAAAACTTCATTTCAATCTAATTACCAAAGAGCCTGAATTATAGACTATTCATAAAGATGTACACTTTTATTAATTATAATGACATACAGCAATTTGAGCTGGCCAAGGGTATTTCATCTAATAATGACCCTTGAGAAGGTCTTATTAGTGAAGAGATAAGAATGATTTATAAGTAGTATTACAGGTATTTATACCTAGATGAATGGTAATGAAGCTCCTGAGAAGTTGGGTCTCATAAGTAGGTAAATATTCCCATTAGGATTATATTAAGATTGTTCATTTATTCAGCAAGCACATCCCCTCTTGCTCTTTTATATCGTAAATAGTTCGAAGGTAAACTTTAGCCTAGTCTGGGGATGGTTTCAGCTCACAAGAGAATTCTGATCAGTTGGTGGTGGCTGCCTGCCTAGAAACTTGTTTTGAGAAGCTTTTTGGGTGCCAAGCCTAGGCTCATGGGGGACAAAGTGCTGTGATCAATTAGTAATGCCTGCCATGTTTGGAAAGGGAGGAAAGGAAGACCAGATTACATTCTTTTGCTACCCTTGACTTAGTTCCTTCCAAAGGTTGCAAAGTTAGAATTCTCACAAAACTCATCCCGTCTCCTACAAAATGGTAGCAACTTCTGTGTTGTTGATAATGAAGTTCTTAGGTCTCTCCAAAATCCATAGTCGAAGGTTCTTTCTACAGGCCATCTAACTATCTTAATTCACTTAGACTGCAAGTAAGAAAATCAAGTAAATTCACTCAGTGAACCTGCGGAAGTTCGTTTTTATTTTTTACTAACTTTAAGGAACAAATTTATTTTACGAACTCTTCTTTCTCCAGAAGATGATATTTAGGCAGGGGGAGGGGCAGTTACACTGGCATGAGCCCTGTAAAAGAATATTTTAATATATTTCTTAAAAATTCATGTGTAATTACGATTGTACTTTTTGAAAGAAAGAGAATGAGTGTTGTTTCCTCTCCCCTGAAACAATTCTGGAATTCAAGGCCATACAACGTACAATTTTCTTTCATTTTGAAGTCAATAACAGAAAAACAAATAGGAAAATGGAAAGGAACTAATGCCCTACTGTGATCCAGGCACTTTCTGACATTTACATTAATTTTTTTTTTCTTTTCTAATTTAAGGCTGCCTGAAAGATGCGTAATATTGCTCCACTTCATAGATAGGGAAAGTGAAGTTCAAGCAGGTTCGACTGTTTGTTCAATGTAGAGTTTACATTGGAACTGACCTCTAAAACTGGCTGTAATATCTGTTTGAAGTTTAGAATTTAAACATATGCTACTTGCTCCAGCTTTCAAATAGGACTCTTATAGTGGCATTTTATATGTTAACCACTAAGAATTTGAGAACTTTAGCAATTTTATTTATTTATTTTTAATGCAAGCGAGGTACAAAGAGGTGTTTTTGCCAGGGTATTACGTGTTGCGATCCTCCTGCCCCAGCTTCCCAGTTCTCCCCACCATGCCCAGACTATTTAGGTTGGACTAGGAATGGAACCCTGGCCTCCCATGTGGCCTCAACCACCATGAAGCAGTCCCTTCTGTTTGTACTACCTTGGCTGGGCCAAGAACTTAAGCATTTTGACAGCCCTCAGTAAACGTTGGCTACTGTACTTTCTTGAGAGCACACACACACACACACACACACACACACACGTGCTTATTGAACTTCAAATGTTTATTGCAAACCAGTTTGCCTTTTTATCTCAAAAAGAAATGTGAATGCCTGTTCTTTATATTAGAAAATTACCAAAGACCTAGGAAGGGGAGAATTTTTATAGGATGATCAAGACTAGAAGTATACACTAATATCAGTAGCGTGTGAAAGAAGCCAGAATCGCATCCTGACATTCCACCCAGTATATGTCGATTGAACTTCTAATCCAGAGGAAGTCTGCTTTTAATGACCCACTGTGAATAAACTCCTGTTTCTAAAATTCTCTTAGTCTCTGTCTTTTGGTGGGATGGGAGAGTGCGACTGGAGGCAGAGGGAGGCCTTCTCTTTCGCTCGCACGCTCTCGCTCGCTGTCTTTCTGTGAGAAGGCGTTTTATTAATTTCTCTTGCTGAATTTTTGACCCTGTCTAGAGAAAGAAATCTATTGTACCAAACCACACTCCAGGACAGGCTCCCCCGGGAGCGCCTTTTCATCCCTGCTAGACGA
>NW_006159515.1:7510266-7518596 GCF_000334495.1 Tupaia belangeri chinensis | reverse complement strand
GCTGAAGGACACAGATAGCAGCTTTATGAGCTGGTTACAGTCAGCTTTCTCGCAAAGCCAGTAGATTTCCTTAATATACTTATTGCTGTTCTGTAAATAGCACAGGGGCAATCAGGAATCTGAACCACTTATGGGGTCACAATGAGCCTGATACTGGTAATCTTGAGAGGGAAGTGTGGAGTCGCCTCAATAATGAAACTAGTAATTGGGATTCGTTCTTATTGTGCAGGCTGATGGGCTCGAAAACATGCCTTTGAGTATCTATTGTCTACCTCTGAAATTTAATGAGATAATGCATGCTAGAAGCGCTTTATTCACTGGATAAAATTCTATGTAAATGCCACCTGATAATATTAATGATAATAATTGCATTAAAATTTTAATTAAGACATGAAGAGAACTCCAAGATTACCCACAATGTTTCTCTTAAAAAGATGATTCATTAAAAACCGCAACATGCTTTGTTTCTTTATTTTTAAGAATCCTTGAAAGAACAAGCTCCTGAATCCTGGCTTTATGTTAATAATATAAACCGCCTGCAAGGAACAGACGAATTTTGTTTTTTCATTAAAGTGGTATGCTAGCCTGATTTTTAAAATTCGGAACTGTCCTTTGATTCCCTGTATAAATGGGAGAGGAGAAGACGTGCTCCAGGGTCTAGGACAGGCGACTGCTAACTTTGAACTCCTGACGGTGCTGTGTTTCTTCCAGCTGGTGGGGAACTTCATTCATCTCAGACCTGCTTCTCTAGGGTATTGAATGAAGGTCGTAATATAACCTGGAGCTGCAGAAGGTGTATTCCAGCGTGAAGTGCCATGGTTGTTAGGACCATGGTGTTGCTTTTAAAGACACTGCCCAGAACGTGAGAGGTTTTCGCCAATTCATTCATTAAACGGCTAAAAAATAAGCAGGAGGGTTAGTGACCACGCCACTTATTTCGTGTTGGAAGGCACACTTTGGTTCAGTGGCATCACTTATATTTTAAAAAGCTTCATAAGTTGTTACTATTGGAACCTGTGAGTTGTACCCAAGACAGGCTTATTCACATCAACAACGTTTAGTCTGAATCAAAGCATAAATGGCAAACCCTTCATCACAGATTCTAAACTTAAATTAACTTACCATCAGGCAACCTCGTTCGGCGATTTTAGGTTGCACTGTAAACAGGTTTTCTTGGCACATATTTCTTACCATATTTCTTCTCCCTGAATTTAACATGCAATTCTTTACGCTTTCATAATAACTTACTTTTCACAATATCGCATAGTCACGGGTGAAGCTCTTGTGCATGGTTGAATAGTGGAGCTGATTAAAGAATGAGACAGTGATTACTGACCCCTGGGACCACAGACTCTTGTTTCACCCCAAACCTCAGCAACCATTTCAAAAATATATACTATGGGTCCCCAAGAGGACCAAGCATAGTGTCTAAAGCATTTAAAACACAAAAACTGTATATTCATTATTGCTATTAAAAATAGTATCAAGATAACTTCTTTGTGTTAGAATTCCCCCTTTTCCTTCTAGAATCCTGTAAAATCAGAGGAGGTGAAAAGAATGTGGCATAAAATCCTAAATGTAATGTTCAAACCATCACATATGGTACCACGGGTGGTTAAATTTATATTAGTTATGTTTTATTATTAGAAGCAATAATAAGCAGTTATAATTTAACATTTTTATGCCTAGTCTATGAAAAGTGTTATGCAGATTCTACTATTATTAGAAAGCTACAATTTGCAAGCCATTGTCGCTCTGTTCATTCTTTTATTTAATCTCTTCTCTTTAAAAAGTTGGCCAGCTCCCCCCCAACCCAAACCACTCACAATGAATTGAAATTATTCAAATTAACATCATGTTGTTTAAATATGAAACTGTATTTTACCTTGTGACTTATTTTTCAGTAACATGTAATTTCTGCTAGGGTTCAGACAACAAGCTGTGATGTGTAATATGAATATGCTTGTCATATTGTCTCATAGCACAATATGAGAATTTTCACATTAACAAAAAGGTGTCCAGTCTTCCTAAAATGATGTGGTTTCTCTATTTGGCTACTTGCTTGCATTCAAGAATGTTCAGTCTGGAAAATGTATCCAGATTTCCCAAAAGATTGTCTCTAGTATGTAGTAACATTTGACCTATTGTTCGGTTTTAAACGAGGAAATGACATGTTTGCAACCATAAAAGCCCAAGGGACATTTTTTGAATTTTTGTCTTAGAATGTTTCTTGTTTTATCTTCTCATGATAAAATATTTGCTTCCTCAAGAAAAAATATATATTTGATGTCATATGGTAGACATTTGGATCTGACTATTCTTTCTTGCTAGAAAACATGGCTTTTAAAAGTGGCTTAAAGTCTGAGTCCGTGAGGACAGCAATATTTATTTTAGTATTTCCTAGTTATCTATTTTCATAAATGATGCTGTGATTAACATCCTGATACATAATATTTAATCGTATGCCTGCTTTTCTTCTTCAAAGACATACCTCTTAAACTGAGGTTCCTGTGTACTGCTATATTTAATTGTCCCTTGCATATTTAAGATTTTTTTTTTCATTTAGAAGATATAATTGAGTAAATTCTTTGGAGCATTTTTCATTAAAAATACTATAGATATTTTCTGTAGTGTTCAGTGTTTTGTGCCACAAAAGAAGAGTTGAAAACTAATCATTCATTTCTAGTTAGCTCTTATTTGTGCAGAAAGGCCAAAAAACTTCAGAAATTTTCCTTTGCCTTCATGATTGCTAGGAGGTTCCAGGTTTGCAGAGCTTTTCATTGACTCTGCTCAGAACAGGAAAATCTATTTACATCTTTCTCAGCTCTTTTTGGGACTTTCCAAGATTTCATTAATTATTGCTTTTATTGTGTTTGTTCATTTATTTGTTTTTTCTTTCTAAGAACATTAATACTTCTTCGGTCAAATCTTTGTTTTCTGACCTCCACATGAGGGGGACTTTAAAAGTTTATGAAAAATACTATGACAAAATCCATGCCTGGATTTCAACCTTTTTTTTGCACCAAAATAAACTTTAATTCCATTTTTTATACTTTAATTCCATTTTCCCCAATACTTTTTGGAAATAGCCTTGTATTTGTCCATAGCTTCCTGATCATCTTAATCTTATTTTTTCTCTGTAGTGGGTCAATAACTCTGCCTCAAGTGCATTCTCTATCTCACTGATTCCGCAGTGTACGTTGATAGTGGACTTACTGCCTCAGATTAGGATTTTAATTCTGCTGCTGCAAGGCTGATGTCCTCAAGTTTCTTTCTTAGGTGACCCAACTGCCACTTTTACTTTTGGCTCTCTCCGGGTCCCTCTCAACTCAGTCTGTTGTGTACTTCCCATCTTTCTTTTCCTGTTTGATGATGTCATGGAGAAAGGATGAGCCTTCTCAAACTTTATTTCAAACACAACACAAGATGCTCTTTGAAAATTACTGCAATTATTATTATTATTATTTTAAGTGGTAACCCTTGGGCTTTCCTTCTTGACTCTCTTGGCTTGCAGAGTCTTTCAGTAGGTCATAGGGGATCTTCATTGCATATTAGCTGTTTGTTATTCACTCATTTATCTTGAATGAAAAGGGTCTGTCAGGCTTGGCTCTTTATTATTCAAGACAGGGCAGAGAAATCTTTTTACAGATCCTTGCTCACTGCCTATCCATAGAACCCTCCCTTCAAACGCTAAAAAGAAGACTCCTTGTGAATTCCATTTTGCTCAGCAGCTTCAGGTTAGTGTGGAGGGAGTGCTGGCCCTGGGGTATCCAGCAGGGGTAGGCCAGCTCCTTGGAGTTCTTCTCTCTACCCACCTTGTCCTTGCTTAGCCTGAGTGCCAAGTTATGTCTCAGCCAATGCCCTTGCAATGACTGTTTCTACTGCGTAGGACTGAAGCACCATTGAACTGCAGTTTTGGGTTTTGTGGGCCAAAGTTAGGGTTTTTCAGTATACTTGGTGGAAGGAAGCACATGGATTTCATGGCTGGGATTGATAGACGTTCCCTGTTTCTAACACCGCTTCAAGTCGTATTTTCTTGGAGATTTTGTGGGGAAAGTTAGAGAGCTACTTGTGCTCAAATCGACATTGTAACAAAAAGAAGACTTTTTAAAGATTGACTTTTTGTTATTCTTTTTCGTTTGACTTATGTTCTCCTTAGGACTTGTGTGCTTGTCACTAATGTAAGATCTATCTATATATTTTCTTGTGCCTTTTTGTGGATTATCTTTTGAATCGAATCAATTGGTGGATCAATGGATAGATAATATCAGTTGATGTTATAAGTTAATTTTTTTCTTTATTGTTTCCAATTTTCCAAACAATACTTATTGAATAAGCTATATGGTATTTATTATCTTGTATCCTAAATTTGTATGTATCCTGGGATCTCTTTCAAGAAAATTTTAGTCAATTCTATTGATTTGTGTGTCTATTTCTTCAGCAGTAACAAGCTGTGTTAATTGCTGTAGATTAATAGTACGTTATCCAGATGTAGTAAGGCCAGTCCTACCCATGTGATTCCTTTGCAGAAACTTATGTTCTATCCCTACCTGTTTCTTCTTCCAGAGAAATGCCAAAAATATTCTTCAAGTTTTTCCATACTTACAACATCCTCCCCCACCCGTAAAAAAATCCTTTTGATATTTTATTAAGATTGCGTTGATTCGGGACCAGCAGTTAGCCTAATGGCTATGTCGCTGGACTCCCACGTAGTCGACTGCGGTTCAAATCCTGGACCCAGTGGCTTAAACTCATGCCGGGCACGTGTGCATGAATGCCCAAGATCCCGAGAGGAGAATGAAGGAGAAGGGATTGCAGTGTGGCCATCCTCCCGGGGGGTGATTTCTCGCTTTCTATCTCTCTGTCTCTCTGTGTTTCTGGCGAGCGCCCGTGCCCTCTAGCGAAAACCTCTCAAGAAAAAATAAATAAATAAAATAAAAAGATTGCATTGATGCATTGATTCTACTTCATTTGGTAAGAACTAATTGTTTTAATGAGAAGAATGCTAACCTGCAAATATCTTTCTATTTTAGTCAAACATGATTTTATATCTCCAAATAAAACTTGGTAATGTTTATGCTTATTCAATACATTTTTAGTTAGCATTATTCCCTGCTGTTTTATGTTTTGTGAAACTACTTTGAATGAAATACTTTTCTATTACATAGCCTACCTGATTATGGCTAGAAAATTATTCGTTCCAATTAACTTTATTTAGTTATCTCATTTCTGGCACCTTAGCTGAACTCATTTGTTTGTTTGTGGTTTTGTTTTGTTTTTGTCTTGTGAGAATTAAACTTAATTCTCTTGAATTTTCTAAGTGTATAATCATATTACCTGATGATAATGATAACATTTTTTCCTCTTTCCAATAGATATGCCATATATCCCTGTAATACCTTAATACATTGGCTGCACCATTCTTTAAGTTTTTGAAAAATTTGAACAGCTTATCTTCTGAAAATGCTCAAAAATAAATGCTTAGTGACAGAGGTCTCTCTATATTGTGAATGCAAGTGTCCCTCAGGGAATTCTAAACTAATTATAGCAACCACTAGCAGACTTTTTTTCTCATCTTGCTAACTAAAATCTGAGACACTTAGGCATCTCATAAATATTAGCTCTGTGACATTAAAAACAAAGTTCAGGATAGTACATGTAAGACTGATTGCTTGCAAGTTTCCTGCTTCATAGAACATGTAACTTTGATATATAAATATGATATAAGGATAAGTGACTTTTTTTTTTTTTTTGCTTTATTTCATCTTTCGGCCCATCCATCCATTTATCTGCTTAACGCAAACTTATTAAAGCCTGTGTTTAAAGAAATGAAAAAGTATAATCCCAAGTCTGTTGAACCTCAGTCTTTCCTTATCAAGAATGCACAGCTCATGCAGTTATGCCCAATGGCCTGAGTAAATGAAATGATACCCAGTGAAAATGTATACACTTATTAAATTCATATTATATTCTAACAATATGTTTATGAGCTAAAACTGGATGCTTTGAGATAGAGGCACCTGTGACAGATGAGTAAAAACAAATATCACCCATGGATCCTGTTCATTCCTTACTAGAGGCCTCTTCAGTTTCTTGGGACCTCATCAATGTCTCTCAGTTCAGGAAAGTTTGGTGTCATAAATAAATGCAGAGAGATTAAACATGTTGCAAGCTCCTACTTTTCCCACTCCTTTAAAAAATCACTGTAGTAATTCTCTTTATAAATATACATAAAAATGGTTTTTCAAGACAGTAATATCATACTTACTACCATCTATTGTAGAAATGATCATAGAGAGATTTTTGGAAGTTTACATTCTAGAGATTTTTCTTAGGAATTTCAATACTTAATTTTTATTTATGTATTGACTTATGTATTTATTGTAGTTTCTCGTATAAGGCAAATGTGCTCACCAGAAAGAGACAGCAAAAGAGAAGGATAGTGAGAAATCACCCCTGGGGAGATGGCCATGCCAAAATCCTTTCTCCTTCATTCTCCTCTCAGGATTTTGGGCACACATGTGCCTTCAGTGAGTTTGTCAAGCTGATGAGTCCAGGACTTGAACCACACAATCAGCCATGTGAGATCCAGCTGCCTTAACCACCATGCCCTAGCTGGTGCAATACTTTTTTAAAGGTGTAGAATTGTAACCATTAAATGATGATGAGTAAGAAGCATTTAGGTACTTTGCTTAATGAACAAATTTGTTAGTATTTCTGATTTCTCTTTGAAAAACAAAACTATAATTATACCTAAAAAAACTAGAAAATGATTAATTCTAGTTTTTGAAGCATGATGAAGGATTTTGTTACATTATAATTGAAAATGAAGGTATTTAGCAATAGTCTAGAAATAGAACATTTTGGTTGCAAAAGTATCAATTAAAACAAAAACCAGTGTTATTAACTTACTATAGCTGGGAAATGGCCTCTAAAGGGCACTTGCCTCTACTCAGGAAAAAAATAAATTATAATCTAAACATTAATTTGAAATTGTCTTTTGACTTCTTTTGACCCTATACCTATTTCTTCCTCCTGTTTTTCCCCCAACAGAAAAAGAAATCTTACTTATCTGGGCCAGCAGTTGGCATAATGGCTATATCACTGGATTCCCATGTAGTCAATGGTGGGTCGAGTCCTGGACCTGGTGCCTTAAACTCACATTGGACATGTGTGCGTGCATGCCCAAAATCCAGAGAGGAGAATGGATGAGAAGGGATTGTAGCGTGGCCATCCCCCCGGAGGGTGATTTCTCACTTTTTGTCTCTCTGTCTCTCTTGTCTTTCTGGCAAGCACACGCGCCCTATAGCACAAACCTCTCAAACAAAAAAAGAAAAGAAAAAGAAATCTTACTTATCTAACTCCAAAATCTTATCTTCCTCTCCATTGTATATCTTTGCTCTAATATAAAAAACAAATTTAAACTACCACGTCAGTTATTGGACCTTTCTCTCTCTCTCTATTTGCCAGAAGGAGCATGAACTTGTTGAAGAGAGAGGGGTAGGGAGAGGGAGGAAGCACTCCTTAGGGGAGTGTAGCCACACAGTTCCTTCTCCATTTCTCCTTCCTGCCAGAATCTGACACATGCATGTACATGCGCCCAGTGTGTTTTTCAAGTTACAGGGGATAAGGTTCGAACTGTAGTCAGTCATGTGGGAACTGGCTCCCTTAACTACTAGGCTAGGAGGCCTGCCCCCTTTTCTCCCTCTCTCTCTCTAAGTAAAACTGATAGTTTTATTAATATAAACTGCACTATGTTTACTGTTGACCAAGTAGCCGCAAACTCTGAGTTTAACCACCACTGCTTGATCCAAAGTCTTCTTTCATGGCTGAGAAAACTGAGGCTGGGATAAAAATTGTGACTCATACTGAGTCTCCCAGCTAATGTGTGACCATGCAGAAGCTGAGACTCAGTAATAAAATAAATAAATAAAAATAAAACAGCCCTACCCACTTTAATGACAAGTAGTTACGCAATTAGGCTACACCCAAAGGGTGCTATTTCAGAGAGCGTCTAGTTTGTATACTTTTCCACTTTGGAAAAAGAAACACTGGTTGCCTCTTCATTCTCGAAAGTGCCTGAGATCTAGTGAGCCAACTGGTTTTTGATGGGGGATGAGGAGAACCCAGGCAATTATCTGGGATGTCCGTAATCCGACCACGGACTTGCACAGTCACACAGTCTTGGTAACCAAAGTACCTCTCTTTTTGAAGGAAACCACTGCTGGAGCTTAGAGCATCAGCTGCAGGCAGGTAACAGGGAGCTCTTAAAACTGCCAGCTTGGGAACACATATCTTTATTATCAGCTTTTTTTTTTTTTTTTTTTTTT
>NW_006159515.1:7507564-7510114 GCF_000334495.1 Tupaia belangeri chinensis | reverse complement strand
TAAAGCCGCCATGTTGGGAACTCATATTTTTATTATCAGCTTTTTTTTTTTTTTTAATATTGTAATGACTGTTGGTGAGGCTGGATGAAACTTTGGAATACCTGTTAGCAGAGATGGGAAGTTGGTTACAGCAGCTTGCATGGTAGAGAATTCCCAGTCAGCCTTAACTGTTTGCTGCTGCTGAGTCATCGTGACTGGAAAAAAATGAAGCCACCAGGAGAATCTCTGCCAAGGCTGCAGAGGTTATCAGAAAGGTGGCCTTGACCAAAATTTCCACCATGATGTTGCAATCTTCCCATGGCTAGGTAGGGACCCCAGGAAAGATAATGCTTTGTACTAGGGCTCTGCCTCAAGGCTTCCAAATTCCTCCAACAGTTTATCACTAGAGCATTAGCAGCAACCTCATAGAGATGAGGCAACTGAAGTTTTCAGGTAGCTGGCTGCCCAAGGGCACCTGGTGGTAAGAGTCATAGCTCTTTTTTTTGGAAGAGTTTTTGCTATAGGGCGTGTGTGCTCACCAGAGAGACAGAGACAGAGAGACAGAAAGTGAGAAATCACCCCCCACTGGGGATGGCCACAATCCCTTCTCTTCCATTCTCCTCTCAGAATCATGGGCATACACGCACACGCGCCCAGAGTGAGTTTAAGCCACCAGGTCCAGGACTCAAACTGCAGTTGACTACATGGGAGTCCAGCGACATAGCCATTACGCCAACTGCTGGTCCCAAGAGTCATATCTCTTAACTCTCAGCAATGTGAGTTAAGTAAGCCAGCCATTTGTCCTTTAGAGGCACCATTTTGTTAAATCCTAAGTAAATAATTTTGATTACTGCCAAGAAGGCACTTTTCAATAAGCAAAATATATCTGTATATACACAGTTTATACTGTAATAATGAAATTATTACAGTAATTATTATAAGATAATAAAAATTATTTCCCATTTTGTCATTAAAATTTTTTAAAAATGAAAAAGAATTAAAAAGAGACTATAAAAGCGAAATAGTATTTTAAATACAAAAGAATTATGACATAATTGGGTTGCTTTTTCATCTGTAGTGTTAATGACAAAGATATATTTCAGTTATTGAAGTTCGCAGAGAACATAAGTGAGTAGCCATATGATAGTCTACATGCCAGAAAAAGGTATTGTTCAGACTCCACTTTTTTTTTTTTAATCATTTTATCTTTTTCAGTTTGGTTTAAATCAAAGCTATTGGTTCTCTTAGAGAAGGAGGTCAAACCAGTTTGAGGAACAAGCAGCATTCGAAGAGCAATTGAAGTATGCACGTGGGAACTTGATGATAAAATCGTTTTGGAAAATAATGAACAAGTAACTTGAGAGCTGGTCTTGAGGGTGGTATCGCAGGTTATGCCAGGTTATTAATTTTCCGACTCAGCAGTACGCCTCTTAAAAAACACTTAAAGGGAGGTGGATATGTTTTTGAAAGAAATGCAATTGGTGGAGGGGCATTATGGAACTGAATGAAATTCACAGGCCAGTGGACTTGGGAATGGAAAACTACTTGCATTTAAATAAGAATTGTGCATTTGAGAAAGTGTGCAAGATACAGTGTGAAGAGAACAGTGCTCAGAACACCAAAATAGATGTCCGAGGATGTCTCGGTTCGTCTGCCCCATGCTGAAGCGCCACCCTCTCCATTGTGTTCGTCGCCCTGGGTACTCGTTGAAATGGCCCAAACGCCAGTTACGTGCAGTGAGCACAGCTCCCTGTGTTGGGCGTGATCAACAGATTTTACATGTCGCTCTTCCACTGACAGGACTTAGGGGAAGGTTGGCCTCTTCCTCAGTTTCCCCTTCCGTAAAATGGGAAGAAGCATGCTGGCAACCTCAGAAGTTGCTTGTGACCAAGAGCAGACCAGCCTGTGACTGATTTCCCTTTCCTCCCCGTTTCCCTGGTGCACTCCTCAGAGTGGTGGCCCATTGTTACCATGGTGACACAGCACAGGGTGACGTTGCTTAGAAATAATGACAACTGGTGGCAGCAGGGAAGCAGAGCTGGAGTGGTGATTAGCCTCCAAGGAGTGCCCGTCTGGACGGGAGGCAACAAAGAAAGCCTCCCGAGGGAAGGAAGGAATGGGAGGCGTCTCTGATGTCCTGACCCGCACGCCTGTGCTACCTGCATGCAGGCTTAGCTGTAGTGTTACCTAACACAGCACCCGGTCTCTCTGGGCTTCCGTTTTTCCAGAATATACGCTCTGTTGCCAGGGATTTTTTATTGCTCAGAGCTCAAAGCTTTAAACACAGTTAATATTTGTTGTTGATTTCCATAGCTAGCAGTTAGCTCAATTTCCTGAAAGATAAGAGACTCGTTCACTCAGACTCATTTCTCTAACCTACTTCATATTTGTGGCTTGAGTCATTCCTTGTCAATGGCAATTTAAAAAGTATGACAGGAAATTGATTTTTTTTTTTAATTTTTCATTTTTTACTTCTTTGGTGAATGAAATAACAACCAAACAAAATCTTGCTTTAATAAATTGACGTCTTCCAGGTCCTGAGTTCCTGGATCCTGCTTTTTAGCTGACGTC
>NW_006159515.1:7501250-7507538 GCF_000334495.1 Tupaia belangeri chinensis | reverse complement strand
AACATTGGTCAAACACGGGGCTGGTAGATGGAGTGGTGGTGACAGGTGCTGGACTCCCACATGGCTGACTGAGGTTCAAGTCCCAGACCTGGCAGCTTGGCTTGCTTTCTCACTTTCTCTCTCTCTGTCCTTCTCTGGTCAAACTAAAATCAATGAATGAAGTTAAATGAAATAGTTCTTAAAAAGAAAAAAAAAATTAGTCAACTACCATTGACCGCGTGTATGACTCAGCTGACACCTTTCCTACAGTATTCAAATAAACAAGGGCATTCGGTTTCCTCCTGGGACCTTCCGAACCCCTGGAATCTCCAATCCGCCTGTCCCACGCCCAGGTCTGTGCCAGAATAATCATGTCTGCAAAGGTCATAGTGTGGGTTAGATGTGGAAAGAGGTCAGAGAGCCAGGAGGCTCGTTCCGGCAGAACATACCTCAAGTGTTCTCAACAGCTGGGTCACACTTCTCAAGAAGGAGACCAGGGCCAACGGGTGGTGTGGTGGTTAAGGTGGCTGGGTTCCACATGGCCAACCTCACAGTTGGAGTTCTGGACCCAGCAGCTTGGAAAACGCTCTGGGTACGTGTGCGCGAGTCCCCAAATTCCCGACGGGAGAATGGAGGAGAAGAGATTGTGAGGAGGTCATTTCCCCTGGGGGTTGCTGTCTCCCTTTCCATCTTTGTTTCTGTCTCTCTCTGCCTTACAGCAAATTTTAAAAGAAAAAAGAGGAAGGAGACCTGTTGTCCCTGTCTCTGGGACCAGGTCACCAGAAAGGCCTGCTCTCTCTGCTAACCCCCAAGAGATGCTGAGATGAGGGTTCACGTAGCTCAGCAACCGTGACTTTACTTGCTGAAGGATACAAGGGCCAAGGGATGGGGCCTGGGGCCAGGCTTACGAGGGGAACATACATCTGCTCAGACTCTCTGCAGCCTTTTCTGCTGACAGCCTGGAGGAGCCAGCACTGCTCCCAGTCAGAAGGCTCAAACCCTCACCGAAGTCTAGGTCCCACGTGATGCCATGAAGACAGGGCTGGGGTACTGGGAAGGTCTTGGTGGACAGGCCAGACTAGAGAAGAGAAAAAGTAACAATGAATTAAACCTCCAGAGTACCAAGTCCCGGACCTGTGTCCTTTTTGCAGCCAGGGCTTAAGCACTCTGTACTTGCATCTTCAGTGTTCTGTCCCTGCTCTGTCCCAAGTGCTGAGAGCTCCAGGCAGAGGCCCTGTCACCTTCCACCCCACCTGGATCCATGTTAGCGCTAGCCCATCTGGTCTGGACTCTGGAGCAGGAACAAATGGGCTCCACCAACGTCCCCCTTCCCCCCGACACAGAAGCTCCTTTTAGATCCCACAGCTCAAGAGGCCTGCTAACAAATCTAGGCCAAACCCAGCCGAGCTGATAAGATTTCCAGAAGAGTTCCTAAAAATACATTTCTCCTTAAATGAGCCTTGCCAATCACCGTACAATCACAGAACTTTAAGGACAGAAGTGGCTTTAGAAATTACTGAACCCCACCCCCCTCCATCTTAAAGCTAAGAAACCAGAGTCCCAGAGACCTGAACTAATAATAGCAAGAACAACAAAGGTTGAGAATTATTTCAAATCATATCATGAAGATGTAACAAAACAAACGCCGAAGGCAGGCCTAGACGGAGCTGTGTAGCATACATTCATCCATTTACCCATTCAGCGACTCCTTCATTCAGCAAATACTGAGTGCCTACCACATCCCGAGTTCAGCAGCACTCTTGATGTCGGGGACATAGGCAGGCATGACATTCTGGTTGGGGGAGAAAATGAACAACTAAGCAAGTACGTGAGTGTCAAATAATGGTAAGGTCTTTGGAGGGAAATGAAAACGGGAGAGACGGAATAAGGAGGTAAGACTGATGCAATATTACATCAGGAACTGCCTCCCCATAGGCTGACATCCTGACTTCCAAGCCTCGTGACAATCTAGGAGAGGAGTATTCCCAACAGAGGGAACAGCACAGTCTAGCTGCCCAAGACCAAGGTGACGGGGAGGGAGTGAGCAAGGAGAGATGAGGTCAGAGAAGGTACAGGGCCAATCATGGAGGTTGGTGCAGGACCACCTAAAGCTCTGGACTTTGACACTCCATGAGGTGATGAGCCATTGGAGGGTCCTGGGCAAAGAGGTGACATAATCTAATTATGTTTTCTAAGGATCCCTGAGTAACTTGTTGAGACATGGCTGCAGAGGGAACAAGGGCAGCAGCAGTTCCAGGACTGGTTGGGAGACTATGCACTGACCCAGGAGGGAGTGGTGTAGGCGGAGGGAAATGGGAAGATGCTGGATCTGTAAGGAAAGCAGAGCCAATGGAATCGACCAATGGATCATATGTGGAGTGTTAGAGTGCAAGGGAGGAAGGGATGGCTGGAGCGGAAAGGAAGGAGAGAGAGAATACACTGTGGGAGGTACCACTGTCTAGTGGGCTGGAAAGCCATGAGACGGGACAAGAGAGTGGTTAAATAGAGCTCTGGTACATTCTCAGCCAAACTGCATGCGTCTGGCCCGTCCTCCTCCTCTCTACACTTTGCATCCACGGATGTGCTGGCTTCCTCCCCAGTTAACCCGGCTTGCCAGGCAGAAGCCCTTTGATGGCTCTCATCTGTATTACCTTTCACCTTGAAAATATTATCTCAAACAGCTCTCAGTAAATGTTTGTTCTAAGCTGTACCTGGGTCTTATCGCCCCGTTGAAGATGCCGGCCCCATGGGGAGTCTGTCATCTCAGTCATCTGGCAGTCGCTCTATACACTGTTTCTTCCAACTGTCCAACACCTGTCACCTTCGTCTCGTTGACATGCGTGCCCCTATTATTGTACCTTCTGTGCGGCACCTCATTCTGACAACAGGAAAGCCACGGACTCTTCACTCATTTGCAGAGCACATGTACTTATTATGTGCCCAGCCCATGATCTCTCCAGTCCCTGTCACTTAGGACACTGGCCACACCCACTCCTGACATCACTCGCACTGCCGCTGGACGTGAGTGCGCGCACACACACCCTCACACACCTCACACCTTTCTGTTAAATTGCCCCATCTCAAGGCCTTGGCCTTCAACACTGGCAGCACCTATCTCTGCCTCTGCTCTGGGTTGGCTGAGGGTAGATGACGTGACAAAACCATCATCACTCCTTTCAGAATGTGCATGTTCTTTCACTGAAGCTGTGTCTCCTTTAATTCTGGCACCTTCTGAGAATGCCTGCGGTGGATGTCCTAAGCTTCAGGCACTCTCTGAGAGCCCCAGCCCGACCTGTGCCTGTCTCAGTCAGTAGAACACCTGCTGGATTCAGACAGTAGCTCATTTAAAAGCTGCCTGGTTTCATCTTCCTGCTTTGTAGCCTCAAGTCAGGCTATAGTCCTCACCTCCCACTTCCTGTCTGTCCTGTGGGTGGGCAGTAAGCATCCTTTCTTCCTTCTGAGGCCAAGGCCCTTTGGAGCAGGCCATCTTGTCCCTCCTCCTCTTTGGCCCTACCCTTCCTCCTGCCATTTTTCCAAGCTTCTGTCTTACACCTTCCATCGAAAGGGAAGGAAAGATAGGAAGGGCACCAGGAGCTGTCTGTCTTCCAGCTGCCTCACGTGCTGCATCCTGATAGCTCGGCGAGCAAGCCCGACGTGTGGACAGTGAGGCTTCCCAGGACCACATGGGCTGTTCACACCTCTCAGACTTCAGAGCAGAGACCACAGCGTGTTCCTTGCTGCTGCTATGAGGTGTCTTTGCGGCACCAAGGACTCTGGGGACAAATCCCTCATGTCCTAGCTCCTCTGCAGCAAGTGAGCCTCAGAAATGCCCACCTTGGAAGCCAGCAGTGACTCTTCTCATGACATCCTGCCATCATTAATCACCTTCATGCTTTGGGCTCCTTGCGGAAGTGGGCTTTTGGCTCCTCCCACCTCTTGAAACTCAAACTCTCTCTCCCTGATGCTTCACTGCTCAGAATCTGCCATCTCATTCTTCTGCAGCTTGGATTTGTTCTTTCTCCCACCTCTAACCCACATGAACTATCCATGGCCCTGTTCAAGTCTTTCTCTTGTCTCACTGAAATAAATATTCAGGGATACTCCTCATTTGTACAGTAGGAAAAAGTGCTGTAAGTTTCCACAGTGCTCTTTCAGGTGGTGTGGCCCCTGCTGAGAACAGTACATGGGAACCTCTCTCTGTGTTTCTCCCTTAGCATGGCCAGTCAGTGGTTTTAGCTGTCATGTATGTGAATGTAATTCCAAGCCCATATCTATGACTATCACTTTTATCCCCCCTCTCCAGCTGACTCTACTTCCCATGCCCTTCCGCCTGGACAGACCATCAACATCCTTCTGTCCACACGGGAGTTACATTTTCTTTAAAATGTATTTATTTGGGGACCAGCAGATGGCATAATGGTTATGTTGCTGGACTGCCACATAGTTAATTATGGTTTGAGTCCCAGATCCAGTGGCATAAAACTCACACTTGGCATGTGTGCATGTGAGCTAAAATCCTAAGAAGAGAATAGAGGAGAAGGGATTGTGGCATGGCTGTGCCCGCTGTGCGTGGGGTGATTTCTTGCTTTCTGTCTCTCTGTCTCTGTCTCTCCAGTGAAAGCATGTGCCCTATAGCAAATACAAATAAACAAACAAACAAAAACTCTCTAAAAAAAAGTATTTATTTCTTTCATGAGAGAGACAGACACAGAGAGAGAGAAAAAGAGAAGTAACACCCTTGACAGGGTCCTGACAGGATGCTCTACCCCTAGCCTAAGCCAGCCCCGAATCGTGGGCACCTGCTTACCCAGCACACAGGGAGGTCTCTGGACATAAAAGAAAACACTTCCACTGGGAAGGCCCCACAGAGTGAAGGGTTTCATCTGGTGAGAATGAAGGTTATATTACAAATATGTGTCAAAGAGGGGTACTGGCATTTGTAGATGTATATAGGCCCTTAGGCTGGTGGCCATGGAGAGAGAGGAAGGGACAAGGTCAGCTACAAAGCAGTCTCATCCAGCAGAAGGTGTGGTGATGGAAGGAAATAGAACTTTTTTTTTCTTTTTGGAGAGGTTTTTGCTATAGGGTATGTGCGCTCGCCAGAGAGACAGACAGACAGAAAGTAAGAAATCACCCCCCCAGGGGGGATGGCCATGCCGCAATACCTTCTCCTCCATTCTCCTCTGAGGATCCTGGGCATGCATCCACATGCACCTGGTGTGAATTTAAGCCACCGGGTCCAGGACTTGAACCACAGTCGACTACACAGGAGTCCAGCGACATAGCCATTATGCTAACTACTGATCCCAAGAAATAGAACTTCTACCAAAGACTTCTCTGGGGACTCAGGACTGGTTTCAGCCTGCAGCTTGCTGATCATGTCTAGCCATGGCCATTGGTTCCTGGATGTCCAGGAATCAGGGCTTTATCAGTCTCCAGTGCGAACACAGTTGCTTTATTCTGAGCATCTTCTACCTGAATTATATATATTTGGATAGGAAACACAGATGCAATGGAAAAAACATAATTTGAATATAGCCATAGGTTGAATATATTATTATCTGGTGTAGTTTCAGGAGTATACTTAAAAATTTCCTCTCATCTAATTGAAAAATGGGGTTTCTCTCTCCACTCATTCCTAGAAAATAGCTATGAAAATAGATGGGAAATTTTTGTATGTTAAAATAAGCCATGGAGGGCAGACCTTGTGGTCTAGTGGTTAAGGAGGCTGTATCTCACATGGCTGACCATGTGGTTCAGATCTGGCCATGGCAGTTTGAAAAAACATGCTGGATATATGTGCATGCATGCCCCAAATCCTAACAGGCTGGAGGAATGGAGAAGGGATTGCAGTGTGACCATATTCCATTAGGGGGTGCTTTATCTCTCTCCCTCTGTCTCTCTGTCTTTCTCTGGCAAGCACACAAACCCTCTGACAAGATAAAAGTAAATAAACCATGGACTATGAATTTTTCAATAGTACTTTAATATATAAGGTACATGAGAAAAAAATTTAGTCTGGAATTTCTCCTTTAACATGAAACATGGCTTATCTCACTCATGGAGTGATCTTGAATGTCCTCTTTTACTTCCCTGTACGAATGTGTTAAAAATGTGTTTGAAAGTATGTTCAGAAGATGAAATATCATGTCAAATGAAGATGGCAGTGTCAGCCCTAGCTCCTTCCCTGTTCAGAAGGAATGAGTGTTTGGAATAAGTTTTAGAAAAGGATCTATCAAATGTTTGTCCAACTCACATATTAGGAAGGACTTCATAACTGTACTTGCTTTCACAGAATGAGCCTATTTT
>NW_006159515.1:7494546-7501224 GCF_000334495.1 Tupaia belangeri chinensis | reverse complement strand
GGAGAACATTATAACTTTCAGTGAGTAAAAGTGATTTCTACCTGTGTCTATGTGAGTGTGTGAGTGAGAGAGAGAGAGAGAGAGAGAGAGAGAGTATATTCATGCATGTAGATGTCCTTTTTTGAGATTTTTTTTCCTTTTTTAATTTCATTTTCTTTTATACATTCAATCACATTATTTGGCTTACAAAATGGATATTTCAACAGGTGAACATTTCTTCCTATAAGTTGATAAAACTATAAATTATCTTCAACAGATAATATCACATTTTTTGTCCCATTAATGCTTTGCCTCCCTATTTTTCTTCTAAATGTCCTTCCTCAGACCCTCCTCTTTCACACATGCTGTATCTGGTATTTACATCTATATACTGTGTTTCTATATCCTTTAGTCAATCAGTTTCAGTCATAGAGTGTGGACACTCGGTATACATTAAGTGGGGACATACAATGCCTCTCCTTCATAGCCTGGCTTGCTTCACTCAGCAGTAGATGTCTTTCAAGAATTAATGTTGGGGACCAGAAGATGGTGTAATAGTTATGTTGCTGGACTCCCACATATTTGACTGTGGTTCGAGTCCCGGACCCGGTGGTTTAAAAAAACAACTCATGCCAGGTGCATGTGTGTGCATGCCCAAAATCCTGAGAGGAGAATGGAGGAGAAGGGATTATGGTGTGGCGGCCTGGGCATACCCCTTGGGAGTTGATTTCTCACTTTCTGTATGTCTCTCTGGTGAATGCATGGACCTTGTAGCAAAAATCTCTCTCTCAAAAAAACAAAAACAAAAACAAAAAACTGTAAATAAAGTGAGATATTAAACAGGGAGTATGTATGCTAATAAACATATTTTGTTTGTAGTCCACACATTTATGGCTTAGGTATTACTAGCCCCTTATTATAAACAAACTGAAGCTCCAAGAGATTAGGTAACATCACATAACTATTCAGATGCAAAGGAAAAGCTATACGGAATTCTGGGTAGAAAAGCTGGTTCTTATCCTTAAACCAAACAGAACACTCAAAGCACAATTTTATGTATATTTATAATAAATTGTAAAGAAACCAATTTAAGTGTCTAGAAAGAAAAAAAATCTTTTTTAAAAACAACCACTTTTGCTGTCCTCATCAGTTTTTCCTTCGAAAAGTCAACCAAGTTTTTTATTTCTTTTGATTTTAAAAAATTTATTTTTAATTTTTTTGTTATAGGGTGCATGCACTTACTGGAGAGAGACAGAGAATGAGAGAAAGTGGGAAAGCACCCCCCAGGGGGAGTGACCAGCCATGGTCCCTTCTCCTTCATTCTCTTTTAGGGATTTTGGGCACGTACACACACCTGGTATGTCCCTCAAGCTGCAGAGTCTGGGACTTGACCCACACAGTGGGTCATGTGGGATCCAGCCGCTTTAAGCACCATGCCACAGGCTGTCCCTCTTTTGCATTTTTGGAATCCCTCTCCCTGCTGTATTTTTCTTTGTGCACTGAGCTTCTCCTGAGAAGGCCCCAGTCGGGAACCTCTTATCCAGGGCTGTGATTATAGGGAAGCATCACTCCCCACTCCTGGAGGTCAAGTGGCTCTCAGCTCTAGCAGCTCCACTAGGCCGCGCTCTAGATTAGGCGTCCCTGTCGGACAGGCTCAGGATGTGCCATTTATCAATAGAGGGAGCACACTGACAGCTATTTTAAATCAGGCTCCAGAAATAGAGGTGGGGATGCTCAAATAGCAAGCCATTCACAGGAAGGCTTGTGTTTTTGTTTGTGTATTTAATTATATTTAAAGAATTTAAATGTTATATGTTGGAAACCCGAAGATTCTAAGAATTAGGAATAGGCCCAGCTGGTGGGTTGAGGAGACTGAATCCCACATGGCTGACTGTGTGGTCCTGGATTTAGCAGCTTGAAAAATACATGGGGCATTTGTGCATGCATGCTCGAACCTCATGAGGAGAAGGGATTGTGGCTTGGCTATCTCCCCTGGGGCAGTGCTTTCTCTCTCTATCTCTGACCAGTGCACATACCCTATAGCAAAAACTGAAATAAAACTTAAAAAGAATTAGGAGTAAAAGGACTCAAAGAGACAGGGTTTCTTTGTTGTAATTAGGTTTATGCAAAATAGAATTAGAGGCCTCCTATAAATTACTTAATGGATAATGAATCCTTGACTGTCTGACTCAGAAACAGGTTTGTTTTGCAGGGATCCTTTAATCAGCTCCCTAGGAGGCCGATGTCTGGCAGACAGCTAAAATACCATCGATGACCAAGAAGTAAACCGGAGGAGTTGTGTGCTGTGGGACTGTTTCCTTAAAGCAGTCTTAACTTTTGATCAATCAATCAATCAAAAAAAAAATCAATCACAGTCTCAAGAATGGACATGATTGATGTTTTTCCATTAAAAAATGTACAAACTACCTATAAGGTGTTGGCACAGCAGGGACATCTGAGGTCCACAGCCCAAGCCTGTCTAAGGGGTGTGGAATGGAGGGAGGTGGTCTCCGCACAGTGCAAGGCCCAATTTTCTGAACTTGCCTGCTGTATGATTTACAGCTGTAAAAGAACATGAGCAGAGAATTCTTTTGTAAGGCCAAAAGTCTCAGCTTTCTGAAAATCAAACGCTTAGAAAAGTTTCAACTATATGTTGAAAATTCAAGTATATAAGTCAAGACCTGAAAAATGGCTTGGGATCATTTTGTAGACTTGACTGGCAAGTTCTTTGGCATTTTGGGAAATGCTAAGACCTTCATCCCTTTATCCTCTAACTTCAATCTTTAAAGATGAGGCAAGCCATGAGCTTGGGTCTTCTCTTATCTCTTATCTCCTGCTGTCTGGAAAGGACAGGGCACTACAAAGCAGCCCCTCTGAGTGAGGACTGAGCTGCTGGTCACCAAGGGCCACCAGTCCTTTTAAAACAGTCCATAAAACAAAGCCCCACCTTCCCCCTCCAAAATCCTTCTTCATTCAGAATGAATGAAGTCTACAGCATTAGGGGATAGTCTGTTTTCTAATTCTCCTGGAACAAAGTCTTACCTTAACTGACCTGTTAGTCTGGTTTTGTTTTACTTTGTTTATGTTGAGCAGAAACACAGCCAGTGAGAGAAGCCTTTGGCTAGCCCTCTGCAGTTGTTTCTGTGGGACTCCATGAACTCAAGACCCTGCAGGCAGCTCCGAACAGACGTCTTTATTCCCTCAGCACCTGGCAAGATGCTCTAAACTGAAGAGAGGCTGGGCTGTGTATTACAGTGGTTCTCATGTGAGCTTGATTTCCACCACCCCCAACCCCCAGCCCTGGAGGACTTGTTACACAGACTGCTGGGCCTCACAGCTAGGATTTCTGATTCCAGACCTCCAGGGTGGGCCTGTGAGGCTGCCTTTTTAACAGGCTCCCCGGGGCTGCAAACTGGCCCAGGTACTACACTCTGAAATAGCTGGGCTAAGGACTCTGGATTTCGAGGCTCAAATAGTTCATCCCCATGGCAGTTGAACCTACTTGGCCCAGCAGGGTAAGAAGTGGCAGCTGCAGGAATTTTCCTTAAGATATTATTAAAATTCCTTTGGGCCAGCCCCATGTAGCCTAGTGGTTAATGAAGCAAATTGGTAATTCAAATTGTAGGCCTGGATGCTTAAAAAACATGTCAGGTGCTTATGCATGTGTGTGTATCCAAAATCCCAACAGGATGGGGAATTGGAGGAGAAGAGATTGTGGTGTGACCATACCTCATGAAGTGGGAGGAGGAGGTGTGGTGTGTGTACTCTCTCTCTCTCTCTCTGTCTCTCTGTCATTCTCTGGTGAGTACAAATACCCTCTGGCAATTAAAACAAAATCCCTGTTGAGAGTGCTATTCCTTTAGCTTAAACTTTGGTCCTTATTAAAATGCAAATGTTCCTTAGAGGAGGATCAAGAGTTCATTCAACAAACATTTGTTTAGCATATTCTACATATTAGGCACTGAGCTGAACTCTGGAGATCCAAAAATAATAGACAAAGTCTATAATATACACACGGCAAACCCTGCAAGAGTTTACACTGGAGGGGGAGGGGAGACAGCAGGATAAATCAATATTTACAGTCCTTGTGAATTAAGGAATAATGATATCTACTTAGAAGTAATTGCCAGGCAGTGCTGAAAGATGGACTGTAAGAGAGGGCATGGAGGGGCTAAAGGTGGTCCCAGGAGGAGTGTGCCTCAGGGTGCAAGGTCGCTGGAGGCCTGCCAGACACAGTGACTCAGCTGAACCTTCCAGAGCAGGCACAACTCCTCTTCCTTGAGGGGCTTAAAAAGGTGGTTTCTGCAGACCTGAGGAGGAATAGGAAAGGGCACATGCCAAGAAGAAACGAAAGGCCAGAGAAATACTGGAGGCAAGTCCCTCCAAATTCTGCCTGGGTTCTGCAGGCAGGGAAGCTAATTAGGGTGGGATTGTTTGGGACATGGGGAATAAACCCAAAGCAGAGGTCAAATCAAAGTGAGAAAAATAACACAGGCCAACTACTGAGAGGGCAGGAACAGAAAGAACTGGAAAATAACTATGAGGTGAGACCCTGCTTCCAGTGCAGCCCAGACACTTAGGGGAAAGGTTAAGGGTCCCTTGCACATAGTCAGGGGCCAGGCCTGATGACCCAACCAGACATGTATTATTAACAAGGGTCCCCGGGCACCTCCATCCCAGCTCCCCCAGGGAGCCCCCAGGCACAGGAAAACCCCTGATTTTGGCCAGCCCCCACATGAAGGGCTCCTGGTCAGCACTGCCAGAGTATTCCAGCTTCGCTTCCCACCCTGGGCAACACCACATGCTTGAGTTCTATTCACTTCCGGGTCAGCAGCCAGAGGAAGAAAGAAGGCTTCCCGTCTTTGTAGTGATGTGAAAACTCGTCTAGGATTCCCTTGGGCTGCAGAATAAAGACTGTGTGTGAAATGAGGACCCTGGAAGAGGAGCCCCCGGGGCCCAATGCAGTCAGATTTTGCTCTCTCAGGCACTGTTCTGTGCTCAGATTGTGGCTGGAGCAGACCCGCCCCAGTCCCTGTCATCTGTATCAATCTACTGCAGAAAGGAAGCATAAAGTCTTTTTAGTGAATATTTACAGAAAACCTTTTTATTACCTTGCATTGAGACACTTTACTGTTTACAAAGTACTTTTCTTTTTAATTTGCTAGAGGCCAATGCGCTTGAAAGAAAGAGAAAGAACTGCCTCCCCACCACCCCCCACCATGGGGGTGGTCATGCTGCAATCCCTTCTCCATTTCTCCCTCATTTTGGGACTTGGAGCATGCATGCACTCATTGTTGGGATGTTTTTCAAGCTGCCAGGTATGGGACTCAAACTACACAGTATGGCCATGTGGGATCTAGCTGCCTTAGCCACCATGCCATTGGCTGGCCCTACAAAGTATTTTCTATTTCCCCAATAAATCTCATAAATATTGACAAGAACAATTATCAGCATTTTAGATAAAGAAGGTAGATCTCAGAGAAATTGACTTACCCAAGGTTATATGATGAGGAACCTTGGCAAAATAAGTGCTGGAGGCTGGGTCTTAGGATAGGATACTCTCTACCATTCCACAAAGCTCTGGGTTGACTGATAGAAGAAATGCAAATACCTCTTAGACAAAGTAACCAATAGAAATGTAATGTGAATTACATAAATAAAAATTTATAATTTATTCAGTCACACTAGGAGCATTTCGTGTGCTCAGTAACCACACGGAGCCAGCGGTTCCTGTCGTGGAAGGTCAGCACTGACTCATGACCCTTCCTCCCAGGAGCTTCCAGTGTGGTCGTGCTGGCACGTGTTAGTCCTGCTCGACAACCATGTTCCTATTTGGTCTTGCCCATCCTTGCTGGTCACTGCTCATCTCCTTCAATGGCCTTACCTGACCCTAATTCAAGTGTGCTCGCTCTTCCTCTCTCCTGTGGCTGCCTGCCTGTACCCAGTTCTTGTGACAGCACGTGTGTGATTTTTTCCCCAAGGATCCATGTGCAGAGAGAGAAACAGAGGGAGAGAGAAAGTACACTCCAATGAGCATGATCATGCCACAATACCGTTTTCCCCATCCTGCCAAGGTTTTGGACTTGCACACAGATGTCCCTAGCATGTTTCTCAAGCCACTGGGGCCAGGACTTAAACCTCATTTAGCCATGTAGGATCTAGCTCTCAATACACAGAACTTAGCCACTCTGTTAGAGGCCAGTATGACCTCACATGTGTGGATCTAAAAAGACTGAATCCATAAAAGTGAAGAGTAGACATTTAGAAGAAAAATAGGGAGGCAAAGCATTAATGGCACAAAGAAATGTGGTATTATCTGTTGAAGATATTTTGTAGTTTTATCAATTATACTAAGGAGAAATGTTCACCTGTTGAAATATCCATTTTGTAAGACAAATAATAATGTGATTGAATGTATAAAAGAAAATGAAATGAAAAAAAAATAAAAGAAAGAAAGAAAAAAAAAAAGTGAAGAGTAGAGTGGTGGTTACCAGAGGGTAGGGGTGGAGGGACTGAGGAGATGCTGGTCAAAGAATACATTTCATTTAGACAGGAAGAATAAGTTCAAGTGATCTACTCTACAACATGGTGACTATAGTTTATACTTCTGTGTTCTTGAAAACCCCTGAGAGCATAAATGTTCTCACCACAAAAATGATAAGTACAAGATGACTTCAACAAGTTTGTGGAAAATGAGCT
>NW_006159515.1:7483592-7494515 GCF_000334495.1 Tupaia belangeri chinensis | reverse complement strand
CAAATATGAGTTCTTTTCCAATAAAGCATGAGTTTATTTTGGTGCAAAAAAATATTGAAATCTATGCATTGTTTTTTCATAATATCCATTTTCCAGAAGCTTTTTAAAGACTCTTCATATGTGAAAGTAATGCATATGTTAATTAGCTCAATTGAACCAATGTGTAATATGTACATATTTCAAAACATCATGTTGTCCATGATAAATATATAGTATTTTTGTCAATTAAAATACATATTTGTTTTTTAAAGTAAGTTTATCTTGATAGAATCTTGACTATCTAAATCTTGGTTGGATTTTTATAATAACTAGGAGTGGGAATCTATTTCTCCAAGGGGAAAATAAAAATGTCTTCTTATCTGAAAGTATATGCAAGAGTGTGTACCACCTGGGCTGGATCAAACACATTGCTTCAGTGTGGTTTTTAGAAAACTGGAGTAATTGCTCGTGTCATTTTTGCATAAATACATATGTTTGTCTGTTTCTTTTCTACCTATAAAGCCTTGGGATGAGCCTCTGCTGTCTTTGAGAATGAACACCTACCCCATCTTTGTTATCCATAACCTACCTCAGGGCCCGGTACAGAGCCCTTAGAAACTTTGTATAGTATTTTGCAAATATAAACTAGACATGTCCAATGCGTCGTTCGAAATCCCCTTGTCATTAATGCCTCATCTCAACGGAGACAGGCAGAAAGGTTTCCTTGTCCTTTGTTCTCCAAGGAGTTAGAGGTTGAGGCTGAGGTAATGAGAAGGCAGGTCCTGGCTGGTCTGTGGAACCTGACCCAGAGTAAATTTGGTTATTAAACTCATCTTCTTAAGCTCCCTAACTTAAGCTAGTTGATGTTACCTGCTGTGAACATAGTGCCGCCCAACAGACAAGCGGGAGCCTGCCCGGCTCTCTCAAATATTTTACCATTGAAGTTAGGTATGTGTCATGGCTTTCAGGTCACCAGTTTCCTTAAATGTCCATGCAATTATAACTCAGGCAAACAGTTTCACTGACAACTAAAAGAATGATTGGGATGAAGTTGCATGTCCCACTGGTCTCAAGAGATGGCCTACTAAATAAATGCTCTATGACTGGAGAAGCTTTAGTGAGACCACTGGGGCTCCTTCCTTGTCAGACTCATCAGTCTAGCAGCACACACTCAAAGCCAAAGAAAGTCCTATTGCAAGGAAGCTCATCTGACTTGGTTTACGTGGAGTTAACTAAACTTAATTGATTGGGAGGGCACTTTTTCAGGGAACACTTGTTTCAATGAACAATCACAATTGTTCGTTCAGCTCATTTGGCCCATCTGCAAGAATTATTGCTCTCCAAACTTATGTGGTACATGCCAATATACAATATTCTACGTCCAGTCTTCATAAGTTCTTCTTAGATATACATTTTTTAGAAGGTCAATAAAGTGAAACAAGTAGATAAGGTGGCTTGTGGCATACTTAAGTTGTAGAAGTGATCAACTTCCACACACTAGGCCTCTATTCACACTTGTCCCAAAAATGTTAAATTTTAATAATTCCGTCATCTTTCAGAAAATTTCAAATGAACTAAAAGTGCTGATTTAGAAATCTGAACTTATTATTCTTTTGTTTAGATTTTTGTTGTGGTGGTTGTTTTTATAGTTTTAAAAATGTTTTCCATGAGCAAGAGAGACAGAGAGATATCCCTAAGATGCAAACCCTGAAACTTCCCATGTGAGTCAGCCTCCCAGAGCTACTGGACCACCATTGAGCCCCTAGATACACATTTTTAACTCCAGCATAACTCCATATAAAATGGCATTTTTGGATTACAACTCAGCTAAAAACTAAATGGAACTAAACTAAACCTACCTTGTATTCCTTTATTTAGTCATCAATTCAATCACTCAATTAGTATTTCTTGAGGACCTAATACCTGCCATGAACTAAGGCACTTGAGATTCAGAAATGAAAGCTATAAAGAGTAGCCCTGGGAGTGTTTACAGAGTAGAGGGGAAGATTAACATTAAGCCATAGAGAGGAAGTGTGAGACAGGACACTATCTATCAGGAGGTTCCTACCTATCCATCCCTGTGTTCAAATATCTGTAAACCAGAGGGATACACAGAATAAGGAACCCACCCTTCATCTGAAATGACAATATCTATATTACATGAGAGACATACATCCCAATCATTGTTTATAGCATTCCCAACAATAAAATCAATGGCCTAAATGTGAAATTAATTGAAAGCCACAGTTCTAATACACTGTTTTGGCAATTAAGCACATTAGATTGAATTGTTTCAGAAGGTCTAATTATTGTGTCTGCCACACTCATCTGTTTGAGTCATTCCTAACTTTTGGACTGTTGCCTAGATCATTCTGCAATACGGTTTCAGTTGCGTATTCTTTTTTTTTTTTTTAATGCGTAACTTTTCTCACTATACACCAAGCTCAAAGCTCTAAGCTCCACTTTTGCACATTCTAGATGAGAGCTGAGTAGTTGGCTAAAGTGTTGATTCCATTGAATTTGGGTATAAGTTGATATTTTGCTTGTGTTTTGCAGGTTCATGATTTAAAAGTGCCTGTGTGAAGTCACTTCTGCTGGAAACTGCAGCCCAGGGGCTCTCTGTGTGTTCACATCTTGCTTTTTCAGCAACTACTCTTTACCTTGACCTTATGAGTGGATGAAGATACTTCAGTTGTCAGACTTTGCCAATTGCTTAATTTCAGGATTTGAAAAGGAGGAAGAAAAACAGTCTTGCTGAAATATGAACATCTGAGTGGCTTGTTTTCCAGCATCGTCAATAGCAGTGAGCGTCAGAACTAAACATTCTCCCAAGGAGTGCCATGAGATCAGAGTCACTCTATTAAAAGCAGTTGCATCTGCAAAACAATCAAGAGACCTGGAAAACTAAAGACAGAGATGACACTGAGCATGCTTTCACTGCGGCCCGCAGTCTTCAAGTGGGATGTATTGATTGATGAGTGACTGCCCGCTGATAAATTCTCTCATCACTCTGTTTCCCAGATTGGACTTCATTAAGCAATTTATCACTTACCTTCAGACTTACATGTGGGAGTTTTCACAACAGTAGTTTTGGAATCATTGAAATTTGAATTGATTTCATCATTTAACAGAAACTAACAGAGTCCAAATTACTTTATCAGCATGGCTTTGAACGTTGCCCCAGTCAGAGATACAAAATGGCTGACATTAGAAGTCTGCAGACAGTTCCAAAGAGGAACATGCTCACGCTCCGATGAAGAATGCAAATTTGCTCATCCCCCCAAAAGTTGCCAGGTTGAAAATGGAAGAGTAATTGCCTGCTTTGATTCCCTAAAGGTAAGAGAATGTGTTTTATATGTCATTTCTGTGCCACATTGAACTTCGCAAACTGTCTGCTTCTCATTGCACTTTTACAGAAGTTTAACAATCGCTTTTAGGTTCTGTTTTCCTGTTTGCAGTGACCAGTCAGAAATTTTCACTCAGAATTTTTTAAACCAAGCATATATGAATTTTTTACATATCCATGTTTAAATTAAAAATACATGATGGTTTATTTCTGGTCTAGCATGACATTCATGTACCCAAGAGTTTTAAATCAAAGTCTCGCTTGTGACAACTGAAGATAAATATTTTATTAACGTTTGATCTTCTGGAGGTTATATAAAGGTGAAGAAATTGAATGTGTCACTTTTATGTGCCAGTTACCTCTTGAAGAATATTCTGTTCTTGTGGCTGTCTTTCTTTGAAAATTTGTCATGGCTAATACAAAATTATTAGGTACACATTCAATACCCCATACTTGAGAATCTACCGCATGTAACTTATGTAACAAAAGAAACTAACATGACTCAGACAGTACTCTTGATGAGCTCACTGTCTGGGAGGGGAGATGTGGCACATCAGCAAATAACTATAATGCAAGAAGAAGGGGACACATGCCATCAGGAAGAACAAAGAGAACACCTCTATGGGAGTTCAGAGAACTCCCATATATTTTTTCTTTTTCTCTTTCTCTCTTTTTCTTTCTTCCTTCCTTCCTTCCCTTCCTTCCGTCCCTTCCTTCCTTCCTTCCTTTCTTTCTTTCTTTCTTTCTTTCTTTCTTTCTTTCTTTCTTTCTTTCTTTCTTTCTTTCTTTCTTTCTTTTTTTCTTTCTCTCTCTCTCTCTCTCTCTCTCTCTCCTTTTTCTTTCTTTCTCTTTCTCTCTCTCTCTCTTTCTTTCTTTCTTTCTTTCTTTGTCTTTCTTTCCTTCTTCTTCTTTTTTTTTTTTTAACTTGCTAGAGGGCACATGTGCTTGCCAGAGAGAGAAAAGCAAGAAAGGGAGAAAGAACACCCCATTGGGACATGGTCATGCCAATCTCTTCTCCATTTCTCCATCCTCTTGGGATTTTGGACATGGATGCATGCATGGATCAACATGTTTTTCAAGCTGCTAGGTTCAGGATTTGAAACGTGAAGTCAGCCATGTGGGATCCAGCTGCCTTAACTACCAGGTCACAGAGCCGACCCCCAGCTGACTGTTTCAAGAAATGTTTTTGGAAGCCATGACACCTGAGTTGTATACTATATTGAGTGGAGTTTGGCTTAGAAGAAATGAGAAATTTAATGAAACATCTAGTTAAAGGAAGTGGGAAGATTTAGTCCATGAAAGTCATGAAATTAGGGTTTATTGGCCCTAAAAGTATGGTACTATGAATCCCACATTGTCTAGTACAATTCTAAAAAGATAATGATATTGTTTTCAGTAGAGATAAGTGAGACAGATAGCTTTAAAAGAGTATATGTTTACACCTCCACAAACTCACCAAACAGTAAAAATAAAAAAAAAAAATCCACCCCCTTGATATGTTATTTCGGAAATCCTGATACTATGAGTTTATAAAATACTGACCAAATACTGACTTTAGCATATTGTTAGGTATTGATGGGACTGGGTGTGTCCTTTGCCATGATTTCACCTTACAATTATGTCTATAAGATTTATAAGTCAAAGTTTATAACTGTTACAACTGTATGGTTTTGAACTATATTTAAGTATAAGTTAAAGGGAAAATTTATCTATACACTAAAAGAAGACAAATACATTTAGAGTTCAAAAGAAGTATTGTAAGAGTAAAAATTTGACAAATTAGATCTGTCATCTACATCAATAACTACCTCTGCTTTATTCCCTTTTCTGTCATGAAAGGTTTATTAGACTAGATTTTAAAGCTATGAATCATTTCATTTAAAATGGAAATAGGGGAATAACTAATAATTCATATAAACTATAAACAATTTTGTATATTAGTATTTATTTTGCCTTTGGTCAAAAAAGTAAAACGAATCTGTATTTGTTTCTAGGAAGATCACCAAAACATTGCCTATAAAAAGCTATATAGCTTTAACACTAGATTGTAAGACATTCACCACATGGAAATAAGACAGAGATGGGAAATTAATTTTCCAGGTTATGCCTATTTCCTTCATTGCATTAATTCAAGCCTTCTTTCGTTGGCTATTTAACATAGACATCATCATTTCTGAAAGTTTCTTAAGACATTATATTCTTTAAACTAGTTAGAGAAATATGGGGAAGATACTTTCAACCTATTGAGGCCAAGTATTTCTTGAATACTAATGGGCCAACAACACCCAGATTCTTATGACTCATTATCTCACTGTGGCTTCACCAGGACTTAATTGTCTGAGGAATCCAGCCCATGCATAAAGGATCCTGAACAATTACATTTAACTAAAAACATGAACCAAGATATGAGAATATTAAACACTAAAATAAAAAGGGACTTTAAAAATTATTTTCAGGGGCTACACAGTAACAAGGCAGCTGGATCCCATATGGCTGACTAGGTGGTTTGAGTCCCAGACCTGTTGGCTTGAAACACATGCCAAGCAAATGTGCATGCCTGTCCAAAAGCCTGAGAGGAGAGTTGAGGAGAAAGGATTGTGGCATGGCCATCCTCCCTGAGGGGGTGGGAGGGGTGGGTGGTAGAGTGCTTCCTCACCCCTCCCACCCTCCCTGCGAAGAGTGCATGCATCCTATAGCAAATTTTTTTTTAATTTTATTTTCTGAAGTGTCTTGTAGAACCATTTTCAAGTGTTGAAGCAGAATTACATATTGCCTCAAGATATCACTTAGAATGATAAAATTTCATCTTATTTAATTTGAGCGTGATGTTGTATATTTTAAAAGTTGTCAAACTGGAAAGAATGCGAAAAGGGCCTACAGGCACGGAGTAACACAGTCTAAATACCTACTCCTCCACATCCCAGCCATGGATGGGTAATCTAACACTTCTTGACTTTGTTCCCTCTTTAGTGAAATGAGGATACGCACCAATGAAAGTGGCTAGAGCGTGCACTGTCCTTAGCCCTGGGCTGGTATATTTGCCTTACAAGGATGTTATAAGGATTACAGGCTTTTACCATAGGACTGACAACTTAGAAAGGCACCCAAAAACAGTAGCTAAAAAAGTAAAAATAAAAATAATGATAATTATGAAGCTACTTAACTATCTTTTATTTCATGTATTTTAAAAAGACTATTGCTTGAGATTGTCTTTCTGATTTGGGAGTTTTTAGGATTGTGGAATATTTGCATATACATAAGATAACTTGGATATGGATTCAAGTCTAAACATAAAATTTATTTATGTTTCATATACATCTTATACACACAGCCTGAAGGTAATTTTATATACTATTTTTGCATTGCAGTGTTTTGATTGTGACTGAATGCATGAGGTCAGGTGTGGAAATTTCCACTTGTGGTATCATGTCAAGTTGGCAATCAAAATGTTTTGGGTTTTGGAGCATTTTAAATTTGGGGTTTTCAAATTAGTGATGCTCAACCTGTATGATAAGGGTTCCAACTTCATGAGATTACTCCAAGACTTTTCTGGCCTATGATATCCATATGCTTAGCATGAGGCAATGTTAGGGCCTTCCCCTTCATAATCAAGTACCAGGACAGCCATTGATTTTGATGACCCATGTTTAGGTAAAATGCATCCAACCCTTACTGTGTACAAACTGTTCAGAATCAAGCTATATGAACGATAATACCTCAATCATGCAAGTTAGCCATGACATTAAAAGAAGGAAGACTTGAAGCAAACGTTGTTTTTGCTATTTATTTTAAGATATTATCTGCAAACACTGTAGGATACTTAATTATGTCTACTCATAACTGTGAAAGGAGTCTGTGCTGGCCCATCAGTATAGGAACAACTCAATTATGAGCCTTTTTGCTATTATGTTATTTGTATAAGTTACAAATTTGTGGGTGTTTGGAAAGACCTGTGGGTGTTTATAAAGAGATTTGCTGAGGTTTTTGGAGAAAGGGTTGTACATTTATGAATGTTTTTATTTAAAGGTGTTTTAGAAGACACAGCAGAGTTCTTATGGTGACATCTGTATGTCACTGGATGGCTGTTACCCATTGCATTTTGTGTGAAACAATGGACATGCAAACAGCTGCGATTATTTTTTAAAGTTCCAGTATTATGATGAACAATAGACATGGCTTAAATATTTTCCGGATGGCCAGGTTACATTCCAGAACACTGTGTTCCACAAGTGCTGTTAACTTGACAAAATGCAAACTGTTTCATGAGCAACCAACTCCCAGCCGCAAAAGCCTCAACCAAGTTAACCCCATCTCTGATGCCTCTAAAACCTGGAAAACATTTCCCTCCCAGCTCAGATGTTTGAGAATTTTTGTTTCAGATTCTTTTTCCTGTTACTGATAGAAAATTAATCTGACCATTTTACAAATGAAAACATCCAGAAAGGAATACCTGAATGAATGTTCATGCTTATTGAGACTAAAGGTTTCCCTGTTTACTGCTCTCAGCAAATAGTTATTTGCTTAAATATTTGAATCTGAGCTCAGCTTTAACAAAGAAAATAATTTTCAAATTTATATTGCCAATTTTGGTTAAAAAACAGCCTGAGAGGGTCTGCCCTATAGCATGGTAATAAAGCTCTGTGCAGAGGGAGCTGGATCCCACATGGTCGACTGGTTCAAATCCTGGCCCAAGTGGCTTGAAAACCTACCAGGCATGTGAATGTGTTGCTGGGATTCTGATGAGGTGGCAAAATGGGGGGGGGGGAGATTGCAGTGTGACCAGGTCCTATTGGGAGTGGGGCTCTCTCTCTCTCTCTCTCTCACTCTCTCTCTGTCTCTCTCTCGTGCCTGCACATGTTTCTTCTGGGCAAAAACAAAGCACTCTTTGAGTATTTGGAGAACTAGTACACAAAAGAATCACAGTGTGATTCTTTTAACACTGACATCAGATGATGTCACTCCTCTGTTCGAGGTCCTGCAGTAGCTCCCTGTCTTGCTCGCTTGAATAAAGAACAGCGTTACAGAGGCCGGCTGGGCCCGGTGAGATCTGCTTCCTGCCCCTGCCCACCTGACCTCATTACTGCCACTGTCCCTTCATCCCAGCTGCTTCATCCCAGCCCACATCTTCGCAGTGCCCTGAATATGCAAACAGGCTTCACCTTGGGGTGCTGCTCTTGCTCTTGGGCTGTGTGGAATACTCTTGCCTCAGTGTATGAGCAGCTGCCTCCCTCATTTCCTTCAGGCTTCTGATAAAAATGGCTACTTACTAGAGAAGCCTTTCTACCAACTTATTTCAAATAGTAATTTCACCCTTCCTGGGATCCCATCCCCTCCTCATTTGCTGCATATGATACACCAGATATGTAACCTGTTTATTGGCTCTTCCACTCTGCTAGAATATGATCTCTGTGTGCATAGGGATCTATTGTGATCTGTTGTGATCACTGTTGTATCTCCAAAGTTGAGAGCAATCTTTACACAAATAGTTGCTCAATACTTACTGAATTGTACAGTGTGGGTATCAGGCAAATGTGTAAGCTTTTCAGGAGGGGCTGCTTCAAATGATGATATGATACAGGGGTGCACTGCACTTCAGGGGTGCCACTCTCATAATCTATGTGGTCGATACTCCCAGTGCACACAACCTCTGCAGTCATGGGCAATCATGTGACTCTCTTCTCAGTATTCCAGTCGATTTCAAAATCAGGGAGATTTGTGCAGGACTTTCGAGGCACAGAAATGACTCTGAAAGTATAATGCAACATTGAAAAATTGGCAAGGAAATCGCTTGATTTTCTCTGCAGGGTTATTCAAGCTGCATGTGACAGAAACTACTTATTCTATTCTCTTTCCTAAACTTCAAAGATGTCAAAAAAGCAAATCTTGCTCAGTTACCTATAGGATGCTGGATATAAGTTAAATGATGGCAAGTAAAATTTGACCTTTGTACCTATAGATAATAATTTTGAAATTAGAAGTGATAGATATGTGATCATTTTCAACAGTTCTTAAAAATATGTAAAAAAGATATCAAAATATAGACTAGGCCTTGACCCCAACTTTATGTTCTTAAATTGCTACTGAACTCTTAAATAGAGGCTAATTCTTTGCAGGAACTGCTTGAATGTTTTCTAAATTATGTGCCAAATTTGTCCCGATTTTAAGATATAATCCCAGGAAAATTATTTTTTTTGGAGGGGGAGTGGTTTGCCATAGGGCATGTGTGCTCAAAGGAAAGAGACAGTGAGAGGAGTAGTGAGAGAGCATCCCCAAGGGGGGATGGACACACAGCAATCCCTTCTTCTTAATTTTCCTCCTGAGATTTTGGGCATGTGTGCACATGTGCCAGGCATGACTTTCAAGCTCCCAGGTCTGGGACTTGAACCACAGTTGGCCATGTCGGAGTCTAGTGCCTTAACCACCACACTACCTGCTGGCTTCACAAGTATTTTTGATTTTTGATAGTAACCATTGTAGTCATACAGAGCCTGCTCTATGCAAGGCACATTGCATCATTATTTTTTCCAATAACTCTGCAAGGTAAACATTAATATTATTACATCAGCCTTATATTAATAGATGCGGATATAGGTTCTAAAATTTAAACAACTCACTTGTAACCACCAAACTTGTAAATGATGAAGGGGCCTGACCCCAGATAAATATAAGTCAGTATATTCATTTCCTCCTAATTCCTCTTACAGAACAAACCACTAATGTAATTAATTCTGAAATTCCTAATAGCTTACTAATACTCCTGTTTAACAAGTTTAGCATATTGAAGTACAAACAAACATACTAAAATAGAAGCCCCCAGGAATAAACCTGTTTAGGTACTGGAAATTTAAATATTTTAAAAAGAGAAACTGTAAGAGAAAGCAATGCACACGTATTTATTTTTGTTTGTATCTGTGTAAACATACTGTGCCATCACTTACTAGCTCTGTAATGAGAGTGGTTTCGGTTCAAGGTGTTGATGTGAGTGTGCGCCCATATGAGTCTAAAGTGTTCATGTCAGCTTCAGCATTGAATGGTGTAAGACAGGTTCATGCTTTAAAGAGTCTTGGGCCCATCAGTGGTACTTCCTGCTATCAGGTCCTGACATCTGCTTTTTCCCTCCTGGTTACATTGGCCATGTCCCCTGTGTGGCTTCTCTCCATGCTCTCAGATCTCCATCTCACAGTTCACTCCCCGAAGGCGGGATCCTGAGACCAGCAGATGGTGTGGCGGTTACGTCACTGGACTCCCACGTAGACTCCCACCTGGTGGCTTCAAACTCATGCCAGATGCATGTGTGTGTGCACCCAAAATTCTGACAGGAAAATGGAGAAGGGATTGTGGATTGTGGCATGGCCATCTCCACAGGGAGTGATTTCTTGCTTTCTGTCTCTCTGGAGAGCACACATGCCCTATAGCAAAAATCTCCTAAAAAAAAAGAAGAAGGAAAAAAAAATAAAGGTGAGATCCTAGTACAAGCCTATAAGCTTCAGAAAGAGACAACTGTCTTACTAATCTTGTGCTCCAGCAGCGACCGCGGCTTCTAGGACTAGCAGAACTGTAATGATAATCACTCAAAAGATTTGCATAAAGGAACAGAG
>NW_006159515.1:7480765-7482120 GCF_000334495.1 Tupaia belangeri chinensis | reverse complement strand
TCTCCTTGGAATGCCGCAAGTGTTCGAAGCAGATTTAATTGATGATCATCAGTGATGGCTAGACCCAAGATTTCTTAGCATGACCTTCACCATTTTCTTTAACTTCTCTGTTTCATTTTGCAGGCTTGGCCATCCAAGGAGAATTCTCTCCAATTTTACCTCTGTGGTGTCTAGATTATGGTCTAGATTCTCACCTCCCTTCCTAGTTTACTTTTACTGCTGCCTTGTTCTGTCCTTACCCTCTAACATTGGATACTCCCCAGGCCTCAGGACATGTCGTTCCTGTTAGGTGGTGTGCTCAGCTCTGAAAGCTGATCTGCATTTGCGGATTCTATTGCCACCTCTGCTGAAGAACCCCAAGTCTGGGTGTGTGCCTTGCTTGCCACCTCTGTGACTCTAAATGCCTACTGAAGATCTCCATCTGAATGGCTATTGCCACCCTGGTTCAACATATCTAAATCCAAACTCTTTGACCTGCCCCTCCCCCAAGCTGCCCCCACCCCTTATCCCAGTGCCTTGTTCCCTGGGCACAAAACCTGACCACCATAGCTAGCATTCTTAGTCTTTTCTTTTTTCTTGTTCTGTTTATAGAGAGGTATAACATCTTTAAGAATTAACTGAAAAATTGTGGCACATATACTCCATGGAATACTATTCAGCCATAAAAAACAACAAGGCCCTGGAATTTGATAGAAATTGGACGATTATGGAAGATTTGTTGCTGAGTGAAGCAAGTCAGGCTATGAAAGACATGTCTCCACTTAACATATACTGAAAGTCTGCACTCTATGGTAGAGACTGAAAGACTGGAGAACGTGAAAGTATTAAAAATTGTAATGGACATTAGAGATAAAGTAGAAAGAGAGTGTGAAAGGGGAAGAGCATAGGAAAATTGGGGGGGGAAATGGAGAGGTAAGACACTTGTGGGACACAGATAAGGTTTGTTATCTTTTGACAAGGTTGTGTGTGGTGGTCTCAACTGGCCTGGACTGAGGTGTATATCATGCTGGGTGAAGTCTCTTCACAATCTAAATGATATATAGTGATTTAATGTATGAACAATAATAAAAAATATAAACAATAATAAAAAGAAAAAAAAAGAATTAACTGAAACCAAGGAAACTTTACCTAGGAAAAATGCCCATACTTACAGACTATTGCAAACAATCTTAAGATCTCAAGAGTTTCCTGGTCACTTCTAAAACACACCTATAGATTGCACATTAAGACACTCGCATCTTGGGGCTGGTAGGTGGCATGGTGGTTAAGGGCTCTGGACTCCTACATTGCCAGCTGTGGTTTGAGTCCCAGACCTGGCAGCTTGCTTTCTAACTTTCTCTCTCTCTCTCTCTCTC
>NW_006159515.1:7476975-7480683 GCF_000334495.1 Tupaia belangeri chinensis | reverse complement strand
AAAAAAAATAAGTAAAAAAATTCTTAAAAAAAAAAAAAAAAAAGACACTCTCATCCAAGGAGAATTCTGAAACATTACAGTGGACCAGGAGACTCAAGGGTCATTAAGGGTACCTTTTGGTTATTTCACAGGTTTGCCTAGAGCCAAGACTGGCACCAAATTCTTCCTAATACTCAACATACTCCATGCTAAGAAGGGGAAACACTAGGATTTCAGGGCAAGAGGAGCACCATTAGTCCCCATCTCAGAGCAGACAGAATACATTCAGTGCCAGTGGGCAGAGGAGTGAGGATCCTCAGGGTATCATCATGTACCCACTTAGTGTCCTGCTTAGAGATGGCATATAGACCCTAGGTCATCCCACTCTCCTAGAGACTCAGCTTCTAACAATACACCCGGTTCTGTCCCAATTTTAAGTGAAGCACACCTTCCTGGTGCGGTGGTTATGGTGCTATGTTCTCACATGGCTGACTGTGCTGCAAGTCCTGGTCTCAGCAGCTTGAAAAATAATGCTGAGCACATGTGCATGCATACTCAAAATCCCAAGAAAAGAATGGAGAAGAAATAGCAGCATGGCCGTCGTCCCTGGGGAGGGGGAGTGATTTTTCACTTTCTCTCTCTCTCTCTCTCTCTCTCTCTCTCTCTCTCTTAAAAAAAAAAAAAAAAAAGACACTCTCATCCAAGGAGAATTCTGAAACATTACAGTGGACCAGGAGACTCAAGGGTCATTAAGGGTACCTTTTGGTTATTTCACAGGTTTGCCTAGAGCCAAGACTGGCACCAAATTCTTCCTAATACTCAACATACTCCATGCTAAGAAGGGGAAACACTAGGATTTCAGGGCAAGAGGAGCACCATTAGTCCCCATCTCAGAGCAGACAGAATACATTCAGTGCCAGTGGGCAGAGGAGTGAGGATCCTCAGGGTATCATCATGTACCCACTTAGTGTCCTGCTTAGAGATGGCATATAGACCCTAGGTCATCCCACTCTCCTAGAGACTCAGCTTCTAACAATACACCCGGTTCTGTCCCAATTTTAAGTGAAGCACACCTTCCTGGTGCGGTGGTTATGGTGCTATGTTCTCACATGGCTGACTGTGCTGCAAGTCCTGGTCTCAGCAGCTTGAAAAATAATGCTGAGCACATGTGCATGCATACTCAAAATCCCAAGAAAAGAATGGAGAAGAAATAGCAGCATGGCCGTCGTCCCTGGGGAGGGGGAGTGATTTTTCACTTTCTCTCTGTCTCTCTCTCTCTCTCTCTCCAGCCAGCACACACACACCCTATGGCAAAAAAACAACAACAGCAAAAGCAGCTAGGTAATCTCTGCATTGGTTTTCTAGGGCTATTGTAGCAAAGTTCCATAAGCCATGTGTCTTAAAACAACAGAAAATTGTTTTCCCACAGTTCTGGAGGCCACATGTCCAAAACCAATGTGTGAGTGGGCCCACACTCCCTCTGAAGCCTTGAAAGGGATACTCTTCCTCTTCCAGCTCATGGTAGCCCTGAGTGTCCTTGGCTTATGGAAGCATCAGCTCAACCTCTCCCTCCCTCTGAAGATGACTGTTTCCTGTGTGTCTCTTTTCATACCCTCTTCCCCTGTTTGAGTCTGTGGCCAAGTTTCTCCTTTATTACAGGGACACAAATTTTACTAGGTTAGGTGCCTACCCATTTTCTAGTATGACCTCATTTTAATGAATTAATCTGCAACGCTGTTTCCAAACACAGTATATTCTGAGGAACTGGGGATTGGGACTTTAACATATAGTTTGAGAGAACACAGTTTGATCCATAATGATATTATATTCACCTGGAAAACATCAGAAATCAAACACTAATTTGATTCAAGGCTAATCATTGCAGTTGGCAAAAGAGAGAAGGCTTAGGGAACTTCGAGAGTCTTTGGTATCAAATAAAAGAGGAAATCATGATGGTCTAATTGTGGTGGTACAGTTGTGGGGCATCACTGTGTGGCACTGGAGCCTTAGGAAGGCCCAGAGTTGGGTTCCCACATCAACTGAATATGCGAGGAGCACTTGTGGATGTACCCATAATTCTGGCTGGCTGGAAGACTAGGGAAGAGGTTATTGTCATGGCGTGGCAAGATCCTGTCAGGGATGCTCCTCTCTCTCTGTTTCTCTTATGGAAGAAAGAAATAAACTTAAGGAAAAAAGGAGGGGAAAAAACTGGCATTCTAGAATTATAACATTCTGTAGTTAAAACATCTAAGAATAAAAATAATTCACAGAGGAAAATGTCGAAACCTATTTTCACTTAAAAATGAAATGTTTAAGTCTGCTTAGGTTGAGCTGGCCACCAAACCCCAGCCTTTCACATGGCCTCAGTCACTGTATAGTGATACCTTCTTATCTGTGGAGCCACAGCTGGGCTTCCAGGTGATATTTTATTTTATTTTATTTTGTTTTATTTTATTTTATTTTGGTAAAGGACATGAGCTCTCACTAGAGAGAGAGTGACATAGAAAGAGAGAGAAGAGACAGTAACCCTCCTCCCCATGGGGCATGGTCATGCCACAATCCCTTCTTCTCCATCCCTCCCTCCTTTTAGGATTTTGGGCACACATGCACCCAGAATATTTCTCAAGTTGCAGGGTTCGAGTCTTGAACCACACAGTGGGCTATGCAGGATCTGACTGCCTCACCCACCAGGTCACTGAGCTGGCCTGCCTCCAGGTGATTTTTTAAAAGAATTAAGAATCCAGGAATTTGATGTAAAGTTTCCCAATTTCTGAATCCTGGCAGTCAATTAAAATATTTTTAAACCATGGAGTCCAAACAAAATATATCTCCAGGGTAGGGTCAGCCAATAGGAAGCCACACTCTACCTCTGAAATAAACAAACATTGATTGTGTGCCAGGCGCTGCTAAACACTGTGAATCTAGCAGCGTACACTGCTTCTTCCCTCAATAGAGATCACTGAGGACAGAATGAATTTATAAACTGCTCTTCATCGCCCTTGAAAGATTTTGTTCACACTGCTTTGATGATTTGATTGCTTCTCTCATGCAGTATTCCTCTAACTTCCCTGACCATTCCTTCTCTAGCTCCCTTCCTAAGTCTTCTTCCTTTTCCTGATCTCTAAATACTAGATCTCTCCAACACAGTCCTTAGACACCTCTGCGTTTCTTCCCACCCACGGTGGACACCTTCCTCTTCCTGTAACTCACCAAGCCTATTGTGAGCTTACAGCATATATACTTGCTGGCCCATCTGGCAGAACGCTTAACTCCCTGGGTGACTTCGCCCAACCAGGTGACCATAAACATTTTCTACATGCTGAACATTTCTTAATTTTTATCTCCAGCCGTGATTTCTCCCCTTAACCTAAGCTGATGTATTCAGTTGCCTACTCAGCATCTCTGCATGACTATTTAAGTGCCATCTCAAATTTAACATGTCCACAACAATGTCTTAACTCCCCATTTAACCTCCTGATCCTAGCGTATCCATTCTCAGTCGAAGGTGTCATTCATTCAGTTGATCAAATCAAACATCTTGAAATGTAGTGTGAATCTTCTCTTACCATTACTGTCATATTCAGTCTATCCTAAGTCCTATTCTCTCTACCTTAAAGGTATATTCTCCATTGAAGCACTTTCCATCACTTCTGCCTTGACCACCCTGGCCCAATCACCTCATAGAATGTGGACTATTACAATGGTCTATGGAAGCCCTTACTTCTGCAT
>NW_006159515.1:7473673-7476605 GCF_000334495.1 Tupaia belangeri chinensis | reverse complement strand
ACTCTAGCAGAGTGGTCCTTTTAAAACATAAGTAACAGCATAACACTTTCTTGCTCAAAGGCCTCTTAATAGCTTTCTGTTTATGAAATCAAGGTCTCTTAGGGCCCTATGTCATCTGGCTTCTGCTACATTTCTGGTCCCATAGATCAGTCCCTTTCTCCTACCATTGCTCTCTGGTGACACTGGCCTATTTGTTCCTTAGAGCTTTCACACTGGCTGTTCCCTCCACCTGGCATGCTCTTCCCCCAGGTAATTCCAAGACTTCAGTTCTTCCATTTTGATCTGCTCTTGGCTTAAATGTCACATAACTGCCCACAAAAGCACTCCCAGCACTTATCTAGGTTCTCCTCAGTATCTATCTCCTCCACAAGTAGATAGAGCTGTGAGGCAGGGATCTCACTGTTGAACCCTGTGCTTGGCAGTGGTTAGGTGCACAGTTGTAATGCAAGTGAATAAATCGATCGTTAAATCCTAACATTTAGATGTAGCTCTCTCAGTAAATTTAAATCGCTTATCTGGCTACATCTCACTCACTTTATCCTATTAATTTACAGAAAAACATCAACCTTAAAAGTTTTGTACAAATAGGGCTCTCTGGTTACAACTCAAGATGTATTGATGGGTCATGTCATGTTCATGTTTCTAGCTGTCCTAACAGGCAGGTCACATGGAGACTTGCTCACAGGTGTTGGCCAAGAGCTATTAAAAGTGCAGAGTGGTTTGTTGGGCCACAGCAAGCACTTTTGCAGCTCCCCAAATTCTAGCCGTGGACTGATGCTGGTGTTTGATAAAGTTTTCACTAGTCTACTGAAAAAACACACTGACTTCAGTATGTTTTCCTTATGATAATTTCATTCAACTTAAGGGTTGTTTATTCTGACATTATTTCCTTTTTTATTCTTCTGGTAGTCATAATACTCTTCTCTTTTATAAAATGGTTTTCCATAATGCCCTTGAAGTGGGCAACTTCATGCCAGTCTTCCACTCTTCTTATTAACTACTACTATCCCATGAAATTCAAAAGTAGGGATCCCCACATCTGTGCTGTCCACACCATCAAATTCCCTCTGTTGGGTCACACATCGTGGAAGGGGTTTTACCATAAATAAGTCACTATAAATTCACATGTTAGGAGCCAGCTGTTGGTGTGGTAGTTAAGGAAGCTGGATCTTACATAGCCAACTAAAAAAAAAAAAAAACAAAAACAAGCCAAGTACATATGCATATACCCCTAAATCCTGAGAGGAGAATGGTGGAAAAGGAATTGTGATGTGGCCATCACCCCTGTGGGGGTGCCGTTTCACTCCCCATCCCCGTCTCTGTCTCTCTCTGGTAAGCATATACATACTATAGCAAAAGGGAGAGGGTCAGGGGGGAAAAAAAAGAAGCAAAACCTTTAAGAACACAAAAATGGAAAATTATCTGTTGATGATAATGTATATGGTAATCTCTTTGACTGGACTAATATGTGGTGTAGTCGTGCTGGAAAAATCCATTTTGTGTGTGGTAAAGATGTACAGTGAATGAATATTAAAAGATAAGAAAATAAAGAGGGGAATAAAGGAAAGCACAGTTACAGAAAAAAAAAAATCCACATTACCTGAGCTCTAGAAACTCCTCATGCCTTTTTCTTTTAGCAAATGAGGACAACTTTACCCATCAAATAAGCTTATTTTAATTTGGAGGTGGGGAAGGGAAGGGCTGGACCATCAGGCCTGGAGTGTATTTGTCTTGATGTACAAGAGCAAATCTGCAAGAAGCCAGGGGTAGGAGGGCAGGTGACCAACAATGCCAAGGTCTAGGCCAGAGAGGGAGTACACCCCTGGGGCTGGGAGACCAGGCTCCTCCTGCAGAAGGAGTGCCAACAATGAACTTCACCTCTTTCACAATTTCCCCATAAACTGACCCTGCTAATACTAAATAGCATATTCTTTCCACTTGGTTTGATTCAATTTCCTCCGGCTCTAAGATTATAGTCCAGTGTGTATTACTCTTTCTCACTACTGTCATGGCCAAGAAGAATAAAAGTGATACTCCGAGGGCAAATCCTCCCCTGAGCATTGACCTTCGGGATTCACAGAGTGAGTAGATGTTGACATATTTATTTATGTTTAAACCTCCCCAAGCCATCCTGCTTGACCAAACAGTATGTTGAGGATCTGCTGCCTAGTGGGACTATTTTCTTATGACCAAGGTTGTATATTCACAGAATAGTAAATCCTGTAGAAGATCATCCCAGGAGAAGGAAAAGAAAATGAGTTGGAAGCCTTCAACTTAGTTAAACCAAGTTTTAGCTTTAGGCATGTTCATAATTCATTTAGGTGCTATTATTTACTGGAGCATTTCTTATTATTAAAAAACATATTGCTAATATGTTTTTTATGTTTTTTTAATATGCAATAATCTAATTATTGACTAAGTGATATGAAAGCTAAGGCACATTAGTAATCGATCTTAATGTAAAACATCTTTGTTGAAAAGTTCATACTGACTTTTTAAAAATTCCCATCTGGTCCACATCTCAATTCTCATTTAGAGGTATATTTCTAGTGCTTCCATACCTTAGCAAAATCATTAATAATGACACTGAAGATCATTTCCACACCTGCCATGAAAACAAGCACTGACCCAAATACCCAGGATTCTTTTTCTTTTTTGAGAGATTTTTGCTATAGGGTGTGTGTGCATGCCAGAAAGACAGAGAGAGACAGAGAGACAGAAAGCGATAAATCACCCCATCACACACCTCCAGACGGGATGGCCATACCATAATCTCTTCTCTTCTGTTCTCCTCTTAGGATCTTGGGCACACACGCACATGCGTCTGGCGTGAGTTTAAGCCACCAGGTCCAGGAGTCGAACCGTGGTTGACTACATGGGAGTACAACGACATAGCCGTTATGCCAACTGCTGGTCCCCAGATGTCCAGTAT
>NW_006159515.1:7464338-7473659 GCF_000334495.1 Tupaia belangeri chinensis | reverse complement strand
ACCAGCCACATTTGAGACATTTAATTTACATCTCCTCTTCCATTCCCATCAGGTACTCAGCTCTTAGAAGGAGCTGTGATACCTGGAAAATATTGGGATAACAGAACCCTAAATAGAGAATTCTGACAGGTCCAGAACATTCTGAGTGGTATATAAAGGCAGAGGGGAGAAAGAAATTTCACTTCCTAGAGAACATCAAATTTCTTCTTACTTTTTCTATAACCACTGAGCCACTACTAAATCCCAAGGACTGTATTTGGTGCCTACACAAGAAGCCAAGACCTGGTTCTGGTGGAAGTTGAAACCTAATTAAGGAAAACAACATCAGCAACAAAGTGTTAAAGTAGACTAAAATGTGTGTGTGTGGGGGGGGCAGTGGTGGCATGGTGATTAAGGCACTGACCGCCACTTGGCTGATCACAGTTTGAGTCTTGGACCTGGAGGCTTTAAAATGACACTGGTGCATTTGCATGTGTCCAAAACCCTGAAAAGCGAATGGTGGAAGAGAAGGGATTATGGTGTGGCCATCCTCCCACCAGGCCTCATTTCTCACTTTCCCTCTCTCTCTCTCTTTCTCTGGCAAGCCTATGTGCCCTACAGCAAAAACCTAAAAAATAAAAACAAAAAAACAGTGGAGACCAGTACAGAAGAATACTTGAGCAGACCAAGCTGGGTAGGCCTTATACATGACCTTCACTTTGCTTGATTTGCAAACATGAGAGAAACTTAACTTGAGATATTCCTTTTACATGTCTGTATTAAAGAAAGCAAAGCATTAGCTCAACCAACCAGAAACAACCAACAAACTTATATAACTGGGAGCTTATCAACAGGACAGAACAAAGGCAGCTGTATAACGGCACCCAATCAGATGTTTCCTATACTAGACTACCCTGTAAAAGCCTGCCCTGTTTGTCAGCAGGACCAGAAGTGGCCTAATTCATGAACTGCTGTTTGCTGAAATAAACCCTTTAACATTGGATTGTGCTTTGGTTTACTTTTTAACAAAAGTAATCAAATTAGTAAGGAAAGTACAGTTTATCAAAAGAACTATTCCATCACAAAATACAGTCCACAGTGTGAGGGGCATTGGACCAGGCATGGCAAATAAGGCATGTTGTAAACACAGGCAGGTTTTTGGACCTCATGAGGATGTTACTCTAATGGGAGTGACAAAAAAAGAAAAAAGAAAAAAGGAAAGAAACTACCCTCCTCTCCCCCAAATTAGTTATTTACCATCTGCCGTAAGTGCTGCAAAGAAAATAAATAAGTGCTGTGAAAGAAAACAATGTGATTGGGGAAGACTTTCTATTTTTAGTTTACCTAAATTTTATATTATTATTTTTGTACTGCTAGAGGGTGCATGTACTCGCCAAAGAAAAAGAAATACAGAGAGAAGACATGGTCATACTGCAATTCTTCTTCTCCATTTCTCCATCCTGTCGGCACATGCAACACATGCTAAACTTGTTTTTCAAGCTGCCTGGGCCAGGATGGCCTAGCTCCCTCTGGACAGGGCTTAGCAACTGCACTCAGGGCCAGCCTGGGGAAGATTTTCTGTAGGGTGGCTTGTGTGTGATGCTTTCTCTACGGAGTTAGCTTTTTCTGAGCTGAGATCTGAAGGATGGGAGGCAGTTACATGAAGAGGGAAGTATTTCTCAGATGCAGGGAGAAGAAATTCTCAGCCATAAATGAAAGCACTTTGCCAGTTCCTGGAAACAAGAAGGTCTGAGACGATGAGTAAGAGAGAAACTGTGTAGGAGTTTGAATTGTAAGCTCAGCATTAACATTTGAGCGAAGGGGTGACATGTTCTGATTTGTCTTGTCTTGTGGGAAGGCCTCTGCCTGGAGGAACTGCAGAAGGCAGGGCCAGAAGATCAGTTTGGGAGCCTTTCTCCAAATGATGCACAGTGCTACTGGCTGGTATGGTGATGAGAGAGAGAGAGTCCATTTAAAATATACTTTGGGGAGAGAATTATTAAGAAGGATTTATCATGATAGGCTATTTAAAGGATCAATTAATGGGGACCAGCAGATGGCACAGTGATTACGTCACTGGACTCCCACATGGCCGACCACATTATGAGTTTGGACCTGGAGGCTTGGGAATCACATGGGGCACTTGTGCATGTGTGCCCAAAATCCCAGGAAGAGAATGGAGGAGAAGGAATTGCAACATGGCCATTCCCCCAGGGGGCATTGGGGGGGGGATGATTTATCACTTTCCTTCTCACTGTCTCTCCCTCTTTCTCTCCAGTGAGCACATGCGTCCTATGGGGGGAAAAAAGGCTTAAAAAAAGATAAATTAATAAAGATTAGAGAATATAACAGCATGGAAAATGGTTACAGACACTGTAACAGTGTGGGGAAAGGGTGGGAGATAGAGGAGAGTGAGAGGAAAGGAATCAAGGAGAAAAGTAGAGGCAAGACATTTGAGGGACACAGAAATGGACGGTTGTCTGTTAATAATGTGTATGATATCTTCAATTGGGCTGGTGGGAAGTGGGTTCATATTGGGTAAATTCATTGTATAAGCTGTAGTGGTGTACAATGATTGAATGTATATATATATATAAAAAAATAATAGGCATCCTGGGCCAGCCAGTGGCATGGTGTTTGAGGCAGCTAGATGCCACATGGCTGACTGCATCGTGCAAGTCCTGGACCCGAGGGCTTGAAAAACATGCCTTGGTGTTTGTGTGTGAGTGTGTCCAAAATCCTGAAAGAAAACTAGAAAAGAATTGCAGTATGACCATCCCCTCAGAGGGTGCTTTCTCACTTTCTCTCTCTGGAAAAATTAAACAAACAAAAAAACAAATGGCATCCTATCTCTATTTTTTCTTTGCCTTTGTGGCATCTTGACTGAGAGTTTGAAGAAGGAAGTACCTTTTCTTCTTAAGAGTGCACCTTGCCTGGCCCTTTTCTTCCCTGCTAGTCTTTTTATTAATGTTTTCTAAGGCTGTTCTCCCTGATCACTCAGGAGCTGAGTGTGAACCTGAGCTCACGGGAGGACCTGGTTTGTTATCTGAGCAGACTTAATCAGATGGCTTATGTGGAAAATCCTTCTAAATGTATCTTGCATCACTAAAACTATTATTTTGGATATTTTTTTTTTGGTCAGGTCTTCAGGTCTTCTTGAATCTTATTTCTGAGGCATTTTAAACAGAAAGTTCTCTTTGATCATTTGTTTTCCAGATTTTTAAATTTTTAATTTCAATCCTGAATACAAAGATTTTTTCTTACATGAAGTTTAAACCCACTTCTTTCATTACACTGTAGAAAAAATGTTAAGACCCAAACTCCTCTCTCAAAGTGCTTCATGTCCTCCTAAAATCTCTAAAATCTACTTGAAGTAAAAGAAACACTTGATAAGTAGTTTAATAAGATCGTTCTATAAGTTTTCTTATTAAATCTGTCTTGATTTATATTTTTTAGAGAATTATTTTACTAAGATTTATATATCAAGTAATAAAATTTATTTCACTGTTGTAAGTTATCTTCTCTCTAGATACTTTATCTTTTTTTTGCTTTCCTTCTCTTTTCAAAAAAGTTAAATTTGCATGAGGTATGTGTTTTATTTGGAGAAGCTTATCTTAGTCTTAGCTGCCAATTCTATAAAAGATAAAGTTATTTTCTCATATTATGCTTCTTTTTTTTGGTTTATTATTTTCTTTCTCCAACATCTTTTTATTCACTTTTACTTTTTCCCCCTTAACTCTGGGTAGAATACTTAGTTTTGTTCTCATTTCCTAAAAAATATACTTTAAGGCATGTAGGGCTGTGAACATACTGCATAATACAACTTTAGCTGTATATCTTAGGTTCCTGTGAAATAATATCCTCACATTTGTAATTTTCTAGTTTTCTTGACTTAGTTGTTATGGATGTAACTACTTCTAAAATATTCAAGTGATTGGGGGTATTTTTTCTTGGAAATCCCACTGTTAATTTCTAGCAATATTTGCTTACTAAAATAATGAAGTTTCCCAAGTTTCACTTTGGAAATACACTGAAATGTTTTTGGTCTAGAGTATGATCCATGTTTGTACCTGGTACAGGACATCTGAGATGATGCATTTCCTGTTCTTAAGGTACAAGGTTACATCAGTGTGTAGATATTTATTCACACATTTAAAAATCTGAGTGCTTTATGTCCATAAATAATTACTATAACTGTCTGGTAGGTCAGACAGTTATAGTAATGCAAGACATTTTAATACCACTCATACATTCTCTCACATTTCTAATAACCTCTGCTTTTCATAAAATGACACTGTGTTATTCTGTGCTTAGCTTTCCCTGACACTCATGGATATCTTATGGTCATCCTTGTGCCAATAGTTAATTTAGCTTTTCATCCTGTTTATTCTTTGAGTGTGCCACTGCCACATTTTTCTTTATGATTTCCTGATATATCTTATTCCATTTATTTATTTTCAACTCTTCATATTTCTTATTTTGTATAAAACACCATTTATTTGGATTTGATTTTTTAATTTGAATTAATTGTAAAATATTATGTTATATATACATATGTATGTGTGTGAGTGTGTGTGTGTATGTATATACACATACATATATACACATACATACATACATATACTACATAACTATCTAAGGGACCACAACATCTTTATATTGAAACTTTTAATAGGTCATTACCCTCACTATGTCAGAATAGAGATTTGCACCCAAAGAGCTAGAATTCATGTACCTTTGGTACTTCAAACAAGATAGAAGAACAGAAATTAATAGACCTAATGGTTATGTTAATATGACATCTTACAGATTTCTGTCTAGCAGCTCCAAAGATCAGATTTGAAGGGGAAGGATAGCTCTGTGTCAACATTGTCACTTACCTCAGGTAGCAGGCCACAATCACAACATAGAAGCAACTTTCTCCAAAAGAGAAAAACTACCAGAGTCTCCCTAATCTTAAACATATCCAGTAAGGTTTCCTTATCTACCTCTCTTCTTTCTTCCATTATCTCCAGAACTCTTCACCCATCAGTCAACAATTCTTTGGGAGGGACATGAATATAAGCAGCTAAGTTCTTGTTCTTGGGGATTTTATAAACTCACTGAGGAAGCAAAAAACTATGCTAACTTAGCAACCAAATCCTAAATTATTTGGTACTAATTATTAGCAAAAGAAATTTTTCTAGAAAAGAAGGAAACATATTAGCTGCAGCAGACAGCAAAAAATATGTCATGGCAGAGAGTTTTGTGGGCCAGGCAGAATTTAGCTGAGAGAAAGACTGAGCTTCATGTTGTACACCCCAAATACTGCTCCTCTGGGGACTTCTGGAGGCACCTGTTCAATAGGTCTGGCTATGAGTTCCAGGAATCTATATTTTAAAAGTTTTCTTGTGACTCAGATACATGACCAAATTTAGAATACATTACCTTAAGTGATATTATTACATGTTCTGGAATAGTTCTTATGCTGAATAAATCTATTAAGTATCTCTGAAGTTCTTACTGAAAGTCTTCTTTTGTGTTGTAAGGTTCAAATAAAGCACAACAATAATGTTAACTCATATAAAAGACAGCATTTTTCAAGTCAGAAGTTATAAATACCAACATCTACTCAACACCCTTTACTTCATATTCTTGTGCTGGTTTTAATTCAGGGCCCAACAAGGCAACAGCCTATATGTCATTAACTGCAACTATGAACGAAACAATTCTAATTATTGCCTGTTTGAAATATTGCAGTGCTGTTGGGAAGTGAGAGCCACCAGTATGTGAAAGAAAGGGGATGAATGAATGAGCTGAATATCTTTTCTCTGGAGAAAGAAGGACTCAGAGATAACATGCTAGTTCTTTTCAAATATTCACAGTTGAAGAGGAAATAAGCTTGCTCAATGTAAAGAACAGGGCCAAGATATGAGGTCTCATCTTTGTTCAATACGAAGAGGAAGTGTATACACGTGCCTTGAGGAATACAAGCTCCTGTCTCAGGAATTCCTCAAATAGATGCAAGCCTTGGATGGGTTTTAAGTCTCTTTTAAGGTTCTTTCTACACAAGAGATACTAGGGGATAGTTTCATGAAGAACTAATAACTAAAATGCCCAATCCTTGTTTAGCAATAGAAGTTTTCCCTGGTGGGAGTGTTGAAATAGCTGGCTGCCTAGCAACCAGTAAATATCTACGACGCATTGGAAAATCATTAGTTTGTGTCTGATTTGATTGTAGAGCTCCTAACACCACACATGCCTCATTTCATTCATGACAAATATTCCCTTTACAGTTTGCTGCATATCAAAAATGGTACTGAGCTGCAACTTGCACAGTACTAATCTCTACAAACACTAGCCAGCTGCCCAGCCTGCCCATAATGCACACAATAGAAGTAGATGTTCACGCCCTTCAGCAGATTACAGGATTAGATGGTGAGATGGTGAGAGCAGAATCACAGTTTAGGGATCCATAAAACTGTTAAGTACTGTTAATCTAGTAGAGTTCTTGGAGTTAGGGAACAAGTTTAATCATGAACTCTTCAACTTGGGAATTCCAAAGGCTTCAACTTTGAAATTTTTAAAACGTGACTAACACCAGCATCTAAGGTATAGAACAAAGTTTAAATACATAACATACTTTAATCATAATTTTCCACTCATAGTCTCCTAGGAAACCAACAAAATATATCTGCATAGTTGAAAAGTTTGATCTCATTTATAAAGGGCTGCTTTAAATTATAAGAACCGAAGAACTGTTATTTGTCAAACTTCCACATTAAACATCTGCCAAGATATCTTATTAGGTTTTCTTAGTAATAATGACTCAGTACATAAAATAAACCCTGGAACCCTGTCAGATTCTATTCACACTAAATAACCGAGACGCTCATTTCCTCTCCTTTGTTTGATCACTCAAACCCAAATTGTAATTTTAAAAACTGATTGATTTTGATTAATTTCTTTTTCTCCATGAGAGACAGCTGTAGGTACCTTTTTTAGCAGTCCAAGACATTTGTAAAAAAATGTGTATATATGCCACTATATATAAATAAGTATGTAAGTATATATATAAGTATATGTATATAAGTATATATATAAATATATGTATATAAATCTGATTCTTTTTTAAGAATTATTTTATTTAACTTTATTTATACATTTATACACACATTTATATAATTAATAGCACTCTTAATGAATATAATGGCATATTAATTGGTAATTTTTAGAAGAGTATTCTTTCTAATTACTTATTAACCTTTAAATCAGATATACGCAAGGGAAGAGAACAAGATTCATGCCTTTGAGTATCTGAATGCATTTTCAAGGTGCTTTTTATAAAAAAAGAATCCAGAGAAACTATTCCCCCCTCCACAGAGAAACTTAAAATTATGTCAGGAGTTAAGTGTGGTATGAAGCTTAACACGTTAATATGCTATAGAAGTTTCTAGTGTATCTATTCTTGGTACTTTAGTGAATCATCATTAATGGAAGTGTGGTTTAATAACATTGTGAAGATGAGGCCATCCATTTTCCTTTATCATTTAAATTTGTAGCTAGTTGCAAAAGATGCCCAAAAGAGAAAAAGAACTATTATTAGTTGATATGGTCTATTTTAGTATTTCAGTATACATACTAGAAGATCAGAAAGGCTTGACCTGCAGAAAATTTCTAGATCTTTGGCTCCAAACATCGAGTCTGACGTCATGAAGCTGAAAAAGCTTGTACAGATAAGGTGTGATGTGCACCTGACTGATTGCCATGTAAACAATAGGTCCATTCACATGGCTGAACAAAACTAAAGACAGATGAGAGGATTTCAGAGGACAAGAGTAAGAGTCTAATTCCATGTTCTCTGATGGGAAAGGCATCCCTCTGGAGGTCTTCTCTGTGGTCCTGTCTTTTTCTGGGCTTCTGTTTGGCCTTTCTGTCTACTTCTGTGGAATGCGAGTTGCAATTTGAAAGTCACCATTGCTTTTTCATTCCTTCTGGAGATTCATTTTCTCTGTGTGTCTTATTTCTGGGCCTGTTCCCTGCTAACGTTTTTACTTTATCCCCTCTGCCTTCATTCATTCATCTAACAGGAACTTGTTGGCCCAGTATGTACCAGGTTCTGTATTTGACACAGAGGATACAACAGTGAAGGCCACTCCTGTCTTCAAATTGCTGATAGTCTGGTGAGGGGGTCAAGATGAGTCTCAGGCAATGGTTATACAGTATGATAAGTGCTAGGGAGAACATGTGTGAGCCCCACAGTATGACAAGATCTATGGCATGGATTTTGGAAGCACACCTGAGGGGTTAGCCAACTCAGACTTGGATTTGGGGAGAGATTAGAGAAAACATCTCATCACAGTTGACCAGGAGAATAGCAGCGGCAATGGATAAAAGGAGGCAACACGGTCATTTCTGACTATGCCTTCTTTTACTCCATGAGGCTCCCTGTTCTCTCAGTCACCCCATATTCATTCTTTCAATCTCCCATGTCTCTCTGTTGGATCATTATCTACCTAAAGAGTAGTTTCTGCAAAGACCATCCATCAAACCATTACGGAGCATAAAAAATAGACATCACTTAAAGACCCTGTCCCTGGTTACAAAAATCTGCAGGCTGAGAAAGAAAACTGAATATCCATTTTCCTTCCAGTTCCCAGAAATCCATATTCAGTTGTAGACCAAGTTATAATCATGACTCTGCATGTCATTCCAAACAAGCAAACATGACTAAAAATAAGATGTAAACACAAAATACTAAACTGTAGACAGAGCAGAAAAAAATAAATAAGAAAACACACAATAAGTAAATATAAATAAAGCAAAATGTTTTTTGAAAGTAAATCAAGAATAGATAAAATTTTAAAAATTAACAGTAGTTGACACTTACTGAGTATATACATCACACTGTGAACTGTATGGAGCATTTTTAGTATATTACATCTGATTTTTTTAAAATAATTATCTTATTTAACTTTATTTATTTATTTACTTTAATTTGACCAGAGAGGGAGAGAGAGAGAGAGAAAGTGAGAAAGTAAGCTGCCAGCCTTGAGACTCAAACCGCAGTTGGCCATGTGGGAGTCCAGCACCTCTAACCACCACACCATCTGCAGGCCCCTACATCTGATTCTTAAAACAACTTTAAAAGACTCATTCTAAAAAATAAAATAAAAGATAGGAAGAAGGAAAGGAGGGAGGGAAGAAGGGAGAAAGGAAACAAGCTCTTGAAACAATCTTTCTCTTGAAGAAGGAACCCAGTAACTATTTCTTGAATAAATGAATAACACTTGTCTATTTGCTTGGTGTCTGACTCTCCACTCCCTCCCTAGAAAATAGGTTCCTCGAAATCAGGAACCTTGT